>NW_022436949.1:31277779-31686607 GCF_009761245.1 Sapajus apella
CTCAGGAGGCTGAGGCAGGAGAATTGCCTGAACCCAGGAGGCGGAGGTTGCGGTGAGCCAAGATCACGCCATTGCACTCCAGCCTGGGCAACAAGAGCGAAACTCCGTCTCAAAAAAAAAAAAAAAATATCGTTATATAATACAAAAAACTTAATATTGAATCAAAGATGGTAAAATGATAACATTTATGTCTATTAACATGTATTAAAAGTTGAACAACTCTAAGTCAGTTAAAAACGAAGTTTTCATCAAATATGCATAGTTTTTAATTTTTCCATATGTGAACGAAAGCATCTGGAATATAGACATAGTATGGGATATGGTTCACATTTTCAATTTTAATCCAGATGTTTGCAATAGTGAATGCATAGGCCATGGATTTTCACCAAATTATAGTTATAGAAATACCCTTGGAATTGTCATACTATGCTGAAATAATTATTAACCTTTTGTTTACTTACATAGTATTTCACAATGTGTAAAATCATATAAAAAGTCATTTAAATAAAGCTATTATCAAAAATCTTCAGTTCACATCCTGAATAGTATATTAGGTATTTTGTGCTTGTCAATTCTTACCAATAAAGACCAAAACCCCAAAGTCATAGAATTTTATTGCAAATTTCTCATTTTTCAGTTAATTTCAGCAGGACAAACTGAGACATAGTTAGTAGGGTCTCACTGGGCTCATTATTCATTTTCTTCAACACCCCTGCAGGGCTGATCTGAACATAAAGATCACACTGGCTTTAAATAGAATTCCACGGAAATAATATTATCACCAAAGACACATGCAAGAATGTTCATAGCACATTATTTATTTTAAATAGCTGGAAACAAAAAACAGCACAAAAGTTCATTAACAGCAAATGAGATTAATCCACTTTATATTCAAAATAAACTTGATATTGAAATTGTTAAAAAAAATTAGAATAAAATAAGTAAGTAGAATTCCACAGTGGACAAGATGAAGTAAAAAAAAGATCTTCACACATTCTATACATAGTGCTCAAAAGATAAAAATATGTTTTAAAAATGAGCATATATATTTCAATATCTTGTATAACTAAATATATTTTCTCAGGATTTACTTTGACAATTAAATTTCTAAATTTGAAGTTGCCCCAAATTTATGTGATTTAACAAGTCTAATTTGGAGGGGCAAATCTGCACATACAGATTAAATAACTTCAACTGATTATTTGTCAAATATTATCATGGTATAATTTTAGAATATTAAAAAGGCTTTAAGATAATTGTCCTTATTCAGCTCTATTTCCATGAATACAAGAGGAAAAAATAGACTCCCATGTTTTAAATAGCTTACTTGTGTTTTTAATGGCAAAATTTTTTCTAGGTAGTTATTTTCAGGACCCTCTAAACTATACTACTTTATATCATAGTACTATCATTCACATTACGTTTATTTCATATTAACTGAGAAAAAAATCTAATCCATTACAAATTTCAATTTTTGGCCCATATCCCATAATGAAAACGTTTCCTATTTGACTTCCCTGGTGATTTTTCTGATATTTTCCTGTAAGATAATAAAATCATTTTCAACATTGACTTGAGGTTGATATATTACAAATGCAAGTTTAATATGAAAGTCTATTTTAATGGTTTCCAGTTAAATATAAGACAGATATTTGTTGTATTGGTTGAGCAAAAAATAATTACTTTAGCTTAGTTTTCTATGTCTAATGATAAATAACATGAAGTATTTACATCAAACTTATATAAACAATTCGAAATAACACATAATTATTCATATTTCCTCAAAATTTTCTATTGCAGTTGTTCTTAACATCACTTTTATACTCATGTTACTTTTTTTGAACTATTTGTTTTATAAATATACCATCACTCCTGTTCAGCTTTGTACACTATATTTTGCATTACTCTTTATCTTTCTTATCTTGTTTTGTTTTGTTTCAATGGTTCAAAAACACAGATTTACTACCTTGTGGTTTTATAGGTCAGAGATCCAGCACTGGTGTCTTGAGGTAAAATCAAGGTTGCCAGCAAGGCTGCATTCCTTTCTGATGGCTCCAGGGGAGACTCTAATTGATGGTATTTTCCAGGTTCTGAAGGCTGTTTGCATTCACTAGCTTCATGCCTGCTTCCTCCCTTTTCAAAGATAGCAACGTAGCATCTCTCTGATGTTGCTGTTGTCTATTTATCTCATTCTCTGACCTTCACACTTCTCCCTTGCTCTTCCTACCTTTTTTCATTTATATGCCTGCTTATTTATTTATATTTTTATTATAGATATTGAGGGTATACAACACAATGTTTTGATGTACATATACATAGTAAAATTATTATCATAGGCAGGTTAAAATTCCTGTTGCCACAGTTACCGTGTGTGTGTGTGTGTGTGTGTGTGTGTGTGTGTGTGTGGTATGTTTTGAGGGGGGGGGTAAGGGCATTTAAAATCTAATCTCTTAGCAAATTTCCATTATATAATATATTATTAAATACAGTCCTAATTCTATACATTAAATTGCTAGATGTACTTATCCTAAATAACTAAAAGTTTGTGCCCTTTGGTCTGTATTTTTCTCCTCTCTGCCCCTGGCAACCACCATTCTACTTTCCATTTCTATGTATTCATGTTTTTTAAACTCCACATATAAGAAAGGTCATGCAGTATTTTTCTTTATGTGACTTGCTTATTCTACTTAGATTCATGTATTCTTGATTCGTCCATATTGTCCCAAATAGCAGGAATTGTTTCTCTTTAATGGCTGTGTAATATTTCATTGTGTCTATGTGTATACCACAATATTTGTATACCCCATCCATCTATAGACATATAGGTTGATTCTATAGCTTGTCTATTGTGAATAGTTCTGAAATAAACCTGATAATGCAGATATCCCTATGACACACTAATTTTCTTACCTTTTGCTAAATATCCAGTAGTAAGATTGCTAAATAATCTGGTAGTTCAATTTTTAATGATTTGAGAAACCTCCACAGTTTACATAATGACTGTACTAATTTACATTCCCAGCAAGAGTGAACAAGATTTCCTATTTCTCCACAGCCATGTCAACATTTGTTATTTTTTATCTTTTTTATAACAGCTATTTGAATTGGGATGAAGTGATATTCATCATGAGTTTAATATGGATTTCCATTATGATTAGTAATTTTTTTAGCATTTTTTCAGGTAACCTATTAGTTATTTCTATGTCTTCTTTTGAGAAATGTCTATTCAGGTCTTTTGCCCCTTTCTAATTGAATTGTTTTGCTATTGAATTGTTTGAGTTCTTTATATTTTCTGGATATTATGAATCCCTTGTCATTAGATGCATAGTTTGCAAATATTTTATGTTGTTCTAGAGAAATAAAATATTTTACCCTGATCATTGTTTCCTTTGTTGTGCTTTTCAGTTTGAAGTAATCTTATTTATCTTTTTTGTTTGTTTTATTGCCTGTACTTTTGAGTTCTTATCAAAAAAAGTCATTGCTCAGATAAATGTTATAAAGTGTTTCCTCTATGATCTTTTCTATTAGTTTTATAGCTTTGGGTCTTCTATTTAAGTCTGTAATCTATTTGGAGTTGATTTTTTAATATGGTGAGATATAGGGGTTTAGTTTTATTCTTTTGCATGTGGATATTTAGTTTTCCCGGCACCATTTATTGGAGACTATTCATTCCCCAATGAAATCAATAGGCTATAAGTGTGTGGATTTATTTCCTTGTTCTTTTTGTTGAAAATCGATAGCCTATAAGTGTGTGGATTTAATCCTTGTTCTTTACGCTGTCTCCTTGTTCTATGTGTCTATTTTTATGTCACTACAATGCTGATTTGGTTACTATAGCTTTAAAGTATATGTTGAAGTCAGTATATGAGGTAGTATGATGCCTCCAACTTTATTTTTTATCTCTCGTGATTGCTTTGGTTAGTTTTGGTCATTTTTAGTGCCTTACAAATTTTAGAATTGCTTTTCTTTTTAGTTTCTGTGAAAATTTTGATAGCAATTGCATTGAAGCTTTATATAATCACTTTAGGTAGCATGGACAATTAGCAAAATTACTTCTTCCAAAGCACAGACATAGGCAGGATATCTTGCTATTTATTTATGTCTTCAACTTTTTTCATCAGTATTTTATAGTTTTCAATGCATACATCTTTTACCTCCTCAGTTAAATTTACTCTAAAATGTTATTCTTTTTAATGCTATTGTCAATTAACTTTTCTGATTTCCTTTTTAAAAAAAAAAGATTGTTATTGGTCTGAATTTTAAATAAATAAAACTGACTTTTATTTATTGATTCTGTCATCCACTTGATATGGTTTGTCTCTGTGCCCTGACCCTAATTGCATCTGAACTATAATTGCTGCATGTAAAAGGAGGGACCTGGTGGGAGATGATTGGATCATGGGGGCAGTTTCCCCCATACTGGTCTCATGATAGTGAATGAGTGAGTTCTCACAAGATCTGATGGGTTTATGAGTCATAATTTCCTCTATCTCTCCTCCTGTCACCTTGTGAAGAAGGTGCCTGCTCCCATTATCCTTCCACTATGATTGTAAGTTTTCTGAGGCCTCCCCAGCCACATAGAACTTTAAGTCAATGAAAGCTCTTTCTTTTATAAAGTCTCAGGTATTTCTTTATAGTATTGTGGGAATGGACTAACACACAGAATTGGTACCAGTAGAGTGGGGTACTGCTATAAATATAAGTTACAAATGTGGAAGTGACTTTGGAACTGGGTAACTGACAAAGTTTAGAGTAATTTAGTGGGCTCAGAAAAAGACAGGAAAATATAGGAAAGTTTGGAACTTCCTAGAGACTTGTTGAATGGCTCACCAAAATGCTGATAGTGATGTGGATGATGACGTCCAGACTGAGGTAGTCTCAACTAGAGATGAGAAAATCACTGGGAACTAGAACAAAGGTCACTCTTGACTATGATTTAGTAAAGAGACTGGCAGTGTATTGCCCCTGTTCTAGAGATCTGTGGAACTTTGCACTTGAGATAAATGATTTGAAATTGGAAGTTATGTTTAAAAAGAAAGCAGAATGTAAAAGTTTGGAAAATTTCCACCCTGACCATGTGATAGAAAAGAAAAACAAAACAAAACAAAACAAAACATTTTCTGGGGAGAAATTCAAGCCAGCTGCAAGAGTTTGCATAAGTAATGAGGAGCTGAATGTTAATAACCAAGACCATGAGGAAAAATTTCTTGAGGGAATTTCAGAGCTCTTCAAGGCAATCCCTCCAATCACAGGCCTGGAGGCCTAAGAGGCATAAATGATTTCATGGAGTGAGGGCCCCACTGCTCTGCAAAAGCTTGGAATTTGGTGTCATGCATCACAGCCACTCCAGCTCCAGCTGCGGCTAAAAGGGGCCTAGGTAGAGCTTGGACCATTGTTTCGGAGGCCGCAAGTCCTAAGTCTTATATCTTCTACATGGTGTTGGGCCTGAAGGTGTGCATAAGAGGGGTTGAGCTTGTGAACCTCTGCCTAGATTTTAGAGGATGTATGTAAATACCTGGATGCCAAGGCAGAGGTCTGCGCAGGGGTGGGGTCCTCATGGAGAACCTCTGCTAGGGTAATGCAGAAGGGAAATGTGGGGTTGGAGCCCTCACACAGAGTCCCCACTGGGCACTGCCTAGTGGAGTTGTGAGAAGAGGACCACCATCCTCCAGATCCCAGAATAGTGATCTACCAACAGCTTGTACCATGTGCCTGGAAAAACTGCAGGCACTCAGCTTCAGCCTATGAGAGCAGCCATGATGAATGAATCCTGAAAAGCCAAAGGGTGGAGCTACCCAAGGTCTTAGAAGCCCATCTTTTGCATCAGAGTACTCCATGAGACATGGAGTCAAAGGAGATTATATTGGAGCTTTAAGATTTAGTGACTGTCCCCTGGATTTTCAACTTCATGGGGTCTGTAGCCCCTTTGTTTTGGCCATCTAAACTGTATCCCTACATGTTGAGGGAGGGACCTGATGGGAGGTGATTGATCATGGGGGTTATTTGCTTTCTCCCACACTGTTCTTGTGATAGTGAGTTCCTACAAGATCTGATAGTGGATCTTTATAAGTGGGGGTTTTCTCTCCTTTTTCTACTGCCATCTTGTGAAGGAGATCCCTACTTCCCCTTTACTTTCCAACTGATTGCACGTTCCTGAGACCTCCACAACCATGTGAAACTGTGAGTCAATTAAACCTCTTTCCTTTATACTACCCAGTCTCAGGCAATTCTTTATAGCATTGCGAGAATGAACTAATACATCACTGCTTTGTTTAATTTATTTATTAAGTCTAGCAGCATTTCTCTCTCTGTGTGTGTGTGTGTATGTGTAGAAAATTTATGGTTTTTCACATGTAGGATCATGTCAGTTGCACACTAATAATTTTACTTTTTTTTAGATTTGAATGCTTTTTATTTTTTGTTTTTGTTCTGTTTTCTGATTGCTCTTACTAGCACTTCATGTACCTCATTTTCTTTATTAAAATACACTTGCAAAGCTTTAGTATAAAGACATGCAATAAAGTTTGTATATTTCATCACACAATATAATTTGATAGGTTAACTTCCAGGACCAGTCATGTGATAGATATTCATTGATCTTATATATCAAGTATTTTGCCTAGAAATTTATAAACGCCTACTCATTCATAGACACCCTCTGAATTATTCAGCTCAGGCTGCCATAACAGGGTGCCATAGACTATACAACTTAAATAACAAAAATTTATTTTTTCACAGCTCTAGAGACTGAAGTACAAATTAGGGTGCAGGCACGGTTTGTTTCTAGTGATACACATCTTTCTGGCTTCTAAATGGCAACATTTTTGCTTTGTTCTCACAGGATTCTCTTCTCTTTAGACATGTGAAGACAGCGAGATCTCTGATGTGTGTGTCTTCCTCTTGTAAAGATGTTGGTCCTGTTAGTTTGTGCCCTGTTCTTATTACCTCAGTTAGCCTTAATGATCATTTTGAAGGCCTTATATTCAAATATAGTCACACTTAAGATTAGGGGTTCAACATACGAATCTTGAAGGTACATAATTCAATTAATAACAACTTCCCTCTAAAGAGTTGTTATACAATTTTTCAAAGTAGAAGAAATTCATATTCTTGGAAGGCAAATCTTTTTATTACTGCATTTGATGACTAAAGTGAAAGTAGGACTAATAAATAAAATGATAATATTGTCATGGAGAGTTTCTATTACTATTTTAGTTTAAAAAAATGTAAGCATCTTCAAATATGATTAGGTAAATTGTAAGGAATAGAAAGGAAATTAAATCTAAGTACATAACTTAAGGAATTTAGAGAAACTCTTGGTTTTAGGCAACAGTCTGCCTTGCCTTGATAGTTTATTATTTACTACTTAGATTTGGTAAAACCATCTTCATATTTCACATTTATATCATGGGTTATTTTCTTAGAAGTATAAAATAATATATCCATATACTAGTTCAAACATTTTATGTTTCCTCAAATATTTCCTTAAAAGCTAAAAACAAGTTTTAGTCAAATACTCTATGACATGTTACTATCATAAACTTTTTATAACATAGGCCATATAATAAATATAAAAGGTTAAAAATTATTTAATTGATATTAATTTTATATTAGTCTTAGGACCAGAAGCCATTTGGTATTCAGGGCAATGACAAATATTGTTTATTATTACTTTATGTTTGCTATTAAGGATAGAATTTGAAAATATGAATTGGAAAGCAGCATTGAAGTTTGAAAGCTGCACCTAATGATTAAGTCAACAATTAATTTTAAACTTGCCCAATGTGAAAACTCAATATTATGAGCCACACACATATTGGGTAATCATTATAAATAGTGTCTTTCCCAACTACCTTTATAGGTTAAGTAACAATCATAAAACTTCCACTTACGTCTTTGAAGGATCTGATTAATATTTGTACTATTGCAAACTGTAAACTAATTTCATATTAATACAACAGTTTAGAAAATTCTAGGCTAACATAAAAATCTGCTACTATTTATCTCAAATGATCAATTATCAAAATCAGTGTAATAAAGCAAATTTTAATCAAAACTGCTACTAACATTTGTAAAGACAGATACATGTTATAATAATTAGAAACATCATATTTACATTGATTAATTGGACTAAACTTGATAAATAGGTAAAACCACTTATTTCATATCAGATAAATCTAGTCTATTTGGATCAAATGGTGTAAGCTTTGACTGAAGCCTTATTCATTAAGCTACAATGTGAATATTAGTTTTAGGCTCCCAGAAAATCACTGTCCTATAAAAAAAAAAATTTATACCCACTGTTTACAATATCACTTTTAAAAATGTGTCTTTTATTTTAGGAGGAATTTAAAGAGTCTACAAGAGTCCACATATATTATTAAACAGCCTACAAAACAATTGAAATATTTTTTAAAAATCACTGTCTCTACAATGAAAATAAAATTCCCAAGTGAAAATACATTAACGATTGCAACTTGAAAAAAATAGCATGGTTTTAACATTTTGGCTCTAAAGATAGACATAACAAAGGTAAAATTTTTTGTGACTGATATTCTGGAGTAGGCCTCTTAATTAGATGATAGGGAACACATTAAAAACTTTCCTACCTTTAAAATTAATGTGAATTAGTCTATCAATTAGTCAAATTAATTTATGGCTAGTGAAACAGAGGTTAGCCAGTGTCTATGAGCTGGATGAGTTGTGAATGTTTTAGTATTGGTAATCTTGAGGACAGTGCTTGTTTAGCTGCTAGAGGGAAATAAACACTTTTTTCAGTTAAAACATAGTTTATTCTTTAAGTGTAGGGTAGCATGCCTTAACCCGGGCCTGGCATGGTCTTATGTCCTGATTATAATTTGGTAACTTATTGCTACAAAGAGTCAATTCTGTCAGTCAAATGATCTCTATTTTAATATTATTGATGATCAGTTGAGGCATGTCTAACCTCTCATCACATTATGGCTAGGAATCCAGTTTTAAGCTTTTTCTGGGATCTCCTTGACCACAAGGGGGTCCATTCAGTCAGTGGGTTTCTATTTTTCATTTACAATTATTATGCCGTATCTTTCCATCAGCCAGCTCCCTTATAACATATTATTAGATAATTTATGTTTTGTAATTTTAGAAAGAAATTACAAAAATAAGATGTTAACAGTTTATGGAAACTGTTTAAATAATATGTTCAGAAATAAAATACTGCTTATAATAAATATTTACTTTCTTGTATATTAAACATTCCAATAATTTAAGAGAAAATGTAGAGGTCTTCTGAGAAAAAAAAAAAAAGAAAAAAAAACCCCTCAAAATAATTAGGGAAAGCATCTTTCCCAAATAAACTATTTTAAAAACTCTACCAATAGGGTATTCTGCTAGAAACATGACTTACAATTAGATTAGTTAATAAAGAGGTATAAAATAGTTTAGTACTTTGTTTTGTAATCACTCAAGCAGAAACAGTGGATACCAGCATTAATGTGAATGGTCTCCAGCTGTTTTCATTTCCCCTACCAATTCATCCCTCAAGATCAGTTACTGGGCATTCTGCACCTCATTTAGTTTTCACTGGGTGTATGATCAGGAAGCTGGTGATTTACATGTAGCAGATGGAGATGATTATATAGAACTAATTGTTTTCGTCCTGCTGTGCTTTTGCTATGCCTGACTTCCACTGTATGCTTACAAAGAGGCTCAATCTCTTAAATTCTTGACATTTAAAAACACGCTTCAAGTTTTGAGGAAACAAGATATACTTAGATATAAAAGTGACTCTCATTTTTATACATTACATACTAAAATAGTTTTAGAAAATGATTATATGATTCATTTAGTTTGTGTGCTTATAAAATGTTTGAATTCAGCAATATGATTATTTAAATTTCTTAAATGGTTAAAATAATTTAATTGGAAAAATAAAAGAAATTTAATTGGTTTCATTTTTTAAAATATCTACAATTTCAATAGCAGTTGCTTAAAGATGTATTAAAACTATCAAGTTATTCAAAATAAATGCAAACTTCTTTCCCTAACTTTGTCAAAATCATGATGTACAAAACATGTAAAAATTAATTCAACTGCATGAAATATATTTTAAAAGTGTATTAAACTATAAAAAGCTAAGTGAAAGTTTTGGCTTGTGTATTTGTTGCAGGGTAGGCAAACCCCAAAGTGGGGCTTAGTCTCAAAGGTTTCTTAGCTTCACCCAGGAAGGATTCAAGGGTGAGCTGGTGATAGAAGAAAACAGCTTTATTAAAGTGGCAGTATTCCAGCTTTGGGGGTATTCCAGCTCTAGGGGTGTTACAGCTCCATGACTGCTCCTGCAGAACAAGGCTATCCCACAGGCAGTGTGCTGAGAGTAGTAATTCAGGGAAGTTCTGCAGTCCTATTTACACCTACTTTTAATTACATGCAGATTAAGGGATAGTATATGCAGAAATGTCTAGGCAAAGGGCAGTAACTTCTGGATTGTGGGGTCCTTGCCATGGAACCCCCAGGTGTTGCCACGTCAATGGTAAATTAATATGCCATTACCATGCCATTACATTATTTTACCATAATAAAAAGGACTGGTGGGCATGTCTTGTGGAAAGCTGCTTGTGTCCTGACAGTTTTAGCAGTCCTCAATTTGTTCCAGTGTCCGAGCCCTGCCTCCAAAATCGAGTCCTGCCTTCCACCTCATATCCATAGAACAAGTGTTTAAAATGAATATTCGAAGAGAGTAGTCTTTTCATACTTGAAAGGAGCTGAGTTAAGACAATTTAACCTTCAGGATTTTCAGAAGGCATTTTTTGTTTGTTTGTAAGATATACAGGAAATGTAAATTTCTAAAGAAACTTATCTGAGAGTTGTAAAAATTGAATCTCAAAAATTACTTTCTTCACATATGTTTTCTGAAAGCCTTCTATAATTATGCACTGTGTTAGGGCTTTGTATTAACTCCAAAGCTTAAGAAAATAAGTAGTATATATATGCATTTTCCACATTTAAACTGTTACAATTATTCAGGGCCCTAAAAATAATACATGATATTACACAAGTGTAGTCAGAAAGCTGAAGTAGGGAATCAATCCACTCATTCTGATGGGACACACTATCATAAGTTTTTCACTAGTTACTAGTTAATATTAGTTAATAAAAATTAATATTTTTGTCAGAGTACTGTAACAGCTAATTTGTCACTTATCAGGGACAAGAATTAATACACTGAGAAACTGGAGGAAAAGTGCTGAAAGTAGACAAAGGAATGTTTAGCCATTCACAAGCTAATGGCAAGAAGACTCCTGGAGTTACTAAATAAAGAATACCTTCTCCTACACTTTATAACTTGGTATTTAGTATATCAAAAATTATGTTTCTTGTCTTTCTGGTCTCAAAATTCTCTTTTAGATGCACTTCGAATAAAAATATTATTAAATATTTGTTTATAACTACTGTTAGTAATTAAAAGTTTTAAATCTATTTATTTATTGCAGATACATAATAGTTGTACATATTTTTGAGGTACATGTGATGTTCTGATACAAGCATACAATGTGTAATGATCAAATTAGGGTAACTGGGATATACATAACCTTAAGCCTTTATCATCTATTTGTGTTAGGACCATTCTAATTCCACTCTTTGAATCATTTAGAAATATACAATTAATTATTGTGAACTATAGTTGCTGTATTGTGCTACTTAACACTAGACATTATTCTTTCTAACTGTATTTTTGCACCCACCAAACACCTCCTCTTTTTGCCCCTCCCAACTCTCCTTCCTACATTTAATAACCATCATGCTACTGTCTATCTCCATGAGTTCAATTGTTTTTAGCTCCCACATATGCATGAGAACATGTCATATTTTTCTTTCTGTGCCAGGACTACTTTACTTAACATAATGTCTTTAGTTTCATCCATGTTGTTGCAGTTGAGCACACAGGCCCAGAGATACTGCCCCAGCTGATTTCAGATAAAGCAGAAACCAATTGTCCTGCCAGTTCTTCCCAAATTGCAGATGTGTGAACAAATATTATTGTAGTTCTTATTCTAGGTCACTAAGTTGTGTAGTGGTTTGTTGTGTAGTAATACATAACCAGAAGAGTAAGATAATTTCTTTTTCTTATTTGTCTCCTGTATTTTTATCTTCTACCACAATGATTGTAATGGTAATTTAGAGAAATATGAAACATTTTATATGCTAATGCTCAAAATATTTGAGATTATATTTACTATAACAAATGTCAAATTAGCTTAAGTGATACGATTTTTCTTAATTGGTCTTATTTTATGCCAATGCTTATTTATAATCTCCTACCACTAACCTACCTCTCAATCTTCAATATTTATTTGCATGGGTCAAAAAGCAATTAAAAATATTATAGAAACTGTATTAGTCCATTTTCACATTGCTGATAAAGACATATCCAAGACTGGGAAGAAAAAAAGGTTCAATTGGACATACAATTCCATATGGCTCGGGAGGCCTCAGAATCATGGCAGGAGGCGAAAGGCACTTCTTACATGGTGGTGGCAAGAGAAAAACAAGGAAGAGGCAAATCCCGAGACCCCTGATAAAATCATCAGATCTTGTGGACTTATTCACAACCATGAAATTCAAATTATATCCTACTGGGTCCCTCCCACAACACTTGGGAATAATGGGAGTACGATTCAAGATGAGATTTGGGGAGGGTCACAGAGTTAAACCATAGAATTCCACTCCTGAGCCAAATCTCATGTCCTCATATTTCAAAACCAATATGCCTTTCCAACAGTCCCTCAAAGTCTTAATTCACACAATCATAAGTTCCCTCAATGGGCTGTCTATAGGCTGAGCAGCAAGGAGAGCCAGTCCAAGTTGCAAAACTGAAGAACTTGGAGTCTGATATTCTAAAGCAGGAAGCATCCAGCATGGGAGAAAGATGTAGGGTGGGAGGCAAGGCTAGTCTCTCTTTTTACATTTTTCTGCCTGGATTGGGCTGTTGTAGTTTCCCATTGATTTCAATCACAGACATAGTAATACTAAGAGACACCCTGATGGATTTCCTATATTCCATGAACACTCTTCCTTCTCTGGTGTGGAGTGGTAGACTGATTTCATCTTGATAGTCCTGGTCATTGACCCCAGCTAACACTGTTAACACTGTAACTTCCTTCTTAGCTTATTGACTTAAAGGTAAGCAGAGCAGGAAGTGTCCACATGGCAGCCTTAACTTCCAGTTTAATAGAATCATTGTGTCTCCTGGTGACAGGGTTCCTCCCTCTGGAACTAAGACCTCTAGGCCAGCAGAATGTAATGTCATAAGAACAAGAAGCAAAAATTTTGCTAGTGGATCACTAGGGGTTATGGTGAGTGGTGCCACTTCCACTTCCACCGCTTGATTCCTGGACCCATGAATCTTGGCTATGAGAGAAACAATACCATACATTGGATGCTGATTCAGAGCATATACGGCCTTCTGGAGAAGTTTGTCCCAGCCCTGCAAACTATTGTCGCATAGTTGGCATTATAACTGTGACTTCAAAAGGCCGTTCCACCATTCTATCAATCCAGCTGCTGAGAAATTTATTCCATCAGATACCCCAAATCATCTTTCTCAAGTTCAAAGTTTCCACATATCTCTAGGACAGGGGCAAATGCCACCAATCTCTTCCCTAAAACATAATAAGAGTCACCTTTGCTTCAGTTCCCAACAGATTCCTCATCTCCATCTGAAACCATCTCAGCTTGGATCTTATTGTTCATATTACTAGCAGCATTTTTGTTAAAGCCATTGAACAAATCTCTAGGAGGTCCCAAACTTTCCCACATTTTCCAGTCTTCTTCTAAGCCCTCCAAACTGTTCCAATCTCTGCCTGTTGCCCAGTTCTAAAGTCACTTCCACATTTTTGGCTATCTTTTCTGCAACACCTCACTCTCAGTACAAATTTACTGTATTAGTCCGTTTTCATGCTGCTGATAAAGACATACCCAAGACTGGGAAGGAGAAAATGTTTAATTGGACTTACAATTCCACATGGCTGGGGAAGCCTCAGAAACATGGCAGGAAGCAAAAGGCACTTCTTACATGGCAGTGGCAGGAGAAAAATGAGGAAGATGCAAAAGTGGAAACCCCTGATAAAACCATCAGATCTCATGAGACTTATTCACTACCATCAGAACAATATGAGGGAAACCACCCCCGTGATTCATATTATCTTCCACTTGGTTCCTCCTACAACACGTAGAAATTTTGGGAGTACAATTCAAGATGAGATTTGGGTGGGGAAACACATAATCAAACCATATGCCAACATAGAAAGGAGCAGGGGTTGGAGGATTTTCTAGAACAATGGTCCTTAGAAGACTCAGTGTGAACATGAAGTGCAATAATTGCAAATAGGAAAAAAATAAACAAAACATACCTTCTCTCAGATGACTCTGCATGTGAGCTTTGGATGGTTTCCCAGATAGGAGGAACTGAAAATATCTCATACCAATCAAATGGTGTTGGATTTACTGAATATTTTCTTGGATGTTTATAAAACTCTAATGCAGTTAGTAAAGTCTACACTGGAAAACAGACTGATAGTAAGGAGAATGAAATATCAATTATTCCTAATGAGGTTCATTTGTTGGGTACACTGAAATTTTTAAAATCTGTAAGCAGAGGATCCTCTATTAATATATGATTCAGGCTTTTATATAATACTATAGAATCTTAAATCAACTTAGTAACAATACACCTTAACTTTATTTTATATATTAAATGACATCCTGAGAATTGAGTATTGCATGAAGTTGCAGAAAAAACAGCAAACAGAAAATATAAAATATTTTATTTGAGTAATAGTGGTATTTTTCAAAGATTTTTATGTAAAAGTTCATTTTTTATCCCCATTTTATGGGAAGGAAATTGAGACTCATAGGTAAAATTATTTGAATGCTATAAATTTTTAAAAATTTATTTTGTTTTGTTGCTGTTTTTGTTTTTCTTATGTAGGGACTGTCATATTCACTCAGTTTGGTCTTTTTATATTTAATATTGGATAGCTAAGCTGTTAGACTAAAATACATTTAATCTTTGATTTATTTAAGTGGAATAAGCCAACCATAAAGAGACAAACACCATATGATCTCACTCATATGTGGAATTTAATACAGTTGAAATTGTAGAAGTAAGAGAGTAGAATGGTGGCTATGAAAGGCTTTGAGTGGGCTGGATAAAGTGAATGAAGAAAGGAAAGATGTTGCCCAATGAGAACAAAATTACAGTTATGTAAGTTTTGGGGTTCTCTTGTGCATCAAGGTGACTATAGTTAAAAATAGTTTTTTGAATATTTTAAAACAGCTAAAGGAAAATTTTAAATGTTCTCATAAAAGATAAATAGAAAATACTTGAAATGATGGATATGCTAATTACCCTGTTTGCCCATTCTACAATGTATACATGTATCAAAACACCTATTCCATACATATATATATACATATTTATTATTTGTCAGTTAAAAGTTTAAAATTATTATAAGAAAACATATAACAAATCTTTATGAATATAATTTTATCACAATTTAAAACTTTTGTCCATGAAATATTATCACAAAAGGAAGCCCATTGAATGGGAGAAAATGTCTATAAATTATATTTCTTATAAGTTTCTAATACCTAGGATATATGAAAAAAAATTTTTAAAAACTCAAAACTTAAAAAACTCAAAATTAAAATGACAATCCATTAAAAAAATGGGCAAATGACGTGAATAGACATTTCTCTAAGAAGGATATTGATAAAGCAAATAAATACCTGAAAGATGTTCACCATCATTACTGATTGGGTAATGTAAATCAAAATCAGCTTTTTATATTATGCTCTCAAATGGCCATGCAGTATTTTTTTAAAAAGAAGAAGAAAGAAAAAAATAATATAAAATGATATGGAGAAATTGAAACTCTTGTGGACTGTTGGTGGGAATGTAAATTAGTGTAACTAATGGGCTGTGTTAAGGAAAACCAACTCAACAAGGGGCATGGTTTCAAAGACAGGAACTTCCAAGCCACGCCTCCATCCATGTCCCCACCAGGAATCTAGAGTTCTTTGTCTGACTTTCCTGCCTGGGCTAGGTAGAAATTCCAGGTGAACTCCTTTGTTTAAAGATCCTGCGAAAAGCTCTGGGAAGAGGGGGTTCTAGTTGCGGACTTAGCTGCCAATCCAGTATCAAAGCCAAAGATCAATCACTCCCGGAAGTTTGAAAGAACTCCTCTCATTGAACGAGAACCATGAGTGGGGCGGGAATAATTCCCGGGTTAAAATCCCCCTGTCCCTTACCTGTGCAGATTCCTTCCTTGGATCCTCTCTCACCGCAGCATGGGAGCTCCCTCTCCTCTCTCTGCCTAATAAATCGCTCTCTGCAAACCTCTTTGGGTCCACGATAGTCATTCTAACGGTAAGCTCACCGCAACTTCAGGGCCCCTTCCCCCATTACTGGGGCAAGAGAGGCCAACGACCTGGGCACATTAGATCGGGGAAACTGGGAGCATCTTTAGGATGCCTCTGCAGCTCTGCTCCCGTCTTCCGGTTACATCTTTGGCAACTAACAGGAGAGAACTGAGCCCCTGCATCCCGTTCTCCAGTTGCATGTTTGGAGATCAACCCGGAGGGAGCTGAGCCCCTGCATACCGCAACCCGGTTACATCTTCACTATGAAAAACAATATTAAAGAACCTCAATAAATTTTAAAAAAGAAATGTTGCTTTCTCCTATTGAATAATTAACACACAATGAAAAGTTTTTAATGAATGAGAAATGTGAGAATTTTCATTTTGGTATTTTGTATCTTTATTTTGGCATCCACTAAATATAAGCTGTTTTACTTTCTTCTGTTTAGGTGCTTTAAATTTCTCTCTAAACATTTTAAGATGATTATATAAATAACCACTCATTCAACTTCTCAAATATTTAATTTCTTACAAACTTACACATTCTAAATGTAAAGGGACATTTCCACATACTACAATACCTATGTACTTGTTTATATGAGTCAGTCATAGGGAGTGTTATAATAGAAGCGAATTTAAATTATAAACACAAGCCCTCACATCTAGATTCTGCTTTTCATATTAATATTTCTTAGAGATACATTCTTGATATTTTGCACAGGCTGTTCTTGAATTTCTGAGCTCAAGCGATTTTACCACTTCAGCCTCACAGATGGCTGGAATTACAGGTTGGCGCCACTATGCCTGGGTAGATTCTGCTTTCTATCTATATCTTTGGGCAAGTTATTAAACATTTTAGAGCTTCATTTTTTTCACGTGCAAGTGCCAAAAAAAAATAATAATACAGTGACTACCTCAAACAGGGCATAAGGATTAATTGAGAGTGATTGTTAACTTTTTAAAAGCAAGCTTGTATAATGTCAAATGCCAACACTTAATATTACTTGATAGAATCTGCAAATCTCATGAAGTCGTTTTTAAATTTTCTTTTGCAGATTAGAAAATGAAACACAGAGAGGTTATACAAATAACAGAATGCAAAATCATGATTTGAATTTAGGTACTCATATTTACAGTTCAAATTCTTAGTAATTATTGCCTTGATAACTATATCCATTTTTATTATTACTATAATTTTATAAATGACTGCAGAAGAATGTAATTATCAGTACCAGTGGAATGGTGCACTAACTTCAGAGATTACATGAGAAAGAAATGATGAAAACTTTTCCTTTTCCATGGAGGAATGAAATAGAATTATCTCTATTCTTCAACTAAAAATTGAACAAAAACATGCTGCAAATCTGGGTCATATCATCTTATTAACATCATTCAAATTCTATCTCTATATTTCTCTTTTGGGATATCCATACTCTCATTTAAAAATGCATATGACAATAAAACAGATAATACCCACAAAGAAAACTCTAAACATGGTATTATTATGTAGTTTTACACTTACATATGACGATTTCCTTCTGTGCCAGTTGAAACTAGGTTAAGTTTGAACATGTGATACACCTTAACATCAGAAATAAAGACGATCAACTACTAAAATCAGGTCAGTATGCGTTGCTAAGCAAGACTGACAGAAGAGAAAAGAGTTGTAAAGATCAAGAGATTACAGATTCAAATTTGGCTCTTCTATGAAAATGCATGCATATATATATATATATATATATATATATATATCTCACAACCATAACTTATCTACATTTTAGACATCAATTTCACTTTGTAAGTCTTTCTGGCAACATTTTCATTTTAATATTATTAATTGAGGAGGAAATCCCAGATATTCAGCTTTATGTGCTAAATAAGACCAAAAAATACATCAAAAATGCATTGCTTCTGTGCTAACTAGCAACAAGTCTTATCATTGAGCCAAGAAGGCAATGATTTATTAAAAGAGGAAGATAATCTTTTATTTTTAAAGAAAATCTTGTTTGACATATTTATGATAAGTGAAGAACAGATTTTATTATATGAAGTTTTTATATGTTGCGTTCAAGCTACCAAACACTGTTCTAAAGAAACCAATTTTATTCAGATGTTGTAAGTGTTAATCCTTATCCTGGCCTAATGCTTTAATCAAGGAAAGCTAATCTGGATTTATGTCATCTGAATAACTTCCTATATTAAAACATGATGTAATCTCTTATTCTCTCTACATGAAAACCCTATGTCCTTCTCCCTTTGCACTCAGCTGTCTTCCCTTTCCATAAATTTCACTAACTGTAGCAAGTAACCAGAAAATCAGTGAAAGAAGTTAAATAACTAAACCATAGAAAATAAAATGATAGTGGCATCATCACAACATTCCTCAGAAATGGCCCTCCATTGAATTTTAGCCCTATTTCAGATTTTATTCAAGTCACTACTGATGCATAGTGTAGTAA
Organism: Sapajus apella; assembly: GCF_009761245.1. Lineage (NCBI taxonomy): Eukaryota > Metazoa > Chordata > Mammalia > Primates > Cebidae > Sapajus > Sapajus apella. Next base: position 31,296,639 of record NW_022436949.1, read on the forward strand.
ATACTTTCTTCTGAATATGACAAAATTTCAAAACACAAAGCTATTTTGAATAATATCAAGCAATGCAATTTTTTTTTTTTAGAAACTGTTTTGCAAAATTTTTCAGCTACACATTTTCACAGAATTTAGCTATTGAGCCATCGGGAAAAATAAACATTTAAGAAATAGTTATTATCTATTATGAACTTTGTTTAAATTGAATAGAACCATAATAATATATTGTATTAGTCTCTTCTCACACTGCTATAAAGACATATCTGAGAGTGAGTAATTTATTTAAAAAGAAGTTTAATTGGCTCACAGTTTTTCGGGCTATATAGGCCTTTTGCTTCTGGGGAGGCCTCAGGAAACTAACAGCTGTGGTGGAAGGCAAACGGAAAGCAAGCCTATCTTACATGGTGGAAGCAGGCGGAAGATTGGCTGGGGAGGTGCTACACACTTTAGAACAAGCCAATCTTGGGAGAAGTCCATCACAAGGTAACACTAGGGGAATGTGCTAAACCGTTAGAAACTGCTACCATGATCCAATCACCTCCCACCAGGCCCCTCCTCCAGCACTCTGGATTACAATTTGACATGAGAATTGATTTGTCCAGGGACACAAATTCAAACAAAATCATATATTAAGAATATTTCTCATTAAATTTGTCCACATTTTCAGATTCTAATTTAATGCTAGAGGCAGAGCACTTTATACAGTCTCCTAAACAGTATGTGATTCCTCCATCAAATTTTCCACATATGCAAATTTGTCAGCCTTTAATTCCATATCACTCTTTTTACTCATCTTCCTCCAACCCCATATATAAAGCACAACAAATTTAGGCTATTTCAAAAGTATATATAAGGTATGCTTAAATGCATATGATTGAAGTGTTAATGTTACATAGTTGTTTGAATGTGCTACTGGTATATAAACATTTTTAATAGTTTTATTAACTAAAATATACATTTGCTTATTTTCTGAGAACACACATTAGTATATATGTAGTAAAATATAAAAATTTAGCCTTTTATAATATTTTGAGGCCTAAGTTTGGTGAATACAATATGGTTTTTGTCTGGATCAGCAGAGCAATAATACTTAGTGATCAAGGTTCCTATGTTATTTCCCCAAAATGTTCATGAAAGCGCTGTGTCCGGGTCATAGACTTTATTGGCCTTTTGCAAAAACTGCTGTGAATTTAATTATCGTCAAAGAGATCTGTGTTCTATTTGATTAACTATAAAATAGAGTTCATTTCCTTGGAATGAATACATCTTATTATAACATTCTATATATTATAATTTTCTGGCCATGGGAAGTGTAAATCACATTTGAAAATTATATAATCGCATTTTCTTTCCTACAAGAATTCAGTCATCCAACACTTGTGCAATGGAAAAAGATTTCCCTGCCTTCATCACGTAATTACTGCAATCCTCATTTTTTTGAGGGAAGAAAATGTTAAAAGTCATTTTCTTATGGGAGCTGCTTATGGGAGCTACTTACAGTAAGTCTCACCTCAAGTATTAAACGCCACAAATGAAATAGAATATGGTTGAACTCAGGGACATAATTGGAAGAAAACAAAAGTACAGTTGTAAAATTTAGTTTTACTTGAGTTTCTTTATGACATATTGTCTGTAGTGTTTCATAGAAAAAAATTAAAAGTAAAATGCAATAAAGTTCGCATATTATCAGAGGACTCCAAAATTACTAATTGCTTCAATAATAATAAGGGCCCAGTATTATCAAATACAGCATGTATGATGCTTACACTTAATTTTATTTATAATTGTTTTATAAAGTAATATGCTATAAAAGTATATTTTGAAAAAATTTGTATATAAAATATCTAAAAGAAGAGATCTTGTAGAAGTTTTTAAAACCAATTTAGAAAATAATTTTGCAATTGCTTGTAAATTTATATGAAGACATTATTCACCCTTTAAGAATTCCCCCAACCTCCAGATTATCTTGCATGACGAATGTTTAAAGAAGACATCATATATGAGGAAAAGCCTAAAATTGGCACATATAAACATAACAAGCAGCTTGATTTAACATGCAATGTAAAAATACAAACAAATAGACAAATTTGGATACCTAAAATTCTCCTAATTTAGAAGGTGAAGTGTGTCCAAATCTTCAGAGTAAATACACAGTGCAGCAGAGTCATTTAGAAGTCTGGTTTAAAATGTAACATACCATGTGTGGAGAAAAAAAATATTGGCTAGAAGCAGGTTCAATTAGATGGATTTACTCGTGAATAAAAGAAAATATCCAATAAACATGCATTAACTAAATATTCAGATGCTATCAGTGTTATATTGTTCATAATTTTACAGGTACCTTTTGTTATGATTATTTCTATTCATGTGTTTTAGAAATAGAAATCTATAGTTTGCTCATATTTCTGTAATAAGATGCTTTCTGTATTCAAATACACTTTACATTGACAAAATATTATTATCCAAATTACTGTAAGTTTTTTAAAGTTTTTACTGGCTGCATTACCACATATTTGTCAATAATAGCATAAGAGTAAGATGTAGATATAGATGCAGAACATAATTTTTAAATCAAATCTACCTTTTGTGACTTATCAGATTGCTCAAAAATGTGGCAGAAAATGGAACAGTACATGTCTTTCCTTGTCTATATTTACCTCAGAAAAATCCATTTTCAGAAAAAGACACACACACATCTTTCCATCAAAAATAGTTGAGATTGACTCATGTATTTTTAAACCATTCCATTTCTGTTAATCATTAATGATATTGTTACTTAAAGTAGTCTGTGTTCACCTTGCAATTTCTTATTCAGTTGAATGCAGAGACCACAGTTTTGTAATGTAAGTGGTTTATGCAAACAGTTAATTAATATTGATGCAAAAATGTAAATATCGATAGTTGACAATTTTATCATAATTGGAAGATGTAAAATGTGTCAATTTATGATTTTGTGTTTACTGACACAAAATACATATATGATATAACCAGCACGGTGTAAGCTAATATATTAAGACTATATATGACAAAGATTCAATTTATTTCATTTGTGTAAAGAACAAAAATATTTACTTTGTCAAAACCAATTACATTTTTTCATCAATTTGTTTCTGATGTAGAAAATAGAAAGTTTCCCGGCCATTTTCAAATGTAAAAAACTATATTACATACATTTTTATATTTAAAATAGGAATATTTAAATATAAGCTAATAATTCACATTATATTTATGTTTTTGAAACATCAATACTGTTTTATACACATATAAACTGTATTTTATTTGAATTGCTTCTAAAATGATTCCCAGACTCTTTCTTTTCATAAGTTAATTTACAAGTATAATTGCTTTCCTTTGTAGTGCAAAAAAGTGATAAAAACTAGTAACAGTTGATAATGTTCTTTCTTCTTATTAGTTATTATTATCAATTTATTATCAATAAAATGTAAATCTGAACTATATGTAAAATAAACAGATTAAAAATGTAAACACAAGCTGTGCATGGTGGCTCACACCTGTCCTCTAGCATTTTAAAAAGCCAAAGTGGGTGGATTGCTTGAGCCCAGGAATTCAAGACAGCCTGGGGAACATGGCAAAGACCTTTTACTAGAAAAAATACAAAAAAAAAAAAAAAATAGCTGGGCATGGTGGCATATGGCTGAAGTGGGAGAACCACCTGATTCTGCAGAAGTCAGGCGTTCAGTGAGCCATGAGTGTATCACCATACTCAAGCCTGAGTGACAGAGTGGGACCCTACCTCAAAATTTAAAAAAGGTAAAAAAAAAACCAATTGGTCATTCTAGTGACAAGCCTCCCCATCTAGAAACCCAGTAAGAGTTGCCTCCTTAGAACAAAAGACACTCCTCTAACCCAGGAAATTCTAAAGGATTAGGGGCTCTGTGACAGAAACCTGGGCCAAAGATCAAACATTAGAAAAAATATGTATACAGTACCCTTACTGTTCAGGAAATTACAAGGGATTTGGAAGCTCTGTGATAGAAATGTAGCAGAGACCAAATATAATTTTTTTATATTACAGTATCACAGGCCATGAGAATCTTTTGATAATATTCTATTGTGGTATTTATTACTTTGTCCAACCAAAAAATATAAATAATTTTTGGAAAATCCTTGGCCACCCAATGGTAACACATAACTTTCTCAAATTTGAAATCCAAATATTTACATAATACAGCTAATATATAGTTGTCATTCTTTTAATTATTTAAAAATTGATAGTTTTCAAAGAGATATAGAAAGATACCATTTACTGTAGAAAATTTAAGGGCAAAAAACTACTTGTTAGGAAATCAAGAGTTAATTCTGAAATTGTGTTTTTATAACAAACATCCAAATAATTCCACATCCTTGGTGGAATATTAAGGTTGAGATTTTTCAGGAAAGATTATGGTTCATAGTACAGTTTTATAAGTTATCAACTGGCGTATACTTGTTATATTTTAGTAAATTTGGTCTTCAAGAGAAAGCATATAGATATCAATAAAGTAGAGAAAAAAGAAATTAATATTTAAAATATTTATAATTTATTTTTCAAAAATGTCACTAGCCTAAATTCTGATTCCATGAGTTCAAGGTAGAGACGTCTATGAAAGATTTAACTTGGGTGTTTGTTTTTGAAAGGAACAGCATATCTCTTACTGCCCTATTAGGTTGCAAATATACAAGAGTCAAAAGATCACACACAGAAATCTGCTGAATTACCAGGTCATACATTTTATTTTATTTTTATAATTTATTTATTTATTTGTGGTTTCTTTTTTTCTTTTTTTTTTTTGAGACAGAGGTCTCACAAAGTGCTGGGATTACAGGCATGAGCCACCACGCACAGCTGGTAAATATTTAAATTATTGGTCAATTTCTTGGTTACTGTGATTATGATAATGTGGCCCAACATAATCGATTTAGGAAAGCTGTAACTCTAACAAAGGAAAAGAGCAATTTTTTTTTTTTTGAGACAGAGTCTTGCTCTGTCACCCAGGCTGGAGTGAAATGGCACGATCTTGGGTCACTGCAACCTCCGCCTCCCAAGTTCAAGCAATTCTCCTGCCTCAGCCTCCCAAGTAGCTGGGATTATAGGCACACCCCACTACGCCCAGCTAATTTTTGTATTCTTAGTAAAGATGGGGTTTCATTATGTTGGCAAGGCTTGTCTTGAACTCCTAACTTCAGGTGATCTGACCACTTTTACCTCCCAAAATGCTAGGATTACAGGTGTGAGCCACTACGGCTGACAGGAAAGAGCAATTTTGAAATTTACAAATGAATGTTATAGTGATAGGATATTTACATATATATATATGTATATATGTAATATAATATGTGTATATGCTTGATATTAAATCCTATCTTTCAGAAAAAATATTATTCATGTATCTGATCATAGTATCAATCAATCTTGATGCTGAGAATTAAAATTTAATAATATATTTTTATTAGTAAAAAATAAAAGTAAAAAGAGCATTAACTTTTAAAAAATTATTTTACAACTTATGGGCTAAAGAGTACATTGAAGTTGTGTAGGCTCATTACTTTTTCATAGATTCAGCGATTCATTGTGGAGTGGCCTGTCTTTCTAGACTGTGGTCTTCCAGCATTTATTAAATGGCAAATTTGAGTGTCTGACCAAACCAAGATCCTATTGTGGCTGTTTTATAGACACATTTGTCAGTACAAATCTCAGTGGTATTGAAAGAGATGAAGAGAGAGATGAATTTGGGATGGAGAAAACTGTTAAAATTTTAACAGCTGTATTAAAATATTCTTTAAAAATTCACAAGGTGTGCCAAGTTTGGTTTTTCAACAGACATCTTTTTTATCACCAACAAGTTCTTTCACATAACAGAGAACTTAGTGTTCACTTTGAACATTTAGCTCTTGAACACTTTTAGTTCAATTTAATTAGTTTTGTGAGTGTTACATACAAGAAATTAGGTTGTTTATCAGAGTCACTAGATTAATTACAGATTTATATGTTTTAATGCTGAGTGTCTGGGTTCCATCTTGTTTATTTTAAATCACTGCAGTTCCACACTGCTTTTCCCTTTATAAGCTTTACTTCACTTCCAGATATCTGATAGTTTTCTAAGTCCCTAAAAACAACAGAAAATGAAAGCATTTTTGACTAAATAAAACCCTTAAGATGAATTCACATAGTTAATTTAGGTAAACATTAATAGTTCTCTGAATTCTCTAAGACACAACAAAAATTAAGTTCAAACATGTTCCTATTATAAGAATTACATTTGTTCAAAAACGTTCCTCTTACAGGGATTACATTAGATGATGAACTTTACATCCGTGGATGCTGTATTTCTATTCTCCTACTTTTGTGGACTTAGTATGTGGTTCCTTGCCACCTTCATGTGACTGCTCTTAACTGTACTGTTTACATACATAACTCTTCACATGAAATAAAATATTTTAAAGGTTTTCAGTTGGCTTGCTGTGCTAACTGCAATATTTTTTGTGTAATGACAATTTGATGATGTTAACGGAAACATATCATTAGAGATGATTACATACCTTTTTAGAATTCAGTGGTGTTTACATGATATTTAAATGCTATTTTTACCAGAAGCATATAGCCAAAAAACAAATGTGGCAAATCTAATACAAATATAGCACCCTTCAGTATCTTCAATAATAATGTAGTCTATTGTTTTTGGTTAAAACAAAAGAGAGACTAATAATCAATATTGTTATATTTTGAGTGAGTAGGCTGTATAGGTTTGAATAGTCAAATACATATGTAAAATAAAACACATAATAAGGAAGGACATTTGTTTTCCTATCTTAATATTTGCTCTGAAATAACCTAAACATCATGGCCTATCATATGAATAAATGATGTATTAATACACTGAAATTCTATTAACAAAGCTTTAAAAAATAACATGTAAATATAAAGTAATTATAATATAAATTAAGATTGTGAAATAAGAATAGTTTATTATTCAACACGCTTATTTTACATGATCTTTAAAGTAATTGTTTCTTCTTAAGTATTTCCATTCCTATGAGGTTGAACCATGGCCTGTATGATGACTTTCTATAATAGTTCAAGGTTCCAAAACACCATATGGGCTGTATTTCAAATAACTTGTTTGTGGATCTTGCACAGATTGTTTAGATAGTAGAATAGCTGATGTTGCAAATGAAACAGCATGTAGAATACACCATTTAGGAAAAGCAAGTTGCTATTTTCAAAATATACCTATTAACTCCTTCAGGAAAACTTACTTTTATTAAATTTATTTATTATACATATATAGAAAATGTTGCAGCTAAAACTGAGTGCTATAATGCAATCATATCATGAAGTAAGGATGAATTAAAGATCTGGATGAGATTGGCCAATTTACATAAGTAGACTGGGGCCATTTGGGAGTGGGGTTACATCTAGCATTTCCCTCAGGATGGCTATGACCAAGATACAAAAGCAAAAGAAAATGATAAAAATACCAAAGGGAAGCTCATAAGAAAGGACTGAGTGTGGGATGGTGACACAGACCATAGAAAAAACCAAAAGGATTCATGAGCAGGTCCAGTTTTGCCTGGTGTGAAGCCACATGTGTCTACATGAGAGGCCACACAGACGACTGAGTCGAATCTGGTTTGAGTTGTTCCCCCCATGCAGGATTTGCAGACCAGTATGAAAGAGCAATGTGCACCCTATTCCTATCTGAGGTAGAGGGAGGTATCCTAAGCCAGGATTAGGTAAATGTCTTTATAAATTCATTTTTAGGGAATTTGAAAGACCTTCCTGGAGCAGGCAGCACTAAAGAATGGATAAGGCTTATACCTGTATAGTTGTTAAATTAGTTATAATACTCAGGTTTTAGGATAAAAAACATGTTCACAAATTGCAAAAATAAAATATAGAATATTTCTAGATGTATTAAGTGCTGATATCCTATACCTTCTTAAACATTATCTTTAATCTATTAAGGCTCTTTCCTTCCCTATAACTATTTTTCTCATTTATATATTTGTATTTCTTTGCTTTAACATCTGCCTTTAGATTCACTTTTTAAATAATTTTCTTAAATTTTAAAATTTCATTTGGGCTACTCTCTTGGATAATTCGTGTCAAGAAGTTATGAATAGAATTTTTACTAATTTCTTAACTGAGATTTACATTACTATTACTTCCTTATTCTCTGACCTGTACAGTGACAATGATGACAATGAATAATAATACCAGCCTCTTCTCCTGTCCCAAACACTTTATTAGACCCCTCAAATTATATAGAATTAAATCCTACAGAAAAAAATCAAACAGGTGCATTGATCTCATTCAATAGATGATATTAGTGAGCCTCCAAAAGGTTAAGTTACTTTCCTAAATGTTAATCCCAGTCACACCAATGCCAAAGCCATAGGCTTCTTCATGGTTATATTCTGTGCACTTCTGCAGAGCTGGCAGAGCTAAGCTTAGAGACAGTGACTTAACTTCCTGGTCCTACCAATGTACATCTGATTTCATTTGACAGCTGCAGGTACTTCTAGCACAGCTGAAAGAAGTGGAGAAAGAAAGGACTATATTTTTTCATGTTACCCTATGAACATAAGAATAATCTACCAGATTATTATTTATATGTGCTAAAAAATGAGCCAAATCATTTGAATAAACGCTTTGGGTTAGAGAGGTCAAACTAGTGAAATTGATGACCCAGCAGACAATCTTTCTTGTGCTTTTTTTTCTTTCCTAAAGCACCATGTGTTGTTATATATGTCCTTGGAGAAACTATGTGTTTAATATTTAGTCTATTTAATATTTTAACTCTGAGCTATTGCTCACTGAGGCAGAAATCTGGTTACTGAAGTCATACAGCTAAGTCCTAGTAGAAGGCTAAAGAATCTACTTACAATTTCAGAATGTTGATCTGGTCCATTTGCCGTGAATTGCAATGAGGCAGAAAATGCATTTTAGAGTTTGCTTTATTAGAGATAATGGAACTACTTTGCGAAAGAATACGGAGATAATTTAAACATAATTTTTGCTTCATATACAATCTCACTATGTGTTTTAGAGTTACTTGTATTATGCAATGCTTATTTCTGCAGTTTTAATGTGACTATGACAATTCATTAGCTTCAAATGCCTATTCCCCAGATTTACTATTACACTATTGTCCTACCCACTCCACCCCACTCCACTGCACCCCCCTTTATATGGAAATGGATCTCCTTTTTAGTGGTTGTTTTTCTGGCTTCTGCCTTGAAGACAGTTCTTGACCTCTCACTGATGTGTCAGGGCTATGCTGTCACAGCTGTCATATTTGCAGCTCTGCTTTGAATGCTTTGTTTGTATCACATCCCTTCACTGCTCCTTTTTCCATGTTTTTGATGCCACTCGCTGAGCTTAATCTATCGGTGATGTGAAATAAATTAGTTTTCTTACACATGCATGAAAAGAAATGAAGGGGAAAGAGAGGAAAACTCCACCAAGAGAGAGGTTTGGACAGTTATTGGTTGTGGTGTTCCAAGGTTAAAAGCGTGAATTACTTTCAGACCTGGGTTGATGTAATTTTTCATACCAATTATAGCTCCATTTAGCTTTGTGATACACCCAATCTTATGGATAGCATAATCATTTGCATATAACCTGTAATATGATGCTGTTGACACATTTTAAAACAATAGTGAAATCCTAACACCATAAGATAAAGGGTTTCTTATTCTGTAAACAGAACATCTTAGGAGAGTCCACAATGTCCTTTAGACATTTTCTGAAGTGGGCATCTGAAGTTCAGTTTACAGTTTCTGTCATCCAGTCAATCAGTAAGATTTTATGGCACTTGCATCGTAACACTTTGTGTAGACAATCTTTCATGAACCTCTGCTTCTGCATTCCATTCTTATCACCCAGTCCGAATCACATTCCCATAAGGTATACTAAGTTTTATTTGCTAAAATGTGTTTATAATCTATGTGTGTGTTATATGAGCTAAATACAGTTAGTTATAACAATTAACAATAAAGAACCTCTGGTCTCAAGGATCCAGTGATTTAGTGGATGTTTCATTAGATGTATTCAAGAGATATTGTTTATGTATTGCCTTTTAAGAGGTGTCCATATATTTATTATAGTCTATTTCTCTTTGGTGGCTTCCATTTTCAAACTTTTTTCTTTCTTTTAATCACTGAACACAAAGTATGTACTCCACCCAGCTGGCAACTACATTCACGTAATTATACTCTCTAGCTGTCTTTACAAATAGTACTCCACTGTCTTCATTGATGTAATTTATGATTTTGACCTAACATTTTCAGTAAATTCTTGCAAAGATAAATAAAAGTTGCTCATTTTATTGCTCATCAGGAACTTTCTCAAATTCCATTTTATGCTTTTCCAATTTATTTATATTCATTTTACTTTAAGTTCTGGGATACGTGTGCTGAGCGTGCAGGTTTGTTACATAGGTGTACATGTGCCATGATGGTCTGGTGCAGCTATCAATCCATCATCTAGGTTTTAAGCCCCACGTGCACTAGGTATTTTTCCTAATGCTCTCCCTCCCTTTGTGCCCCATCCCCTGACAGGCCCCAATATGTGATGTTTCCCTCTTGTTCCCCTCTCTGTGTCCATGTGTTCTTGTTCAACTCCCACTTATGAGTGAGAACATACGGTATTTGGTTTTCTGTTCCAGTCTCATAATCCCATTTTAAATAAGTTAAAATGTTCAACTTTCTATGGATGATATCAAATAATTAATCCTCCAATATCATTAAAAACCTTACAGAAGTCCAGGCATGGTGGCTTATCCCTGTAATCCAAGCACTTTGGGAGGCTACAGGAGGATCACCTGAAGTCGGGAGCTTAAGACCACTCTGGCTAACATGGTGAAACCCCGTCTCTGCTAACACAAAAATTGGTAGGTGGTGGCAGGAGCCTACAGTTCCAGCTATTCAGGAGGCTGAAGCAGGAGAATCGCTTGAACCCTAGAGACAGAGGTTGCAGTGAGCGAAGATTGCGCCACTGCACTGTAGCCTGGGTGACAGAGAAAGACTCAGTCTCAAAAAACAAAACAAAACAAAACAATTTTTTTTAAAAAAACCTGCCAGGCTGGGTGGGTCACGCCTGTAATCCCAGCACTTTGGGAGGCCGAGCTGGGTGGATCATGAGGTCAGGAGTTCAAGACCAGCCTAACCAAGATGGCAAAATTCCATCTTTTCTAAAACTACAAAAATTAGCCGGGCATGGTGGCATGCACCTGCTATCCCAGCTACTCGGGAGGCTGAGGCAGAGACTTGCTTGAACCCGGAGGTGGAGGTTGCAGTGAGCTGAGATCGCGCCACTACACCCCAGCCTGGGCTACAGAGTAAGACTTGGTCTCAAAATAAATAAATAAATAAAAATCTTATGAAGTGGTTTAAGTATGACTATTGGAAAGCCAGTATTTGACTATTTTGGACGTCCAAGGAGAGCAAAATTAGCTGTATTCATCTCTATGTCTCAATGCTTTCCACTCAGAAATAGCACTTGCTTCTGCTAGTCCTTGGGCATGTAGCTTGACTGTCTCTCAGAACCTGATAATTACTGGTAATTAATTAAATTGGGCTGAATGTTAATTTCTTTGTATCAAATCTCCTCAAATACCAATTTAATTTCCTATACGTGTGTTAAAAAAAAAAAGACACCTTTCCTAGAGACCCATTGATCATCTGATTAGAGGTGAAAACTTCCATTCTTTTTTTTTGTGCTAAGAACACTACTATTTGTCTCTCTCTCTCCCTCTACCCTTTTTTGTAATATGTCTATTAATAGGAAAGTGCTCAAGAAAGAAGTTAGACGGAGACCCAATAAGCCCATTCTTCAAGCCAAACCTGGTGAATAAAAAATTCAGTGTTCCTTATACTAGCATTCTTTAGTTCAACTTTACCTCAGGTCACTTATCAAAACTTTCTAAGGAATTTCCACAGTGTTTTCTTTTTTTGTCTGTCAATATTTGAATCTGAGCGAGATCCCTTAACAATACTTTCTAACAGAAAATGCAAACGAGTTGAGTGAATAAATTAGTTGGTAATGGTCCAGACATTAGCCTGAGGGTCTCAAAACATAAAGTGATAGCAACTATTTTAGGAACCATTTCAATAGACGTGTTTTAGTTCCAATTTTAGCCAGTGTTCCCTCTAGGACGTACTACTAGTTCATAAAGGTATTTATGCTATAAGTCATATTTGCAGACTATTTAAAATGCTATAATTTCACTGTTGATAATTTAAAATTGTGTGACCAATTTTGAAAACTTGATACAAAAATTTTATTGCTTAAGAAGAGGCTTGGAATCAAAAGAAAGCAGTATTTTAAATACTAAATCCAAGTGTTTTTTTCCAGATAATGTTTGGCAGTATATCAAATAAAAGGTTACAATTTAATGTGGCTTCATGATATTTACCAAACTGTGAAATCATCACCACAAAATAGATTAGATAATTTATATCTTCCTAAACAGAAATTCCATATCTACTAGCTGGGGCTCAACATCTGCTCACCCCAATTCACTGACTCCTTCAGTCCTTGGTAACACCTTCTCCTTTCTATTTCAATAGATTTTCCTATTCTGGACATTTTATAAAAATTGAAATATACAACACAATGTCTTTTATGACTATATTCTTTTCCAAAGAAAAAAAATATTTCCAAGTTTCTTCCCTGTTGTAGCATGTATCAGTACGTCATTAATCTTTTCCTGTTGAATGATATTTCATTGCAAGGGTGAGCATATTTGGTTTATCCATTTTCAGTTCATGGACATTTGTGGTGTCACCACTTTTAGGCTACTAATATAAAACTGATATATATATATATATATATATGTATAAGTGTTTGTGAGGATGTAAGTTTCTGTTTATTTTGGTTATCTATCTAGAAGTAGATTAGCTGCATATTATGGTAACTTCTTCTTTGCCACTTTGAAGAGCTGAAAAAATGTTTTCCAAAGTGGGTGAAGGCTTTTGCATTTCTAACAGCAGTGCAGTACTGTTCTGATTTCCTCACACCTATAATAACCCCTTTTATGCTCTTTTATAGCCATCCTAGTGAGTTTAAAGTGTTTTGTCATCATGGTTCCCTTTCATTCCCTAATGTTTAATGATGGAAAACATCTCTTCATGTATTTATTTGCCATTTGCATATAACTTCTTTGGAGAAATGTCTATTGAAATCCTTTGCCTATTTTAACATTAGGTTATATGTATTTTATTATAAAATTCTGAGTCCTTTATAGGGATTACTTAAATTCATTTTGGAATCTTTATTTTTTTACAGTTTTTTAAATTTCAATTATGTGATACATATGCAGGTTTGTTACATGGGTATATTATTTGTGATGTTGAGTTTTGTGGTAGAAATAATTCCATCACCCAGGTAGTGAGCATAGTCACTAAAATAAAGTTTTCAGCCTTCGTCCCCTTCTTCTCTCTCTGCTCTAGTACTCCCTAGTGTCTACTGTTTCCATATCTATGTCCACATGTACCCAGTGTTTTGCCCCCACTGACCAATAAGAACATGCAGTATTTTTTTTTTCTGTTCTCACATTAATTTGCTTAGGATAGTGGCTTCCAGCTACATCCATGTGGCTGAAAAGAACATGATTTTGTTCTTTTATATGGCTGTATAATATTCTATGGTGTATATGTACCACAATTTCCTTAATGAATCAACAATGAAGTTGATGGTCACTTAGTTGATTCCATATCTTTGTTGTATAAATCTTTTGCCTTCTTAAAATAGTTTTAAACTCAACCTAGGCTTACATATTTTACAGCACACATCTTTCTTTAGTGTCTCTTTAGATCACAATCACTATGTTCATTTGGTGTTTTTGAAGAAATCAACAGTGGCTCCAGTGTTTCATTGCGGTTCCATCCTTTATTCACAATCTTTCAATCAGGACCTCAAAGACCTCAAATTTCCATATAATTCTATTCTTATTCACCAAGTGAATGATTTTTGTTGTGTTCTAAAGAAGCACTGAGGTTTAAGATTGACTCTATTTATTTTCTTAATGTTTTGCTTCCAAAAAAAATTATGTTTAAAAGAAAACCCAATAATTTTTTCAAAATAAATTGGGTTACCTAGGACAACAGTCAACACAGGAAGTTAAACTCTTACCCTGAAAAAACACAAGCTGGTTAAAATTTCCCCAGTCCAAAAACTGGGACACAATTAAAAAGGATTACTGTGTCTTAATGATGACTGCAAACCACAGATTCCATAATTATTAAATTAAATTAACACATCACTATATGGATTAATCATGTTCTCCGCAACTTTTATCTTTTCCTAGAAAGCTCCAATATAAATAGTCATTTTAAGGGTTAAAATGAGCTCTTCAATCACCTTCCTCTTTCTTCGGCAGGAACATTATGTAATAATTTCAGAAATCCATCCACTTGATTTCAAATTTCATCTCATCCATTCTGTCCTTCTAATTCAATACTCTATCCTCCTTAATATCCTAATAACTCAATAGCCTTGCTCCTCATTTCATTGTCCTCTGTGATAAACACACACAGACACACACACATACACGGACACACACACACACACACACACACACACACACACACCCGGTGAACATACCCTTCTGTTTTTGCTCTGCTTGCACTCAAGCAGGAGAGTTTTGTGGGAATAAATCATAATGTGTGACAAACAGGTACTACTATTAATTCATCACCACTCATAAAAATGGCAAAAGAGCAATCCATAAAAACCAATTTTCTTCATTTTTTTCCTACTTTCTTAGTCTTATGAATAACTAAACTCCTGAATGCACCTTTAAGTTGACAACTGAAATTTTCATACATTTATTAAATTGCAAAGATGTAATTTTTGCCATATTATATATTGTATAAATGCTTTAAGTAAAATTTAAATAAGATTTTATTAAAGCTTCAGAGCAGCATATTTATCTTGTTTAATGTGTGTAAAATGTTCACCATGTAAACAAACTGGCAAGGCCAGCCTCCATAGTCAAACCAATCAGCTACATCAGACCTCCTTTCTGTCAGAAAATGTCTTACATCTTTTTTCAATTTGAATAGAAACATTAATACGTGCCTGCATGACAATCCTATTACTTTTGAAATCTGACTCTAATGTAACTATCTACTACCTAAAGTATGAAGACTTGCCATGATTTTGTTTTTTGTTTTCTTATGTAATCAATTACTGTCCCCTTTAATATTTCTTGCTTAGCTTCTATGGGGTATTTCTTTTAGAATCAAATCGACTCTTTGTTGTCCTAGAAGGATCCAGAAACGCATTATGTTAAGTTAAAAATGGAAATGTTTTGTGCATTTATAGAGAAAAATAGACAATTGTGATTGAGGTGGAAAAGCAGAACTGAAAAAGCTCTCTTTGGACATTTCCTAATAGGAAAGTGAGATCTTGGAATGGATTTACTTGAATATATCTCAACCAATCTACTATCTTAATAGTCTTAGATTTATCTTTGTACACATTCTTTGAAAATCACAGCAATCCTACCACATTCTTTTGTTGATAAATTTGTTGACACACCTTGTGAACCCCCAAAATTTGAGACAGGTCTCAGTTAATTTAGAAAGATTATTTTGCCTAGGTGGAAGATGTGCCCATGACTCAGCCTCAGGATGTCCTGATGGCACATGCCCAAGGTGTTCAAGGCATAGCTTGGTTTTATACATTTAGGGAGACATGAGACATTAATTAATATATTTAAGAACTATATTGGTCCATTCTGGAAAGGCAGGACAACTTGACACAAAGGCAGGAAGAAGATTCAAAGTAGGGAGGGAGCTTCTAGGTCATAGTTAGGTGATACACAAAAGGTTACATCCTTTGGAGTTTCTGATTAGTCTTTCCAAAGGAGGCAAATCAGATATGCATTTATCTGAGTGGGCAGAGTGACTTTGAATAGAATGGGAAGCAGGTCTGCCCTAAGTAATTTCCAGCTTCAGTTTTCCTTAGTGACCTTGGGGACCCAGGATATTTTTCTTTCATAACCTGCAATAATTTTTCTGAGCCTCCACTATCCTCAAAACTTGTCATCAGTTATGACTCTTTTTCTTCTTCTTTATTTTTGAGACAGGATCTTGCTCTGAAGCCCAGGCTGGCAGTTGATGCTTTTCCATGTAACTTTGAGTCAATTTTTAAAACATATTTTTTAATATAACTTAATAAGTTTAATGAAATACTATATTTTGTAGAAATTGCAAGTTTCTTTCTTTTTTTTTTTTTGAGAAGAGTCTCGCTCTGCTACCCGGGCTGGAGTACAATGGCATGATCTCAGCACACTACAACCTCAACATTCCAGATTCAAGTGATTCTCCTGCCTCAGACTCCCAAGTAGTTGAGATTACAGGCAAGAACCACCATGCCCATCTAATTTTTGTATTTTTAGTAGAGATAGGCTTTCATCATGTTGGCCAGGCTGGTCTCTAGCTTCTGACCTCAGGTGATCTCCTTGCCTCAGCCTCCCAAAGTGCTAGGATTACAGGGGTGAGCCAACATTCCTGGCCAGAATTGCAGTTTTTAACGATTATCTTTCAATGTCTCATATCTTATTTGCCATGAATTATTTTACAATTCAACATTGAAAATAAATTCCTTTATTCTATTTAGGAAATTTTAGAGAATTGCATATCTCTCTTACATCCACAAAAAAATCAAAATATTATTTTATTTCATTTCACAGTTTCAAAAATGTCTTGAGAAACATCATCTCCCTGTTAGGAAGTTATGCCAAGAAATCCTCGCATTACATTGTTTTATAAAGGAAAAGACTCAGATATTGAATGCTAAATGAGGTATGGACCATGCTTTGAGGGAAGGTGGATTAAACTCACACAGAGAAGACTCCTTCTCTTTCTGTGGAAACACTTGCAAGACTTTTATCCACTGTCAAAACAAAGGCATTTCACAGTATATATTCCAAATGTAATTAAAAGCATTGGAGGACAGATGAAATTTATTGGCCAGAGTTGGAATTTTATTGACATATTGAATCAAACTGATGGAATAGGAAACTCCCAAGACTCTGTAAGTATAAAATATTTAATAAGACACACTAAAGAAAATCCTGATAAAAATTTATACAAGAGCAAATTTAGCAATCTAGTGATAAATTATCAGGTTTATCAGTGATGATACAATAAAGATTTCATTAAATCTAAGCTTGGAATCATCTTAATTACTTCAAGGGAAATACTTAATGTATATTACATGACATATATATGAAATGTGTATATGCATTTTTATTGCTCACTTGCAAAACTCTTCCTGTAAACTTGCCAGCTATTCTCAATGGGGAATAGTTTAGTTAGGCTATGACATCAGATAAGTACAATAGAGACATAAAATAAGAGTGGCTTAAAAAATGATGGGTAGATCTGATTATCACACGTTATGTCTATATGAAAGCATCATGTGTACTTTATACATAAATACAACTATTATGCACCCATAAAATTAAAAAAATTTTAAAGAAAATTTTTAAAAAGAAAAGTAATTTCTCTGTCATGTAAAAGTTTGAGTGTGTCAGGCACGCTGTTTCAAAAAGTTATCTGGATTCCAGCCTCTTGTGTATTATGTCCTCAGAATTTCTATGGAAAGATGTTCATTCACACAGTGAAAGACAACTCAAGACCAGGTGTTGATAGCAGACACTGAGAGGTGAAAAAAGAAAATAAAAGCCATAGACCCACCTCCTCTAAGGAACGACCAGGAAATTGCACCCATTAAGTCCAACTATATTCTTTTTTTTTTTTGAGATGATGGAATCTCAGTCTGTCTCCAGGCTGGAGTTCAGTGGCATGATCTGGTCTCACTGTAACCTCTGCCTCCTGGGTTCAGGTGATTCCCCTGCCTCAGACTCCTGAGTATCTGGGACTACAAGGCATGCCACCACACCCACCTAATTTTTATATTTTATATTTTTAGCAGAGAGGGGGTTTCACCATTTTGGCTACAATCTCCTGACCTTATGATCCACCTACCTTGGCCTCTCAAAGTGCTGGGATTACAGTCGTGAGCCACCGTGCCAGACCCGATCTAGATTCTTTGCCTGAATATACCCATACCTAGCTGCAAAACAAACACAAATACCTGGAGTAGATCATCCATATTCTAACTAGGTATTTGCCCAATATAAATTCACACTATGAAATGGTGAAAAAAAAAACTGGTATGTACAACTTTCAGATTTTGCAATTTGGAAGACATGAGATTAACTAAAAATGTCAAAATTAACAAGTCAAAACTCATATCTTAAATATATGTACGTACTATTTTGCATGCTTATTTATTTACATTTTTATTTCTAATGGGGCAGTATACTTCACTGAAAAACTTTCTGAACATATATACCAAACATTCAGAAGTAGAAATGCTTTCAATTCATTGAAAAATTTCTTATGGGGGTGTGTTTTATTTTCTTTAGTTGCAGGTATAGCTTTAACTGATCATATAAGTCCTCTAATGTTTTCCAGAAAAATTTTTTAATAAGATTTCTATATTTATATCAAAGGATTGTATAAAGGGTAATAAAGGACTTAAAATTTGATAAGTTTTGACATAGAATGTCACACAAGTTTAAATAAAATCTGTGCACTTTTTAATTGAATAAGTGGTTGTAAATAAGTATTTGTACTCAAATATTTTCTATCCAATAAACTATAATATCTGGTGGAAAAATATTCAGTGCCTTGCCACTGTTAAATACCAATCAATTCCTTTTAATATGGCTAGTCCATTGGAATATATTAACAGACAAAGCAAGTAATTGTTGCCTTCATAAAGATCGTATTCTGTTGGGAGATACTTGAATTTAATTATGTACAAATCATAATAAATGCATAATTGCCAAATGAGATTTTTGACTATTAAAGAAACCATTCATAGAAATGCAAAGAAATAAATCTTAATTAGGAAAGGGATTAGGGTAGAGCTTTAATGGCTATTCTGTAGAAATAACTTTTTATTCTAGATCTGAAAAACAGGTAAGTAGAATTAATTTTAAAGAGGCTTGAGAAGAATTCAGTGGAAAGAAGCAGCAGCATGGATTCTTGTACAAGGAGGGAGGGAACATGAGAGATGTATGAAACTGAGAAACCCACCAACATTTAGAAATTAATGGAGAATGCAGTGTGAGATGAATATGAAGTTTTTGGAAAAGACAAGATCACTCTGGGTCATAATACCCACCATGTCAGCTATTTTTGTATTAATCCTAGGAGAAATGTGATTTAACCACAGAGGCAGCACATAGAGGGGTAAAAATCACAGATTCTGAAATCCAAGTTCTGCTATTTACTAGCTGTGTGACCTTCATAACTTCCTCCTGACAGGTTTTTTTTTTCCATCTAAAATGAGAATAACATATTATCTATTTATTAGAGTTCCTATGGGTATAATTGACTTTATAATCCTAAAGTATTTAAAGCACTGCCAAGATCATAATCAATGCCAGGTAAGAATTTGATAAATGTATGTTTGAAAATGTAAAATGAGAGAGGCTAAAATGGAAATCTATTATTTAAGAAGTTAATTTTGCAGCCTAGTCAAGAGAAAATGATAACCGAGGACTCCAAGTTTTCTGACTTTCAGAGACTCTGTTCTTGATTTTAAATGCTAAGATCACCTAAGAGAAGCCACTTTGCAATATGTATGCTTCCCATTTACTTTTGAACAAACTGGGTGCATGAGTTCATCCTTTGCTCTTCTCCACAAATGGAGTTATTCACAGGTTTCCATTCTATTCATCCCAGGAAGAAACAGTCCCCAGGGGATGTCTTCTCTGTAGACCTGATAGTGGTTATTAATTGTCTGTAAAATTAAACTATAAAACAGTAAAATCTTTGTGCAGGAGCATAATATTTAATTGAGTGCTAATTCTATTGTGATTATTTTAAATAATAACAGCATGGTAGTTTAAAAAATGTGCAGCAATGGCTTTCTGGACAGCTAAAAAAAAACCCTGCATCAATGTGATCACAAATGCCAAGGTATTCAAAAGATGTTTTATTTGTCAGTCAAAATGTGTTGCTCAGTTTGATTCACTCTAACATTCTCTCACACTTGATCCTCATGTTGTGCAAGAAATATTTTCAGGTTACATGTAGAAAACTACCTATGAAGACATCAATCATGGCAGCAAAACTGGTACTGGATTTTCTAAATGTATCCTAAAAGATAGACCTGAAATTGATATTAAGAAGAATGAAGATTTGGCTTTTTTTTGTTACATCCATTGTCATAATATATCTTATAGTGCTTGCAAATTTGGCTTTCTTAAAGCATACAAGGAATATAGCTGTTTGTCATGAGTTAAAAAGCATTGCAAGATCTGAAGTAAACATGTACAAAGGTCATACACATAGTATCCATACTGATTCAGGGAGTCTGTGTTGTGCAAAAGACATTTTTATTTTCCTCCAGAGTTAAAACTGTTTCTTACAAAATTGAAATTAGAAAAAATATTATAAATGAGTAAATAAGCAAAATGTTGTCTTATCCAATGGATGCCTAACACCAGGTCGGTTAAAATGAATAATTACTTTGAAGCTAAGGTGTAGATCTTCTTGGTATCCTTCAAAAGCCCAGATGTCCTACCTGAATACAAGTCAAACCTCTTTAACAACCTCTCCAAAAAAATCTTGATTGCTTCATGTTCATACATTGTAAATTGGTTTAAAATAGAGATGTAAAATGTACAAGATAGTATAGAATAATAAGAAAACTTTTAAAAACTCTTATAAAAATGTAAATGCAGTAAGCTTAGCAATATTTGGAGCAAAATTATGTGTGCTTTTAAGAATACGTATTTTATGAATACCTGGTTTATCTTTGAAATTATCAGGTTTAGTATGGTTTATTTCACACAAAAGGTAAGAATGAAATGGTTTTACTTTATTTTTAATTGCAAATATGCCAACAGCTAATCATCTATTTTATTTTTTAATTGTTTATGTCTTGAGAAAAGAAAAACTATCTAAAATCAAGCCTTGAGGAAAGAATAAGTATTATTTATTTGTTATAACAAATAAATTATCGAGCATCTATTTGGCATAGAGAATCTTGTCTAAGCATTTTTATTTGGTACTATTTGAAATCAGTCTTTTTTCGTATTTAGTTGCAATACAAAAATGTTTCCACTTTGAAGATAAGTTAATTTTATCACTTTTTTTCTGAGAAAATAGAGACAAAAAGATGTTTTAATAACTAGCTTCTATTGAAACATTGAGTTTTAGCATAGAACCATTTTAAGCAAGTTATATTTGAGATAATTAGTGAGGATAAGCAATGTTTAGAAGCTGAGTAGCTCATAATTAATTTCAGTTATCACTGGTAAAAACATTCATGTATGAAATAAATTTCATAAAGAATTTTATTTGACTAAAAGCAAGAAAATAATTAATCCAGAAAAATTATCTTGATAAACCATAGGTAGTTTGATATTAATTTTCTCAAAGATAACAAGGTCATCTTTTCAGCTCCAGTACCAGCATTCTCTTAGCAGCACCTGATCTGCACAGATGCTGATTTCTCCTTCAGTTCTCAAATTGGGGTCACTGGTCGAGTTGTGAGGAGCTCCCTCTGCACTACTTGTTGCTGATGAAGTTTCCTTTATTAAAAGTGAAACTGCTTAGCTTTTCTAGATTCCACCAAGATAATCAGTATTTGGAATATTCAAAACAGTTTTTTAAAATTACACACAGGTGGAGAAAAACGCAACTAAAAGAAATCAAAATGCAATTTGAAATAATCTATAGCACAAGCAAATGGAATCTTATAGAATAATATATTTTAAAAACCTACATAAATACACAACTCTTTGGAAATCTAAGTTATTATTATTATATAGCCTTCTTGGTAGGTGGAAAATAAACTAAACATTATGGTTAAAGTAACCATCATCTATACATAAAGAAAATAATTTTTGAGAAACATTCTGCAAAGATGTATACATGTAAAACTAGTGGAAAGCAAGATAATATTTTTATATAAAACATTATATCATAAAGATTTATTTGTGATTTCCACTGAATGCTACTAAACTAACATTTTTCCATCTTAAAAATCAAAATTTTTATCTCCTAAGAAATAAAATCTCTATATTTCTGTAGCCTTTTTTGCTAGGCCTTAGTTTAAATTTGCCCTAGTGCCACACGTGAACTCAGGTGCTATTTAATTCATCCCCCTGCGGGAGAATAGGGTATATACATGACCTTTATAACTTCTACTACTTTGCCATAGTGCTGAGGGATGCTTGTCATGGCTTACAGAATGAGAAATCAATTAAAATATCTCAACTGACAGTACAGGGTATCCCATTGTAATCATTATATATATTGATAAACAGATGCAAAGCTTTCTTTATTGTTATTTTACGTTTGTTACTCTAGAAAGTTAGAAGTCTCACTCAACTAAGTAGAATAAAAACTTAATCATATAATAACATAAAAAATTTTAAATATACAACAGAATTTTTTTCCACAAGGCACTGAAGCAACAATAATTAAACATGTTAATGGTTAACACAGAAGATCAACATAACAGTATCAACAGTGTTGGATATAGGCAAAGTTGGGCAAACCAAAATCAACACCACCACTAAAACAAATAAAAAATAAAAATAAAATGCAAGCACAATGTATGGATTTCAACAAGTGTGTTTGCTTACTAATAACTAGAGTAAAACAAAATGAAATAAATCACAGTGAGAGAAAAAGTAAGTCTTTGTGTTCCACAGCAATATCCATAGTAAATGAATTTTATTAGGCATGCAAACCATGCTAAAAACAATTGAATGCATGCATGAATGAATGAATACATCCTTATTCTTTGCTTTGTCTCTAAATTACATTTGGTGCAATTCTAGGAAATAGACTAATTTCTCAATGAAAAAACAGGCAGCAGTATTGTGATTCAACTAATGACAACAGGATAAGGTTACTGTGGTCCTCTGTAATTTATATTTAAAAATAATAGTTTTATGAGAGATGTCAGGTGAAAAGGCTATCCTCAAAAAAGAAACCATTGCTTTTCTGGTGTTTCCTGCTCTCCCACTATGAAGCCTGTCTTCTATAAAAGTGGAAAATATATACAAATGATTATCTAAAAATGAGGCTATGATTACTTTGCTTAAAATTGTATTTTGTTGGATATATCTGTGTAAGAATTTTCCAGTAAAAATGAAGTTACATTGAATGTGGGTTTAATATTGAT
The DNA here is from genome assembly GCF_009761245.1 of Sapajus apella. NCBI lineage: Eukaryota > Metazoa > Chordata > Mammalia > Primates > Cebidae > Sapajus > Sapajus apella. The sequence continues at coordinate 31,319,866 of NW_022436949.1, forward strand.
GACTCCTAGATTTTCCTATTTATATGTTTCAAACTAATGAGTCCTAGTCCAAAGATAGTATGACAGGAAAAATAATGGTCTCCCAAAAATATTCATGCCCTAATCCTCAGAATTTGTGACTATGTTCGTTACAGGGCAAGGGGCGATTAAGGTTGCAGATGGATTTAAGTTTGCTAATTTGATTACTTTCAAATCAGAAGATTATCCTTGGTTAACCCCAGTGGAACCAATGTAATCATAGGATCCTTATATAGGGAAGAAGGGGTAGAACTGTCAGAATCAAAGAAATGGTAGAGAAGGAGGCTCAGAGAAAATGATGACTTGATCTTGCTGGTGTTGAAGATAAAGGAATGGAGCCTCAAGACAAGGACTAGGGGTGGTCTGTAGAAGCTGAAAATTCAAGTAAATGAATTCTGCGCTAAAGCCTTTAGAAAGTAACGCACTCCTACAGGTACCGTCATGTTAGGCAGTAAGCCCTAGTTCTGAATTCTGACATAGAAAACTGAAAAATAACAAATTTGTGTTATTTTAAGCCACTATGTTTTTAGTAATTTGTTACAGCAGCAATAGAAAACTAATACATCTGGGTAATTTATTTAATCTTAAGAGTAACTATAAACAGGGAATGCAGTTAACAAATGTTACATTGTGATGGGGACATATTGACAAAGCTGAATTTTACTTCAATATTCTGAACAAAAAAAAGTATGGATTTCTACCCCTCAATAAAATGTATGTACATACCTCCAATCAAAATGATAAATTCCTGCTCTGACAATAATCCCCTATGTCTCAACATATGACGTTTACTTAACAAATGCAATGGAGAAAAATCTCTAAGACAACTGAGCTATAGAAAGAAAAATAAAACTGTGTATGACAGAAAAATTCCTACAAGAGTTGGAGATGAGGTTTTAAGGTCACAGATCTCTGAGCTATAATTGTGCAGTGGTTGCGCTGGTTTGCTACCCATGGCCAGAAGCATGATTAAAGTTAGGCTCACTGCTTGAAGCCTGGATCTGATAGAGACGCACAAAAAGTCTACCTCATGAAAAGAGACTAAGAAAACTCCTGCCACACACACCACTCTTTTCAAATGCCAACGTGTGCTTTGGTCGACTATATGCTTAGTGACAAAGAAAGACACAGACACAAAATTTTTAAAACCAATCCATTCAATTTCTCTGAGGATGGATCTCCATTTCCCAATTTTATCTTTGCACAGTGAACCTGAACATTAATTATGAGGCATCTTTCTGAATCTGAGACCTGAAGTGCTAAGTGAAGGCAGCAATGATAGCATTAACAAAAGTTATTTTAAAACCTTGATGGTAGCTTTAAAGAGACTCTATTTCTTGCATTCAAAGCACACATGGAGAGATATGTAGCAATCCCAGGGCCTTTTGAGTGTTTCAGAGTTGTGGCACTAATAATAATCTCAGTCCTATCGGACCTCTTAAGTTAGTTAATATACAGTCAGTGGCAATCAAGCAAGAAGTGGTGCCTTGATACATGGAAGGGGGATATTTGTAAAGAATCAGATGAGATTAAAAACCTTAAGCTTCCTGGACACTTGAAACTCCTTCGTCGGCCAAATAGTCTTTGCCTCACTATTGGAGGAAACTTGCCATCCCTGCATAACAACTTCCAAGGACTTTACCAGGTTCAGTTGCCACACAAATCAAAACTCTTCAGGATCCCAACCCGCAAGCCCTAATTGCCTCCAGCCTAGAGTGAGATCTAAATCACAAAATATCCCAGTCACAGAAATATAAAACATAGTATGGAAGAAGATAGCCTGTAAAAATAAATTTTTAAAAAGTTGTTTACCCTCATCTATTTATATGGGCAAAGGTAAATTTCTCAGAAGGGAACAGATGAAAAACTGAAAAGGAGTAATTTGGAGTGAAGTAAATATTTCCAAAGGTATTTGAGCATCCTCGAAAAGATGTGCAGTCACCTCTGAGCTTACTGACTTTTGTAGGCCATAGAGGATGTTGGACGATGTTGCAGTGAATTGAGTTTCCTGCTATCCATGGGAATTATGGGATTCTACCAGAGTAGCAAATGGTACTATTAACCATCAAAGGCAAAGATAAATGCAAGCCATCAGGTGTCTGAGTATATGGCTAATTGGTTATAGAGTCAAGAAATATGTAAGAAATAGAAAAACCTTAAATTATGGTCTCCCATAACATTTTGCAAACAGTAAAAATGATGATTTTTATAAGTTTAATAGGAAGACAAAGAAGTTGAACCAATAGAGTGGAGATTCATGGCTTCTTACTCATTCACTTAACCAGATCACAGAACAACAGACCTTTGATAAGGGGGAATCCAGAAACTCTGGAAGTATTCTATATCACACCTCAGGCACACCATAAATTTATCTTATCATTATACATTAGAGACATGAAATGCTCAAAACTGTTAGGGGTTGATATGGTTTGATTCTGTGTACCCACCCACATCTCATGTTCAATTGCAATCCCCAGCAGTAGGGGAGGGCCCTGATAGGAGGAGATTGCATCATTGGGACAGATTTACCCCATGATATTCTCATGATAGTGAGTGAGTTCTCACAAATCTGGTTGTTTAAAAGTGTGTTGCATTTCCCCTTCACTCTCTGTTGCCACCATGTGAAGACTGAGCCTGCTTCCCCTTTGCACTTTTGCTATGATTGTAAGTTTCCTGAGGTCTCTGAGTCATGCTTCCCGTACAGGCTGCAGAACTGCGAGTCTTTGAGTCACAATTAAACCTGTTTACTTCATAAATTACCGATTCTCACATAGTTCTTTATAGCAGTGTGAAATGGGCTAATACAGGGGTTATTAGATACTGGCTCTAAATTGACATTGATATTCAGTGGTCTAAAATCCAACATAGGCCATGAATCAGAGAGAAAACTTGTGCAAGTTAGATGATAGTTGAAGCTCATTCTGGCTTGAGTCTGACTCAGCGGTTCCACTTGCACTATAAATATCTCCTGTGGTTAATTATCCAGTCTCAGAATATAGAGTGTAATTAGATATATTTCGTATGTAAAATATTTCGGTATTGGTTCCTGACCTAGGAAGATATGTTATGGTATATGACAATCAGGTAATAAATGAAGTATTACCGTTGGCCCAGATCACAATGGGTAAACTGGGTATATCTACAGCACTACAGGGTAATCATTTATTTACCCAGTCCCAAAAGGCATTATTAGAATAAACATACTTGTTAAATCATACAATTCCACCATTTTGGATATTTGTGCAATAGATTAAGAGCTAATATAAACAGAACTGCCAGATAGAAGCCTCTGAAATGGGCATTAAATCAAAATAAAATACTCCCATAAAAATTTCCAGGGAAAATGCCATCCTTAAATACTAAAGGGTGCAAAGGTACCAGTAACTGATATTTCCAATTAATTTGCCCATCTTTCCCCTGCAAAAAACAAACTAATCCTAAAGGAAAAGGTGATTGCCATATGCTCAACTTAAGTACAGGAAAACTTCAGAGACATTGCTGGTTAGGTCCACCATTGCAATAATGTAAATATCACAGTAAAGTGTGTCAAAATATTTTTTATTTCCAGTACATATAAAAGTTATGATTACACTATACTGTGATTTTTTAAAAGTACAATAGCAGCTGAGTGCGATGGCTCATGCCTGTAACCCCAGAACTTTGGGAGGACGAGGCAGGTGGATCACCTGAGGTCAGGAGTTTGAGACCAGCCTGGCAACATGGTGAAAATCCATCTCTGATAAAAATACAAAAACTAGCCAGGCATGATATCGAGCACCTGTAATCTTAGCTACTCAGGAGGCTGAGGTACCAGAATCACTTCAACCTGGAAGGTGGAAGTTGCACTGAGCTGAGATCATGCCATTGCACTCCAGCCTGAGTGACAGAGTAAAGCTTTGTCAAAAAAAAAAAAAAAAAGAGTGCAATAGCATTATGTCTAAAAATCAATATACGTATTATAATTTAGAAATAAATTATTGCTTACTGCTAAAGAATGCTAACAATTATGTGAAACTCCATTGAGTGGGAATCATATTGCTGGTAGAGGTTCTTGCCTCATTGTTGACGGCTGTTGATTGATCAGGGTGGTGGTTGCTGAAGGTTGAGGTAGCTGTGGCAATTTCTTAAAATAAGATAACATTGAAGTTTGCAGCACTAATTGACACTTTCTTTCATGAGCTATTTCTCTGTAGCATGCTATGCAATGCTGTTTGATAGCATTTTACCCACAGTAGAACTTCCTTTAAAACTGGAAAAAATCCTCTCAAATCCTGCCACTGCCTTATCCAGTAGGTTTACACAATATTCTAAATATTTTGTTGACATTTCAACAATGTTCTGCTCGTCTTCTTCAACAATAGATTCCATCTCAAGAAACTACTAACTTTGATGATCCATAAAAAGCAACTCTGGAGTTTCAACAATAGTTTGTTTTATGTCAAATGTTACATGATCAAGGTAAATTAGGAATCATACTTACCACATAGTTTCTAGTCCTCAGTCTATACTTTTTTAAGTGTCCAAATAAAATCCAAATAAAAATGCTTTGCTTTTTGTTATTGCATTATCTTTAATTATAAGTAGTTTTAATCTTTTTTGAATTATGATACAGTGTGTGTGTGTGTGTGTGTGTGTGTGTGCGCGCGCGCGTGCGTGGTATAATTTTGGTCTCTGTGCTTTCATAAATCACCCTACTTATTTCTCTGTTCCAGAATTCTAGATTTGATATTAAGCAAGATAGATTAAAATATATGAGAAAATTTATGTTCCCTTTGGAGTTAGATTATAGGCATAACATTAAACTAAGAATGTAAGGTGTTGATTTCACAGAGTTAATGGATAGGCAGGTATAAGATATATTGAATGCCATTCATATAAGTCTGTTCATAATGTATTTTATAACAACATTTTTTTATACAACAGCAAAAATGAAATGGCTATGGTAACACTGGTAATTTATATTAAATCAATAAAAACAGAAAGGAAGCAATAATGTTATATATATTATATATGCATCCTAGCATTTTAAAAAATTTACTCATTTCATGCAAATTATTTTTATCTAACTCAGATTTTCATGTGAAAGTAGTTGTGAAGATTATTTTCTGTAGCTATAAGCTGTACTAGGATGGTAGTATGAAGACATTTCATTTCTAATATATAGTAGTTGAATCTCAAAGCATTGTCTGGAACCAATTCTCTAGCCTTACCGATCAGATATCATGATTTTGATACCCTTGATGTGGAAAAATCTTTTGATAAAATCCAACATCCCTTCATGAAAAAACCCCTCCACAAATTAGGCATTAAAGGGACATGGTTGAAAATAATAAAAGTCATCTATGACAAACCCACCGCCAATGTAGTACTGAATAGGCAAAAGTTAGAAGCATTTGCCTTCTGAGAACTAGAACAAGACAAGGATGCCCATTTTCACCACTCTATTTAACATAATACTAGAAGTGCTAGCCAGTGCAATTAGGAAAGAGAAATAAATAAAAGGCATCCAAATAGGAAAGAAGGCAAACTACTTCTTTTCACCAACAATATAATTCTATACCTAGAAAACCTTAAACCAAGTGGCTCCTGGAACTAAGAAGTAACTTCAGTAAAGTTTCAGGATACAAAATCAATGTACAAACCAGTAGCATTTCTGTATGTCAATAATGTTCAAGCTAAGAGTCAAATCAAGAATGCAATCCCATTTACAACAGCCACAAAAAGCCCTAGAAATACATCCAACAAAGGAGTTGAAAGATCTCTAACCCTAATCACACTGCCACGTGTGTACCTATGCAACAATCTTGCATGTTCTTCACATGTACCCCAAAACCTAAAATGCAATAAAATAAATAAATGGGAAAAAAAAAAGAAAGAAATACAAAACTGCTGAAAGTGAGGGAATGTTCTCTTCCCGCGTCCACAAGGGGGCATAGTTTTTAGGGCAGGAACTTCCCAGAGACATGCCCTACCTGCCTTCCCCGTGTCTCCATCCAGGAGACTTAACAGTCTTTGTTTAACTTTGGCTCCCTCAGGAAAGGATCAAAGACCAATCACTCCAGCAGAAGTTTAAAGTAACTCTTTTCGTTGGCAAGGGGGCTTGGAGAAGGTGGGAATTCCTTCCAGGTTAAAAGTCCCCTTCTTCCTCACCTCCTTGGATTCCATCTTCTAGTCCCCTTCCACCATCTTTGTGGAAGCTTTCTCTCTCTCTGGGATTTCCCCCTCAGGGGTCCCCTTCCACTCAGTGTGGAAGCCGCTTTCCTCTCCTGGATTCCAACTTTCTGGATTATCTCACTCAGTGTGAGAGGAGCTTTCCTTCCCTGATTTTCCCCCTCTGGGAACCCTTCTCACTCAGTGTGAGTGGCTTTTCTTTCTCCTCACTCACTGTGAGGGCTAGCTGTTTCTCTCTCTCCTCCTTTTCTCTCTCTCTCTGCCTAAATAAATCATTTCCTGCAAAAACTTTTTGGGTCCGGTATTTACTCCAATGTGCTCACCATCACTGGCAAGGTGTCCCCTTTCCCATTCTTGGGTCAATGAAGGACGAGAACCTGGGGCACACCAGATCGGAAAGGGAATAGGGCTAGTGTCCCTTTCCCCTTTGGCAACAAAAGAAATCATAGATGACACAAACAAATAGAAAAACATTCCATGCTAGTGCTAGATATATATTCAAAAGAAAGTATTTCATTCTACCAAAAAGACACACGCACTCAAAAATTCATTGTAACAATATTCACAATAGCAAAGATGTGGGATCAACCTAGGTGCCCATCAATGATGGACTGAATAAAAACAATGTGGTACATATGCACCATGGTATAGAAATGATTGAAATTATGTCCTTAGCAGCAACATGGGTGTTAGCTGGAAGCCATTATCCTAAGTAAATGGATGCAGGAATAGAAAATAAAATACCACATATTCTCATTTATAAGTGGGAGCTAAATTTTGGGTACTCATACACACAGAAATGGCAACAAAGAAACTGGTGACTAATGGAGGGAGGTAGGGAAGGGGAGAAACGTCGAAAAAGTACTTCTTGGGTACTATGAATGCTCATTGCCTGGGTGACAGGATCAATCATACCCCAAACCTCAGCATCATGCAATACACCCAGCTACCAAACCTGCATATGTAAGTCCAGGAGACTTAACAGTCTTTGTTTAACTTTGGCTGAATCTAAAATAAAAGTTGAAGTTATTTCTTAAAAGAGAAAAAAAAACCCTGAATCTAAAATAAAAGTTGAAATTATTTCTTAAAAAGAAAAAAATTGTTTCCTTGTTTCAATTGCTTCTTTCATCGATTTCCTGTCACTTAGAATATTAGATAAATGTAGCTGACAAACATTTAAAAACAAAGCATTTTTACTTGTACAATTAAAAAAAAAACTAGTCTGAAGGGATCAGGGATACTTGGCTCTTCTACTTACTCTGAGTCTACAACTATAAAGCATGCTATTCACAGAGGTGACATAGATCTTCTTTATAACTTAAAAAAATAAGTTTTGGCCTCATTTGATTACAGGTGATGTAATAATAAATATATGTATTGTGATATACCTAGGTTCTTTGGAGGGAGCTACTCAAATGTTCTCACTCTAAAAACCATAATTTCAACAGCAATTATCCTAAAGGATTTTTCTAGCTGAGGAACAACAATAATGGGAGGGACTCTTTTGTTTGGGTCCTTACAATTACACTGATAAAATATTGCTGTACATGATGAAACATACCATGAAATAAAAATGAAATTCAGGCATACCTCAGAGACATTGCAGGTTCAGATCCAGATCACCACAATAAATCTGACGTCAAAATAAAAAGTCACAAATATTTTTGGTTTCTGAGTGTGTATAAAAATTATATTTATCCTATACAGAGGTACATTAAGTATGCTATGTCATGTCTAGAAAACAATATTCATATCTTAACTTTAAAATATTTTACTGTAAAAAAATGCTGACAATCATCTGAATCTTCAGCAAGTAATAATCTTTTTTTTTTTGAGATGGAGTCTTGCTTTGGCGCTTAGGCTGGAATGCAGTGCCTTGATCTCAGCTCACTGCAACCTCTGCCTCTTGGGTTCAACGATTCTCCTGCTTCAGCCTCTAGAGTAGCTGGGACTACAGGCATACACCACCACGCCCAGCTATTTTTTGTATTTTTAGTAGAGATGGGGTTTCACCACGTTGGCCAGGGTGGTCTTGATCTCCTGACCTCGTGATCTACTTGCCTCAGCCTCCCAAAGTGCTGGGATTATAGGCATGAGCCACTGCGCCCGGCCTGTAGTAATCTTTTTTTGGTGGATGATTTCAACTTGCTGCTATTGGCTTCTGACTGATCAGGGTGCTGGTGGCTAAAGGTTAGAGGGGCTGTGGCAATTTCCAAAATAAGACAATAATGATGTTTGCCACATTAATGGACTCTTCATGAAAGATTTCTCTGTAGCATATGATACTAATTGACAGCATTTTAACTACCGTAGAATTTCTTTCATAATTGGAGAAAATTCTCTCAAACCTCAGGGCAGTTTCATCAACTAAGTTTATGTACTAATCAAAAATTTTTATTGACATTTCAACAATGTTCACAGTATCTTCACCAGGAGTAGCTTTCATCTCAAGAAACCACTTTTTTAGATCATTCATGAGAAGCAACTTGTAATCCATTAAAATTTGATTATGAAATTCAGTAATATGTTCAGGTTCCACTTTAAATTCTACTTGTTTTACCATTTTTACCAGATCTGCAGTTACTTTCTCCACAACAATCTTGAACCTCTCTCAAAGTCAACCATGAAGGTTAGAATCAGCTTCTTCCGGTCTCTTGTTAATGTTCATATTTTGACCTCTTCCCACAAATCATGAATATTCTTAATGGCATCTAGAATGGTGAATCTTCTCCAGAAGGTTTTCAATTTACTTTGCCCAGATCCATCAAATCCATCATGATCTACAGCAGCTATAGCCTTAGAATATTTATTTCTTAGGTAATAAGACTTGAAAGGAAAATTACTTCTTGATCCATGGGCTGAAAAATGAATGTTGTGTTTGTGGGCATAGAAACAACATTAATCTCTTCATACATCTCCATCAGAAGTCTTAGGTGGCTAGATATATTGTCAGTTGGCAGTAGTATTTTGAAAGCAGTCTCTTTATTTTTTTCCCTGAGTAGTTGGTCTCACTAGTGGGCTTAAAAGATTCAGTAAATCAAGCTGTAAACAAATATGCTGTCATGTAGATTTTCATTGTTATATTTTAGAGCACAGGTAGAGTGAATTTTGCATGATTCGTAAAGGCCCTTATATTTTCAGCATGGTAAATGAGCACTGGCTTTAAAGTTACCAGCTGAAGTACCCCAAGAGCTAACCTGTCCTTTAAGACTATGAAGCCAGACATTGACTTCTCTTTTGCTATGAAAGTCTTATATTGCATCTTCTTCCAGTATAAAGCTGCTTCATCTATATTAAAAATTTGTTGTTTAGTGAATCTGCCTTAATCAATTATCTTAGGTAGGTCTTCTGGATAACTTGCTGTAGCTTCTACATTAGCACTTGCTGCTTAACCTTGTACTCTTAGCAGAGATAGCTTTTTGTTTTTCCCCCTAAAGCTTCATGAACCAGCTTCCAACAGCTTTACATTTTCTTCTGCAGCTTCCTCACCTTTCTCAGCCTTCAGAGAATTGAAGAGAGTTAGGGTAATTTTCTGTCTTTAGCTTAAGATAATGTTGGGGCTGATTTAATCTAGCCAGACCACTAAAACTTTCTCTATATCAGCAATAAGGCTGTTTCACGTTCTTATCACTCTTGTGTTCAATGGAGTAGCATTTTAATTTCCTTCAAGAACTTTTCCTTTGCATTGAACACTTGGCTCACTTTTGTCACAAGAGGTCTAGCTTTAGGTCTATTTTGGCTTTCAACATGCCTTTCTGACTAATCTTATTTCTAATTTTTTATTTAGAGTTAGGGACATACAACTCCTTCTGCCCCTTGAACATGTAGAGGCTATTGCAGGGTTATTAATTGTCCTCATTTCCATATTGCTGTGTCTAGGAATAGGATCGGGTGGCCTGTGAAGAAGTAGAGAGGGAAGTAGAGAGGTGGGGCAATGGTCATTCCATGAAGCAGTCAGTACAGGTACAATAGTTATCAGTTAAGCTTGGTGTCCTATATGGGCATGGATGCAGCACCCCAGAAATATTGTAATAGTAATGTCAAAGAGCACTAATTACAAATCGCCACAGCAGATATTATAATAATGAAAAAGTTGTAAATATTGCTGATTACCAAAATGTGTACAGAAACACAAAGTAAACACATGTTGTGAGAAAAATGGTACTGACAGACTTCCTGGAAGCAGGGTTGCCACAAACCTTCAATTTGTAAAGAATTCAAAATATGTGAAGTGCAATAAAGCAAAGTGAAATGAAAGGAGGTATGCCTATACATGTTGCTATATACATTTAAAACAAACTATAGATATTGTTGCCTCTCCTATTGCGTTTTCTTTTGAGACAGAGTCTTGCTCTGTCGCCCAAACTGGAGTGCAGTGGTGTGATCCTGGCTCACTGCAACCTCTGCCTGCCGGGTTCACATAATTCTCCTGCCTCTGCCTCCTGAGTAGCTGGGCATACTCCAGGCCCACCCAGCGAATTTTTGTACTTTTAGTAGAGATGGGGCTTCACTATGTTGGACAGGCTGGTCTGGAACTCCTGATAGCAAGGGATCCACCAGCCTTGGCCTCACAAAGTGCTGGAATTACAGACATGAGCCACTGCACCCAGTCTTATTAATTTCTAAGGAATTTGAAGATATTTATTTGGATATAATTGATTGAAAGAGTATTTCTTTAGAATGAAATGTGAATCACACATTGCACAAGTTCTTCAGTTCTCACCTTTGGAAACCTTGCTGTGTTTGTGTTAGGTCAGTCTGTGTCATCATCTGAATGTTTGTGCTTACCCCAAATTTTTATGTTGAAACCTAATTCCTGATATGGTGGTGTTAAGAGTTTGGGACTTTAGAGGTATCTAGGTTAGGAGGGCAGAGCTCTATGATAAGAACTATCAATCTATCTATTTAAACATATGTATTCTTACAGATACATGTATATGTATACATACACACATACACACACACACAATATTTTTCTCTTTTAATTTTTACAAAAGTTAGTGAGGTTGGTTTTATTACTTGCATTTTACAGTAAGAGTAATTGTACTAAACATCATTTGTTTTGCTGATTACTTTAACACTAATCTTTGTCAGAGGGGGATTCACTTCTGTCCCTGAAGTGAAGGTGTCCTGGATATTGGATTCAGCAGTGAGTGGTGCTGTGGCTCTTCATCCATGGAAGAATGAAAGAGATTTAGTTGTTCCCTTTGGAAGTTTTGAGTTCAGCTCTTAATTTCCTGTTTCAGGCAGCTTCAAACTCTGGTAAATGCCTGGACAGGAACTGGCCATGTGCTTGTGGCAGAATCCCTCCCTCCATGGGGCCTTTACTTGCCAAGCACTATGAGACTGCAGAAAACTTCACTCCGTCTTTTAGCTTCCAACCAAACTCTTCACCCACAGCCTAAAATAAGGCCTGTGGTTTAGGCCAAGGAAAATATGATTATGAGTTTGGCCTCACAGTTTCCATTTTCAAATGACAGCTCTGAGTGATTACCACAAGCCCTGCTGGTTTCTTTCCCTTTCAAGAGGAGTCTGTTTGCCTGGGTGCACCAGATCCCTTCACACCTAGATTCTGCAGTACTCCTAGGACAAAACGCCTGGTGGTTGCCAGCTCACCTACAAAGAACTCTTCCTTCTCTGGAATTCTTGTTCATCTGGTCTCTGTTGTTTCATTGACTCTTACTGTCTTTACACATCTGATTTTTTTTTAATTTATAGTTTTTAAGATTTCTGAAACAGTTGCTCAACATTGAAATGAAATATTTTGATCTGTGATTATTTCCTTTATTTTCTTATAAGCTCCATGACATATTAATTACCCAACATCTGGAAGGCCATAACATTCCTTTCTTCTGCATACGTTATTTTTCTCAATTTATGGATGAAAGCGTCCCATTTTTAAATTCTGTCCTTCCTTCATTCTCCCAATCCTATAATCTTCTTCTTTTTCTCATTTTCTCCTTTTTCTGGTCTTTACTACATCTATATCACATCAACTGCTCTCCAGATTATACTCCAAAGAGAAAAATTATGTTGTACTCCTTCGCCTTTAAACTGTATCAATGTTCCTAAATCTAGGTCCTCAAAACACTTTGGAAAATCAAAAGCAACATTTCATTACGTGGGTTTGTGAGGCTTCGCGTGCATTATCCCATTGCTTTTCATTTCATTTTAATTGCCAGTTCACTTGTTTCTTCCTACCTTTTTCCAAATTGTGTTGTCTACCAACAATAAAATTTCAGTTTTCCTCAGACATCTATCCTAACTCTGTACCCACTATTTCCAGAGAATATTGTTTTCAAGTATACTCTCAAGTTATTGTATGCACATGTAACCACTTACATTCTTCTTGTTTCTCACCTTTCAGTAAAATAATATCCTGTTTCTATCTAAGCCTACTCTTTTCCTTTATTTCATGAATCAAAATTTCGCCTTCTCCCTCAGAAACCTCCCTACATCTATTTTATTGCTTCCACCAAGAGTAATTTTCATTTCTGCATCTTTATTTTGTTTATAAGCATTCACAAACTCCTGGTAGTGACCTCACATACGTGTGTGTGTATATGCACTCTTTGTTAATTTTTTTTCTAAGTGAATAATGGGGAAAGTAGGCTAATATGTTTGATCTATAAATAATTATTATCACAAAAACAAGAAGAAATATATTTTGTAAATATGACAAAATAAAAAATATATTTGTAAATATAACAAAATAAAAGTAATTAAATAAATGTTAATTAATTTATTTATACATTACAACTCCTGTTAAAATCATAATGTATTAGTATCTCTTGGCCCTGATACCTTGTCAGAAGTATTTATTTTCAGAGGAGTATATGTAACAGGATTTCATGAATGAGAATGTATTTCAGGAAGGAGATAATACAAACTGTTAGCAGTATTTAAGTTTGAGAATAGAATTCATAATAATTTATAATTTGTATTTTATATACATCTAAGGCAAATATTATTTTTAAAAGATTTTTGTAAGTAATAAAAAATGTGAGTTTATTTATTATTATTATTACTTGGCTGTTTGCGGATTTAATGGCAGGGGATTGAGGTTGGGAGGGGTCCCAGCTGCTGCTTCTGCTTTTCTTGCAATAGGGAGGCCGCCTACCAGTAGTATGGAGAGCAGAGTTTGTGGGACAGGAGACATCCAGGGGGCTCGAGATGTTGCTGATGACGAGGAATGTCAAGTGGCACTGAAGCTGGCCAGTAAGGCCACAAGCAGGTTGTCTCACATGGGCGCTCACCCCTTTCCTCCTCCCATCACTCCCTCCGGCCCAGGCCCCACTCTCCTGAGGGATGAGGGGGAGGGGGCCCATTACTGGACAGAGGAATGGGTGCCCCCCTTCTTCCTTCTGTTGGGCTGGAGGGAGGAGGCCGGCTCAGGCAAGGTTTATGGTGCCCAGGATGGTGACAGCACGAGTCTTGAGTGTTTGGCAGCTGAGGGGGGTCGGGTAGTGGCAGCAATGAGGGGCAGGCCAGTGTGACCCAAGCCCAAGGCCAGGATTGAATGCAGCTGAGGCCAGTGGTCCCAGAGTCCTCCCCAGTGGGGGTAGGGCGGTCAGGAAGGAGGATGGCTTATGGTGGGAGTGGAGGGGGGCGCCCAGGGTTCAGAGCTTGTGGGGGTTCACCCACTTATAGGTATCCTCGTGCTGGAAACCCACTCTCTTCATCAGCTCGTCTGCCTCTGCGGGACCTCGGCTGCCATAGACGTAGGGGATGGGCTGCGGCTTCTGCTGCTCCATCCGGTGCAGCAGCGGGGTGAAGATCCGCCAGGCCTCCCGGAGCTCGTCGCTGCGCAGGAAGTACATCTGGCTCCCACAGAAGACGTCCAGGAGGAGGCGCTCGTAGGTGCCAGGGAGCTTCACGTTCTTGTATCTGTTGCCGTAGGTCAGGTCCAGCTCTGCCTCCTCGGGGTTGAAGAACATGTCCGGCTTCTTGGTTATCATCTTGATGTACACGGCCTCGTGGGGCTGCAGGCGGATCACCAGCTCATTGCACCTGCACTGCTGGCGGAAGATGTCGCCGGCCACATCGTGGAACTGCAGCCTCACCTCGGCCTTGCGCTCGTTCAAGGCCTTGCCACAGCGCAGGATGAAGGACACCCCAACCCACCTCTAGTTCTCCATGTAGAGGACGACGGCGGCAAAGGTGGCGGTGGTGGACCCGTGAGGCACCATGGGGTCATCCTTGTATCTTTTGGTGGCCTCGCCCTCTCCCTCGGGGTTCCCCACTTACTGGCCCAGGACCACGTTGTTGGCCTGCACCCCTGAGATGCATTTCAACACCTTGACCTTCTCATCACGGACATCATCCGAGTTGGTGGAGGCAGGCTTCTCCATGGCCACCAGACAGTATCTGCAGGAGGTGGCTCTGCATCACGTCCCGGATGATCCCAAATTCATCAAAACAGCCCCCGTGACCCTCGGTGCCATGGGGCTCCTTGAAGGTGAGGATCACGCAGGCGATGTGGTCCCAGTTCCAGGTGGAATGGAAGATTCTGTTGGCAAATCTCAGCACCATGAGGTTCTGCATCATCTCCTTGCCCAGGTAGTGCTCAATGCGGTAGATCTGGTCCTCGCGGAACAGGGAGATGTGGTTGGACAGCCGCTCGGAGCTCCGCAGGTCCCTCCCGAAGGGCTTCTCCACGATGATGTGGTTCCAGGCTGCCTGGCTCATGCAGGACTCGTGGATGTTCTTGGTGACGGCCTCACAGACCGTGGAAGGCAAGGCCAGGTAGAAGAGGCGGTTGGCCTGTGACCCCCGGTGGAGGGCGTTCATGTGGCTGTTGAGGTGCTGGTAATCGTACCGGCCGGCCACATAGGAGTTGCAGGCAAAGAAGTTCTCCAGCTTGAGCTCCTCCTCTGCGGTGGCCTTGAAGAAGGGCTCACTTTGCTTGAGGATGTCAGCCACCGTGAGGCGGGAGCCGGCGTAGCCCACGATGAAGGTGTTTTCCGTCAGAAGGCCATCCCGGAACAGCCACCAGATGGTGGGGTACATCTTCCTCTTGGCCAGCTCACTGATGCACCCATCATGATGACTATGTGTGTATCCGACTGACGGAAGGCATTGCCCCAGAACAGCTCCTCCTGCAGGATCCCGCACATCTGGGTCCGGCTCAGGGCCACCTGCTCGGCCATGATGCTGTCTGTGCTTCGTCGCCGCCGCCCTCCACGCTGGCAGCCCGGAAGTGCACGGCCGTTTCAAAAAATGTGAGTATCTTATGACATCAAGTTGTATACATTAAATATACACCATAAAATTTACTTTAAAATATATACACCCTTCAAAAGAAAAATAGAAGGAATCTTTATTCAATCTTTATATGTCCTTCTGAAATATAATGTGATTTTTATCTTTTTGTTCTTAAACTGCTTATTCAACATTTATAATTCAAATAAAAATCTATTTCCACATCTACCACTTCTAATAAAATTATTCCTACTCATGTTGAACATTATCTTTCAGAACATCCCTGTACTAAATGACCCTCTTTTAAAAAAAGTTTTGGTACATCATTCTATCCTTCTTATACCACTGTTCCTTCTATCACAATATTGTTTGTTTTGCTGTAATCCTTTTCTCTTCCCTTTGCTTTTTAAAAATATCTTCCAGTTGTCTCCCTTAACGCTCCCATGTGTAGGAATCCTCCCCCTGCCACATCCAACACTATCTTCCTTTTCCCACAATATATGCTCTCAGAGATGCAGTTGCTGGTTGCACACTATGCTTTCCTGGAAAAAGAAGTACTCACAGTCCCTGAACTTGTGAGTCTCCTTACCTTGCTGTTCTGTATCCCTTGGGTCATGGAAGCAATGACTCACAAATTCTGCATGGATACCAAGGCCTCCTTGATACCAGATGGAACAAACCTGTACCTTCTGGTATGTCCCCCTCCCCACTTTTGTTTTCAAGTCTGTTCAATTCTGACTGCCTCTGGAAATTCTTCAAGATATTCAAACCGATAATCTTGTTTTTTCCTTTTTGACATGGAGTCCAGAGTCTCGCTCTTGTGGCCCAGGTTGGAGTGCAGTGGTGCAATCTCAGCTCACTGCAACCTCCACCTCCTGGGTTCACGCTATTCTCCTGTCTCAGCCTTCTGAGTAGCTGGGATTACAGGTGCCGGCCACCATGCCAGGCTAATTTTTGTACTTTTAGTAGACACAGGGTTTCTCCATCTTGGCCAGACTGTCTCAAACTCCTGATCTGATGTGATCCACCCATTTCAGCCTCCCAAAGTGCTGGGAATACAGGCGTAAGCCACCGCGCCCAAACAGTATATACCTTTTATGGGAAAGTGGTTGGCCTCCACTCAGTTTAGTATTTTATCAGATTCCATGGTGTTGAAATGTAAGCTTTTAGCCAAGCTTGTGGCTACCTGGGGAGTCTCTTGAGATTACTTGAATGAGTTCTTAATATTTTGTGGACAGTATTGAACCCAGGAATGTGACAAAACTCAGTGAAGAGATGCTGCTTTTCATCCCTTCTGCTTTCATCCCTTAAACGAGACTTTTCTGATAAACGACCAGACCCAAATGACACAACTGGCCAAACCTTAGGCAGCTATCGGTGCTAGATGTCCTGGCTAATCAGCCCCACCTGAACACTTTTACAGATTCTTGGGCTACTGCATGAAAGTTACCTCCATTAAGGTTATGAATTCTGGCAATCTCCTGCCTTATAGAAATCCAAAATATAAATCAACTTAACAAACAACACAACATAGGCTAAATATACTAAAGCCAAGATAGAAGATCTCACCCAAACACATTTATCCATTTCAGAGTTCTAAATATTATTAATGTGACCAAGGCACTCATTTCACTTATCAAAATACACAATGCAGAGATCTTAATAAGACATTCAATGGGAACTTTCACCTTCCTTACCTGCCTCAGGATGCAGGCATTGTAGAGCATTTCACTTATCGAAATACGCAATGCTGACATCTTAATAAGGCATTCAATGGGAACATTCATCTTCTTTACCCACCTCAGGATAAAGGCATCATAGAGCATCATAATGGCTGATTTAAACATTTCCAAATTCAACTAACTGCAATACGGCATGTTACAGTCAGCAGTCAAAAAGCAGGGTTGAAGCATAATAAAGAATCTGTAACCATGTTTTCATAGTTGACTGCTATCAGTTTTCTATTTTGTACTTCCTTCTTTCCCTTGCTCCGCACACATGTACAAGCTGATGATAAAGCCTAGCTTCTCTGTCCTTTGCTGCCGATGAAAGAATCACATCATCTTAGCCCCTCCCCATGCAGAGGAACTCTTACCCCGAGGTGTACCCCTCTTCATAACAAAAATCTTAAGCCATTCTTCTTTCTTTGCTCTGTCAAGACATTTTGAGATACCTTCCCGTTCCTTTAGACATCAGTTATATACACAGAAAACCTTTTCCTATCCTCCTGGTGTGAGCATGTAGCAACATCAGTCTCAACATCTGAACTGAATTTTTGATGTAAGAGTATCCATCCTGCCTTTCAAGCAGGGCAGAACAGAGTACTAACAGAATGCTATGTATATTAGATAAGTTAAAATATGTGAAGCACTTAGGACAATGTCTGGCCTATAGCCAATGTTCACCCTACCATGTAAGTTGTTTTATTAGTAAATGCCATGCACCACTCCTCTCCCTCCCAGTGTTTTGACATCTTAAACACTATATTAAGGTAAATATGGTTTCTGGCAAGAAGCATAAGCATTTAAAAAATGATTCCTTAACTTTGGAAGCAGTCAATCACTCCTGGGAGAATATTAAGATATATGATTGAAACTACAGTAGCAGCAATAAAACAGTCACGTATCTTTCATATAGTATCCTAACCCCACTGGAAAAGCATTAATGTAAATTATGTACATATGCAGATTTGTGGCCCATTATGTACAGCTCAGCCTTCTAATTCCAGTTTTCCAGCTTTGCCATTCCAAATTTCTGACATAAGTCCTGACTATCTGACACATTATAGGAACTGGAACAGATATTGACCTCAGAGCAATTATTCTTTTAGCCATAAAGCAAATAATGTAGAGAATTTCTAGTTTTACTTACTGTGAGAATGTCCCTGCTCTCACATTCTTTAGTGCCAGTGCTAAATAAGGCTGTAATAACAGAGAAGCTCACTTTGCCACAGTGCTGACATATCCAGCTGAATTACCTATAAACTGACTCAATATGCTTTTTTCTTTATTTATTTCTTTCTTTTCTCTAAAATGATCAGGTGAAGCAGATAATTTAGATTGGTTTGCACAAGATTCCTTCTAACTCTCTTCCAGTATGCTAGGATTCTGGACATGATTTATATTCTGCTAAGCAGTTTCACTGGTACATGACTTGAATTTGTAATTGAGTCATGGAGACAGTGAGGAAGGCAAAATGCATCAATTTTGCTGATATGAATCAGGTCACGGTGGATGTGACTCTGGGACCAGAAGCAGTGATGACATCTTATCTCAATAGGCAGCTTTTATATACTACAACTTTTTACACAAAGTAGGCTCCTCTGTTTGATAGCTTCATTCTGTAGTGTGGCAATGGGGCAATGGAAGAATTTCCTGAATATTTAATTTAGTACATAACATTGCCCCCCAGATCTCCTAATATTAG
This sequence comes from Sapajus apella, assembly GCF_009761245.1. Classification (NCBI taxonomy): domain Eukaryota; kingdom Metazoa; phylum Chordata; class Mammalia; order Primates; family Cebidae; genus Sapajus; species Sapajus apella. Next base: position 31,338,682 of record NW_022436949.1, read on the forward strand.
ATTAATAGCTTACTTCATAGTAACAATTATATCTCCTTAAAATTAGCTAGAGTGAATTGTCTTTTCAGTAGTGACAGATCTGCCTGTCAGAGTAATTGTACAGTGCTGTTGCAAGCTACAGATACATGAGAAATGAAATTCTGGGATTTCATGTCAGAGATGAATGATTTTGAAAAAAGCAAGAATTTTGTTAACACTGGTATATGGCTACTGGTAGTCATTACCATGTATTGATGTGTTAGGCACATAGGTACTTACATTATCACCGTGGTTACCTTAAATAAAGAGTATAAAAAAGGCAATACTTTAGCAAAGTGTACGGTCCCTGCAATAAGCTATTTCTTTAATAAAATAAAAAATATGGGGGTCTGTGGAATGAATTGGTGATCTGTAACACACACCATTTAAGGGAAGAAAATTACAAACTAATAATTTAAATTTTCAGGTTAAAAATTTTCACTCGTTCTGGAAGTTTCCGTAATTTCTTTCAATCATTTAACCATCCATAAGTCTCATGTTACAAAAATATCAGATACAGAATCTGCCTTTTCAAATCACTGTTTAAAGCCTAAATTAATTTTGTAGCTTCATAATAAATGTGACGTGGCCATCAAGGTATTAATTGGAACAAGATTGAACATGGAAAATTGGAATAGGGTTTTCAGTGAAAATTGGGAACACTTTGAATAAAGCAAATTAAAAAATCCTTCTAAACCTTTTTTTGACAACAGAAACTGATCTGTTTCCCTTGTCTAATATACCTGTTACAATTTTATTTGAAACAACACATATCTTTATCTAAATCCAAGAGTATTACCTTGCTGTAGGAATTCTATACCCTCTGCCATGGTTGCATTGAGACAAATATCCTAATCTATGATGAGAGTTAGATAAGAGTATGTCCCAGGGGAACAGAACAAGGTCTGGCACCAAAGTAGAAGACAGAGGCTCAGGCTAAGGAGGAAATAAGTCAAACTTAGATAAAACTATTTTTATATGGAAGTACTTAAAATTACTCTTTAAACATGTCAATTCAAGAGTGGGAATGTTTCAAATTGTTTGCTAAAGTGAATGATTAGAGTGTGTATTTCATACCTATGCTAAATGAAGTTGAGATGTCAGATATTATTTGTTGAAAATTAGGAGAAATCTAAGACTTAAGAAGATAGAAGTAGCGAAGGACTTTTACCATATACAAATCAACAACTTACCTCAAAATATCTGTGAATGTGTCAGATGACATCCCCTTGCACTATGTAATGACAAATGCGTTGTTGTGAAGAAAAGTAGTGTCTATGAAGAGTTCTCTAGTTATTTCTTCTTTAAGTCACAGATGAAAGTGGAGAATTCTGCCATTAAAATAGTTCTAAAAATTTCAGAAAGAATAATGGAAAAACATTGTGTCAGAGGCCAAATGACAACACTTAATTATGAGTGGCAAAGTAGCCTATATGGTTAGACTTTGTTTCCCTACCCAAATCTCATCCTGAATTATAATGCCATAATCCCCATTTGTTAAGGGAAAAAACAGGTGGAGGTAACTGAATCATGGCAGCAGTTTACCCCATGTTGTTTTCATAATAATGAGTGAGTTCTCAAGAGATCTAATGGTCTTATAAAGGGCTCTTCCATTTTCATCTGGCACTTTTTCTTGCCACCTTGTGAAGAAGTTACCTTGTTTCCCCTTCATCTTCTGCCATGATTATCAGTTTCCTGAGGCCTCCCCAGCCATGCTGAACTGTGAGTCAATTAAACTTCTTTCCCTTATATATTATCCAGTCTCAGGCAGTTGTTTATAGCAGTATGAAAACAAAATAATACAGTAAATTGGTACAAAGAGTAAGGTGCTGTTATAAAGATACCTAAAAAGGTCAAAGTGACTTTGGAACTGGAACAGGAAGAGGTTGGGAACAGTCTGGAGGCTCAGAAGAAGACAGTGAAAAAGTTTGGAACTTCCTGGAGACCTGTTTAATGGCTTTGACCAAAATGCTGATAGTGATATGGGCAATGAATCCAGACTGAGGTGGTCGGAAATGAAGATGATGAACTTGTTGGGAACTTGAGCAAAGGTTACTTTTGCTATGCTTTCGCAAACAGACTGTGGCATTTTGCCCCTGCCCTGGAGATCTGTGGAATTTTGAACTTGAGAGAGATGATTTAGGGTGTCTGGTGGAAGAAATTTTGAAGCAGCAAAGCATCCAAGATGTAACTTGGGGGCTCCTTAGAAGCATTCAGTTTTATGTATTCGCAAGGAGATGGTTTGGAATTGGAACTTTTGCTCAAAAAGGAAGCAGAGCACAAATGCTTGGAAAATTTTCAATCTGCAATTAAATAGAAAAGAAAAACCTATTTTCTGAGGAAAAATTCAAGCAGGCTACAGAAATTTGCATAAGTAACAAGGAGCCAAAACCTCTTTCCTTTTAAATTATCCAGTCTCATGCAGTTCCTTATAGCAGAAAAAACAAAAAAACCAAAACAAACAAACAAACAAACAAATAAAACACTAAACTAAAACAGTGGTCCTGGACCACTTAACAGAAAGAAGAACTAGATTGGTAATCAGAATGTTTTAATTAGATGGCTTCTTTTTGGTAACAAACTGATAATAGAGACCCTGGAAATGAAATATACAGTATGTTTTATTGGCATCATAGAAAATAACATCAAGTTGTATAAAAAAGTCCTCACTTGAGTCTACAGGGAAATATTAACACTTAAGATAATTAATTCTATAGATGCTTATAATATCTCCTTTGTAAACCCAAAATAAAATAATGAAAAATACATTAAAAATAATATCCTGGAAGAAAAATAAACAACAAGAGATATGATAATAGCAACAAAATTTGAAACTTGGTTAGTAGATGATTAAGAGAGTATTATAATAGTAGTGGATAAAGCTGCAAGCCCAATTTACAATAAAGAATCCTCAGAAGGCTCCAGAAACAACACAGACAGTTATGTCTGCCACTGGTCTAAGGGAACTGTGTTAAGTAAGGAGACTTCAATGACTTTTTATTAAAAAGCACTTAGATTCATGTGTTCCCTTTTCAATTTATGATACTGGATGATTATATCCCACTATAGCATTCTGGAAAGTTACTTTCAAAGTTATGATTCATCACATAAAAGGGAACTTCCATAAGATTATCAGTAAACTTATCAGCAAAAACACTACAGGCCAGAAGGGAGTGGAATAATACATTCAAAAAGCTGTTAGAAAAAATATAAACCTGTCAAAACAGAATACTGTATCTGACAAAACTCTCCTTAAAAAAAAACAGAAATAAAAACTTAGACTTTTCTACATAATCAAGCCAAAAGTGTTTGTTACCATGTTACCTTTTCTAGAAAAAATGTTAAAGGGAGTCTTTCAAGTTGCAATGAAAGTCCAGTGGACAGTGACACAAAGTCATATGAAATATAAAATTCTCTGGGAAAAGTAACCAAATGAAGAAATACAGTAATCTGTACTATAGTAATTTTGGTTTATATAATATAAAAAGCAACGCATTTAAAATGAGAAATTTATGAAAATGGGTATATAATATATAAAGACGTAATTTTGACATGAATAACATAGCATGTGGGCGTCCAGCTATAAGAAAGAAGAGTTTTTGTATGTGATTGAAGTTAATTTGTTCTCAGTTTAAAATACATTGGTATAACTTTAAGATATTGTATGAAATTGCTATTGTAACCACAAAGAAAATAGCTTTAAATATACATAAGATGACATGAAAAGGATATCAAAGTACAGAACTACAATAAAATCAATGAAATCATAAAGGATTACAGTAAGAGAGAAAAGGAGGTACAAAAAGCTTATAAGATCTACAGAAAACAATTAACAAAGTGGCAAGGGTAAGTCTTTCTTTAACGGTAATTAATTTAAATTTAATTAGATTAGACTCCCCAAACAAAAATTGTGGATTGTCTGAATGGATTTTATAAAATGAAAACAAAAACAGTATTCAAGTGTAAGTTGTCTACAACAGACTCATTTTGGATCTAAGAACACACATAGGTTGCAAGCAAAAAGATGGGAAAAATCAATCTATTTATATGATAAACAAAATATACCAGGAACAGCTATATCAGACAAAAATACACTTATAAACATTTTTATAACAGACAAAATGATATATAATGATAAAAGGGTCAATACACCAGTAAGATGTAACAATTATGAATATTTATATACTAAATATATAAAACGAAATATATAAGTATATACTAAATATATAAACCTAAATATATAAAACTCTTTTGACAAAACTGAAGTTGGAGAGCAACAGCAACATACTAATAGTAGGAGATTTTAATATTACAATTTCAATAGCAGATAAATACAACAGACAGAAGACAATGAAAAAAACAGGGGAATTGAACAATACTACAGTCAAATTGGACATAACACAGATACATAAAACACTCCTCCAAACACTACCAAAACAGACATTCTTCTCAAGTGCCTGTGGAACAACCTTTAGGAGAGATCATATGTTAGGCCACAACGCAAGTCTTCACAAATTCAAAAGAAATTGAAATCATATAAAATACCTTTGAAAATAATTATAAAATAAAACTAAAAATCAATATCATAAATAAAATTGGAAAATCCACAAATATGTAGAAATTAAACAACATACTCATCAATGACCAAAAAGTCAAAGAAAAAGACACAAGGAAAGTTGTAAAATATTTCAATTGTTATATCTTCTTGATGAATTAGCCAAATGAGAATGAAAATGCAACATATCAAATTATGGAATGAAGTAAAAATAGTACTAAGAGGAAAGTTTATGATTGTAAATGTATACAAAAAGGGAAAAAGCTAATATCAATAACCTAAATTTATTTCTTAAGAAACTAGAAAAAGAGGAATAAACTAAACCCAAAAGTTCCAAAAAGCAGAAGGAAGGGAACAATAAAGATCAGAGGCTGACAAAATTGAGAGTAGAAAAACAAAAATTCTGTGAAGCTAAGTTTCTCAAATAAAAGAAATTCAGAAATGAAAGAGGAGACAATAGGGCAGATGCCACCAAAATAAAAAGGATAATCAGAGAATGTTACGAACAATTGTATGCCAATAAATTGAAGAGCCTAAAAGAAATGAGTATATTCCTAGAAATGGTCAATCTAACATGACTGAATCAAGAAGAAATAAAAAATCTGGACAGACCAATAATGTGTAAGGATATTAAATCAGTGACCAAATTTTATCAAACATTTAAGGAAGAATTAACACAAATTCTCTTCAAACTCTTTAAACAGAAACACTATCAAGTTCATTATGTAAGGTCAGAATTATCTTGATACCAAAGCCCAAGACTCTACAAGCAAAGAAACCTAGAGACCAATATCCCTTAGAAATATGGATGAAAAATCCTCAATAAAATGTTAGCAAGCCAAATTTGGGAGCATATTACATGGATTATATACCATGACCAAGTGGGATTTATTCCTGGAATGCATACATATTTCAAGATGCAAAACTCAATCACTGTAATACACATAAACATAATGAAGAAAAAGAATCCATATCATCATAATCTCAATTAATGCAGAAAAAGCATTTGACAAAATTCAGCACCCTTTCATGATAAAAACCACCTAGGAATAGATGGAAACTATTTCAACAGGATGAAGGTCATTTATGAAAAGCCTGCAACTGTCATACTCAATGGGAAAGACTGAAGGATTTTCCTCTAAGATTAAGCACAAGGCAAGAATTCCCACTCTGCCATTTTTATTCAACATACTATGGGAAATTCTAGCCATAAAATTAGACAAGACAAAGAAATAAAAGGCATCTAAACTAGAAAGGAAGAAGTAAAATTATTTTTGTTCATAGACAGCACAATCTTACAAATAGAAAATTAGAAAGACTCACCCCTCCCCAACAATAACAACAGCAGCAACAACAAAACCTGTTAGAACCAATAAACAAATTTAGCAACATTGCCAGGTACAAAATCAACATGAAGAAATCAGTTGCATTTCTGTACATGAATAGTCATCAATCAGTAAAGGAAATTAATAAAACTATTTCATTTGTAAACCTAACCAAGAAGGTAAAAGACTTGTGTAATGAAGTCTACAAAATATTGTTAAAAGAAATTACAGAAACCACAAATATATAAAGAGACATACCACGTTGATGGCTTAGAAGGCTTAATGTAGTTAAGATGTCCATAGTATCCAAAATAATCCACAGAATCAATACAACTTCTATCAATTTCTCAACAACATTATTTTTGCAAAAATGGAAAAAGTTAACCAAAAATTTATTTGGAATTTTATGGGACACAAATTAGCTAAAACAATAAAAAGAATAACTAAGCTGGAATACTCATATTTCCTGATTTCAAAACATTACAAATCTGCAGTCATCAAAAAGGTATTGTGCTGGCATAAAGACAAATATACCAATAGAATAAAATAGAAAGCCCAGAAATAAAGCCACTTGTATGTGGTAAAATGATTTGACAAAGATACCAAGACTATTCAATAGGGAAAGGAAAATCTCTTGAAGAATTAGTGTTGGAAAAACTGTATACTACATGTAAAAGAATGAAGTTTGACTCTTCCCTCACATGATATACAAAATTTAATTCAAAATAAATTAAAGCCCTAAATATCCAAAATAAAACTATAAAACTTCTAGGGGAAATGCCTCATAACACTAGACTTGGCAGTGATTTCTCAGATATAACACCAAAAGCTCTGGCAATAAAAACAAAAATAGACAAATGGACCTCCATTAAACTTGAAGACTTTTGTGTATCAAAATGCAGAATTAACAGAATGAAAATAATCTCTGGAATGAGAGAAAATATTTATGAATCATACATCTGCTCAGGCACTAATATTCAGAATTTGTTAGAAACAACATCTCGACAATAAAAAAAAGTCAAATAACCCAATTAAAAATGGTGGTTCAAAAACTTGAATAGGCATTTCTCCAAAGATGATATGCAAATGACCAACAAGTATATGAGAAAATGTTCAACATCATTAATCATCAGAGAAATGCAAACCAAAATCACAATGAGATAGCATTTCATATCCATTAGGATGGCTACTATCAAAATGAAAAACAAAAACCAAACCAAACAAACAAACAAAAAAAAATCCAGAAAACTTTGGCAAGAATGTGGAGAAATTAGTACACTCATGTACTCTTGGTGGGATTGCCCAATGGTGCAACTGCTATGACAAACAACATGGAGTTTTCTCAAAATATTTAAAATAGAACTACTATATGAAACAGCAATCTTACCTCTGGGTATATAGCCAAAACTTTTTTTGAAAGCATAGTCTCAAAGTATATTTGTACACCCATATTAAATATAATACTTGTAACAATAGCCAAGTGATAGAAGCAACTCAAATGTTGATTAACAGATGGCTGGATAAACAAAATGTGGTATATACATATAAGAGAATATTATCAAGCCTTAAAAAGAAAGGAAATCTTGTCACATTCTACAACATGGATGGACATTAAAAATGTTATACTAAGTGAATTAAGTCAATTGCAAAAAGACAAATACTGTATGATTCCACATATATGAGATATCTAAAGTAGTCAAATATACAGAGACAGAAAGTAGAATGGTGTTTACCAGTGACTGGGGGAAGAGGGGAAAGCTGAGTTGTTTATTCTTAATGGGGATAAAGTGTCAGGTTTGCAAGATAAAATAATTGTAGACATGGATTTCACAATAATTTGCATATACTTAACACTACTGAACTGTGCACTTCAAAAAGTCAAAATGATAAATTTTATATTACATATCATTTAACCAAACAAAAATTTCTGAAGTGAAATTCTTTACAATTTATGATTTTAAACTCATCTTTACTATCAATCAATCAGCTGAGAGTGTAGAATAAAGGCTTGTTATACATGATCACACGCAGATTAACTCAAACAAATCCTTTCAGAACAAGCTCCTGAAACATTTATTTTCCAAGACAAGCATGAAACAGAGTACAGAAGACCCCCAAATGGAACCTCTAATACAGCAGTTAAAAAATAGAAATTCCCAGGCTGATAGAGAAGGTATATGTCATTATGATAGCTGTGTACTAAGATTAAAGAGGTCCAAAACTTTCTAATCAAAACCCGAGTATGACTCACAATATGTTTCTAGTTTCAGCAACAATGGGCTATGATGAACGGTTCTAAGATGGAGATTTGAAGTAGTCCAGATTTCTTTGAACATCTAGAATGACAAAGAAAAACTAATAAATAAAAAGTGAGCAAATTTATTTTGAAGGAAAATGAGCTTGTCATGGTAGAAAAGTAAGGTAAAATAGGGTTAAATACTGAAAAAACACTGAATTCATAGGGAAGACAATAAATCTGCAATCACCTTTCCCAAAATAAAATGCTTTTAAGAGTGGTAGGAGGAACCTGAACATGAATTCACATGATCAATTTACATACTTACTGTATTAAAAGAAAATAAACTTTGTGGTAGCACTTTTGTATGACTAGAATAAAAACAGTAAGAAGAGAAGCAGACACTCCAAATCAAACAATGTATAATATGACAGAATTATCTGGGCTTTGGCCAAATAGAACAAGAAAACAGTATGTTGATCATTTTGTGAGCTGGATTTTGAAAATGATTTCTTTTATCACACTCAAGACCAGGCTGTATACTGACTTCACAAACATCAGCAGGAACTAAGGTGCTAACATATGGCTATTTTCTTTTTTAATATGCAACCTACAGAGTTTTGCTGTTTTTTGCTATTTTCAAGAATGTTTTCTAAAAATATATACTTATCCTATACCTCAAAGTGGAATAAAGGTGACGGTGAGTTTTGTAAAGAAGAAAAAGAGCAAACAACTTGATAAGAATGTAAAAAACAGTGACTTAGAGTCATTATTTTGTTTGATATTTGCTGTAAGAAAATAGTAGCTAATACTAAATTCAACTGATTGTAACAGATCCCATGGATTAGTTGCATAGAGGCTATTTCGAGAGTCGTCTCCCTTACATTTTTTCTTTTAACACCGTTCTTTTTGCCCTTATTTTAACAAGACAGAGGGCATATTGTGAGCTCTTTCCAATTCCTAAGCTCCAGCAGGAAGCTTGCTTGCAGCTGGAATTTGTAATGTGCTGATGCATCCCAGGACTTTCTTCAGTTACATGTGGCACTTCAAAGGATATTCAGAAAGACCAATAGAGAGGATCCTGGGACAGCATCAGAATGGCAAAGAGATCAACATGTGAGGTGCTGCCTTTGAAGAAACACATGTAGCAGTAGACATCAGAGCTTTGGTACATGTGGTATATTTTACTTGAAGAGTCAACTTAATGTACAAAGAGGAACATGGGAAGAATTAGAGTCCCAAAGAGCCTACTTCATTTAGATGGAAAATAATTTTCTTTGTTATTTAAACATATACAGCAGAACCCCTTATGATATTTACATTTAGGAAATAAAGCACAAAAAATAAAGACAAAAAGAGGAGAAAAAGAAAGTGATTCTGGAAAAACAGCTGAGAGCATATACTCTTCACTTTTAATAAATAAGCTCTTTTCATTCCAAAATACAGCAGTGCCTATAATACCAAAACTAGGTTTATTATTTTCATGAAAAGAAAACATTGTATCATAGCCTGTATTCTCTATAATGCCTATCTAATTTTCTGGTAATTATTTAATGGGGAAAAGGTGCGTTAATTCTCTTGGGTCACTAACCAGAATTTTACCCACTATAACTAAATCTTTACACATGGGCATCTTATTCCTGACACTTAGTAAACAGACCATGTGTGTAGAAGACCATAACACCAAATCTGCTCGAAAAGAGATGTGTTCAAACCAGTTGCCTGGCTTTGGACAATTAGGTAAGTCATTGATTTTTATCAGTAGATTTGTTTAGATTACATAGCATAAACAGTGCTGTTGGAGAAATTTTAGCTCAATCTGCATGATAATTCATAAACTGCAAAGTTTTAGTGAAGCACAAAGGATGGACTATGAACTTTAGTAATATATGGGAAAGTTGATTAAAATAAATCTTCATTATTGTGTTGACTAGAAAAATTACTTATTGTTTTCAATTTATAATTAAGTTTACTAGCAATGTTAAGTGTCTTCCAATATGGACACTAAAAATCAAAATGGATTCATCTTGAGAAAATCAGCAATATTAACCAACAAATCTTATAGGAAAGGTTAAATTGGTGGTAACTGGAACAAGCAGTACAGTATCAATTTTTTTTTCTGTCACTAGTCTCTAGAAATATATTTAAATTTATCAGAAGATGCTACTCACTCCAATGAAAAGAATATAAATAAAATATTCATTAAATATATTGTGATTACAAAGCTGCCTAATAAAAAATGAGACAATGATGAAACAGCTAAAATACCAAGAAAGAAGAGAATGCCCCAAGACTGAAGAGATCCCTTGACCTCTTAGCAACTTGAAGACCTTGGTTATCATTGGATAAAGGCCTGTATCAAAATGTAACATTTAGTAATTGCCTAGTTCAGGCTCAACTCCTTAAAGTTGCAGATAACATCCAAAGCTTAATTTCTGTTTTCAGTTTTAAAAAAAATGAAATACATGACATAGACATATTAACACAGACAGTACATTAATGTATATTTAATAATAAAACATATATTTATCTTCCCACTATCTACCTTAAAATATAATACATCCCCTTATCACTCAAGCTGCTCCTGAGTTACTCATCTGTATCTCATTTTCCCTTCAAGAAGTAACTATTATTCTCAATTTGGTGTTCTTGTTTAACTTTGGTATGTTTTGTAGACTTGTTATAAATGCATTTATCCCTAAACAATGCAACGTTACTTTTAAGTTTGCCACAAATATCATATATTTGTTTTCTGATGACTCCATTTTCTCTATCCTGTTGCCTAACAATTCCTCAGAAAAATAGTCTCACATGTTGTTATATACAAGTGTATATGTGTTGTATGCATTTGTGTGTCTATTCCTTTTTCAGATCTTAATCTTATGGTACATTTCTTTCTCAGTTATGAATAGCCTTCCTATTTTCTAGCCGACACATATTTCAGAACCTCTAGAATTAAACCAATTACTACTACTATAAACACATATTTTGAATCACAGTTTTTGAGAACATACTTTTGTGTGACAAGTGAGAAAACTGAGGTAGAACTGTAATAAACAGTTTGTAAAAATGATGCAGATACTGAGTCTTCATATTTTGGATATATTGATTCAGGTCTCTTTATGACTATCATCACTTCTGTATTACCATCAGCTTTTATTTACTGTTCTTTCTACAATGAGATTAGAATTTGGGAAGATAAGACACAGAGACAAATATGTCGAGACAATAATATTCCTCTATCAATTTAAAACCTATTCTACACTTTTTCTCTGCTTTATATAAAATGTTCACTGGGCATCTGGAGTGAATTTGCATATGATATATTATACTTGAGAAAATAATGCCATCAGAAGAGGAATCCTCTCATTTTATGCAAATTAAATTATCAGTCTTACCTGAAATTACATCTAGACTTCCTCTCCACAGATACAGGGCAAGAATGATCTTTTATTTCTGACACAGGATTTTTTTGGTGACCCTTCGCCAGCCAGAGACATCAGTGGCCGGCAATGTCCCTGCCTGGGCCTCACTCAGCCCTCAGCTCACCACAGGAGGCACCCCGCCCACTTGGCCAACAGCATGCACTCCAGCCCAGATCCTATGCTTACCACAGAATCTGTACTCAGCCAGCAGCTGGGCCAGGCATGCCCCAACCTGCCTTTGCCCTGTGTGCCAGCATCTGGATGATGGGATCATGTGGTGGCTGAACAGGGATGCCAACACTCCAAAGCCCCAAGGGAGGTGTTACAGCATGTTAACAGCCCTTTCAGTCCACCATTTGCAACCTGGCCAATGGAGGTATGTTAATAGCTCTTTCAGTCCTATGGCCCCCAATTTGGCCAGCGGGTCTGGGGCTGGCCTAGCCCCAGTAGACCTTCCCATTGCATGGAATGGCTGCCCAGCATCAATGGAGGGCCAACGGCTACAGTGTTACTGCCTTTTTCATACCTGCATTAAATGAGTTGTGAGTTCTTGTCCCTCGTCCAAGAAGAATAAGGTTATGCTGATAGCTGAAGGGTGAGCAGGGTGCAAAGTTTTATTAAGCAACAACTCTCAGTGGAGAGCAGGCATGGAGAGGGCAACCCCCTACTCCACCTGAAGTTGGGTAGCTGCCCCCATTGCCTGAAGGCAGGCAGTCCCTAAGTGTGGATGAGTCCAGGACTTTTATAGGCTCAGAATGGAGGAATCGATGCCGATTTACTGGTTTGTGAGTAAGCAAAAAATGGCTAAAACAAAAGCACCACTCAAAGGTGGGCATGACAGTGTACAAAAACAATTAAGGAAGGGTACGTATAGGTAAAATGGGTGAAAGGTGGGGATCAATCAGAGGAAAATGCACCAAATGGGAAGAGAGGTTCTCAAGCTGGTTTGTGGATTTATCTGAGACTTGTAGCTTGGCTTTCAGGCTTTAAACTGTCTTTGGTTTGAAGGTGGGGTTTCACAGGGGGTCCGCCCCTATCTGCCTAGGGTTTGCCTGCCTCCTGCTGCTATCAGTTCTAAGACCAGTCCCCCACTATAGACAAAACGTATTTGCAAATATATATACACGCAATGGCTTATACACACACACACACACACACACACACACACACACACACACAAAATGACTTAATTAATTAATTAATATGGTCTTTCTGTTTTGCCCAGGCAATAGCGCAATAGTACAATCACAGCTCACTGAAGCCTCGACCTCCTTGTCTCAAGTGATACAACCACCTCAGCCTCTTGATTAGCTCTCAATATAGGCACACACGCACCACCACACTCAGATATTTTTTTTTTCTTTTGGAGAGACGGAGTTTTACCATGTTTCTTAGGTTGGTATAGAATTCCTGGGCTCAAATTATCCACCTGCCATGGCCTCCCAAAGTGCTGGGGTTACAGGTATTAGCCATCATGCCCAGCCCAATTAATTTTTAATTTTAATGTATTAAGGCACATTTTAAAAGGAGCTTATTAACAACAAAAAATAAATTATAGAAAAATAACTATATAATGAATAATTAAAATCTAGCAAGATTAAAACTACTTAGATATCATATAAATAAATCATTCTAGTAATGTTTTACATAAACCTGAGAAATACTTTACATTTGTCATTATTAAAAAAAAATAATTCTGCATGATATGTGCCTAAAATGAGAAGAGATAGGATTAAAGTCACTGATTTTTTTCTAGATGTGTATATTTGTGTACACATCAGTACATGAGCATATATTTAATTTGTTTCTAATTTTGAAAGTAATTACATAGTAGGCAAAAAAGCATATTTTTCTATAGATAAAATTAGACTTAAACTTTTCCTATAGATGTATTATAATGAGAAAGGCATATTTAGTTAGGAAACAAATCAGTCTACTGCTAATCTATAAATGCTTTTGACATTTGTTTATTAATGAGGTAGAATTTAATAAATACTTTTCTAAGAAAAAAATTCACTGAAAATAAAATAGACACTTTATTGATTTGTATGGTATAAAATGCTTTAAACCCCTTAGTGAAAAACATTCAGTGACATCTAAACTTTGTACAGTCCTCCCTCACACACCATACACTGGTAATTGTCCCATGTAGCTTGAAATTTTGGTAGTCTTGAAAACCTTTAGTTATTTCCAAAAAATCAGCATCACTTTTAGATCTTTGGAATAGTTTTTCTTTCAAGTTAATAATACGTTCTAGGGCTGTGAATTGAGAATACATTTTAAAAAATAGGTTTTGCTCAAGTACAGGGATCAAACCACATTTAACATTTATTATCCCTTACAGATACGTTTCTGCACTACTCAAACTCTCAAGGAAATATTTCTCAAACATGATTCCTATCACAGTATCTGACATTTTTCTGAAATAGTTGTAAAGGAATCAGTTGGAGAATATAAAATTCATTTAAGGAAAGTGTTCTGCACTTTATTCCTACAAACATCTTAACTCACAACATCTCAACATGGATGAATATGCCACTTTTCTAATAACAGTCTTCACATTACTAGAGATATATTAGACAGACAGACAGACAAACAGATAGACAGACAGGCAGACAGACAGATAGATATATAGACAGGTCAACAGAGAGATAGATGATAGATAGAGATGATAGATAGATAGATAGATAGATAGATAGACAGACAGATAGGTAAAATGTAGACGGAACATGAAACGTGAGAAACTCTAGACTGAAATATTGAATTATCATTAGATAGCCTTACTATTTGGTACTCTAGAAGTAATCCATCACAGGATAATATACTATATTAGGATTTTGAGTGACACCATTATTGGAGAACAAACCTGTATCCTGAGCATAGATAAATGTTTCAGAGACATAGTTTTAGAAAAGTTCACATGAAAATTGAGTTGCTGGAAATTGATTCCTTTCAGTGGAAAACCTGTCAATGCTATAATTCTTTGTGGTAATCTTTTAACTACCCAGAGGAACATGAGTTCCCCAATGTACAGAAACATACTGAAACCCATCTTTTTGCCACTGTAAGAAATTTCACTTTATCAGATCTCTATGTGTCTTCTGCATCATCAGTCCCTTTTCTATTCTGGCTCCTATTGATCAGCACAAATAGATCTTCTAGTATAGGAATATAACAAGTCTTCCTCAACTTCCAAATCAGAAAACCTGAGAAGATCTAAAAAGGAAAAAAAAGCTTTCAAACCTGATCTGAATTAACGCAAAGTCACTTACAGTCTTTATCTTACTTGGCATGAATATCTTTACATTTTGTTGCTGAAATATTAATATGTTTTATTAAAGTGTTACTTTAGACTCATTAAAGGTGTTTCATGGTACACAGTTTATAAAGCATATTTCCAACTTGACTCGTGACCAATTGAAGTTTTTGAATTATATCTGGCCCACGGATTTCAGAAAAGTCTTGTGAACTTGTATTGCTGAAAAAGTAAACAAACTAAAATACATCTTTTGAGCCCTTAGAACACTCCATATTGAATTACGTTCTCCATTATTCAATTATGATTTTTTTCCCCCTGCATTCTCTCTCTGCTTCTTAATTTTATTTATGCAAGTGTCTGCATTTTGGTTTCTTTTCCCTCATGTCTTTTTGGGCAAAAGTTGTTGTTTGTTTTATTTTCATATATGTATGTAATACACATATATAAAAATAAAGTGTACAAACATGTACATACATGTATGTACATGTTATGTCTACACACATGCACATACATATGTATGCAAACATGGGTGTATATTATACAGATGTATATACATGTGTATACACACATACACACATGTGTTGTGTAATATATACACACATATAACATATTGTGTGTATATATACATGTACTATATATACACACTATATATTTTACACAATATTGTGTATTATATACACACACAACATATATAAACACAACATATACAGCGTATTATATATACATACTATATATACACACACAACATATATGTAAATGTGTTGTGTGTCTATATAATACACACAGGTATATATATACCTCTGTGTGTGTGTGTGTGTGTGTGTGTGTGTGTGTGTGTATATACACATACATAGCTATGGGTATATTATATATATACACACACATTTATATATATGTTGTGTGTATATACATAATACACATATATGTGTATGTACATATGTGTGTATATTACACACATAGATATACAAACAACATATATATGCATATAATATACATATGTATATATACACAACATGTGTGTACATGTTATTACACACATATATACATAACACATATGTATGTACACATGTGTATATTATGCACATTATATACACACAACACATGTGTATGTACACATGTGTGTACATTATGCTCTTTGTATGTTGTGTGTATATTACACACGTGTGTTGTGTGTATATTACACACATAAATATATATGTGCATATGTATGTACATATGTGAATATATGCCACAATTTCTCTATTCTTGCTATAATTATTCTAATACATTTTCACATTTTGAATACAATCAACATGCTCAAAGGTCTCACCTGACAGTTCAAGCTTGTGCTTTCGACTTCTAATACAGTTTTCAAATTTAACAGTTCCAAACCGACCCTTTGCATGACTCTGATCTTCTCTTCATATATTTCATGGCTGGATGTTTGGTAATCCCGATTTTTCAACTTTTGTCTCAATTTTTCAGAGAGGCATTCCCAGACCACCCTAAAAGCATTCCCTCTGTCATATTCAAAGAGAGAATTCTTAAAAAAAAAATCCATTACAGCATTATACTGTTTGCATTTATGTTATTTATATTGCTCATGCCTTTATTTCCGTGAGTTCAGGATACATGTCTGTTCTTTTTAATATTACATCTCGTTGATACATTACTAGAAGATAATGAGGTGTTTTATAAATGTTTCTTAAAGGCTAGGCACAGTGGCTCACACTTGTAATCACAGCACTTTGTGAGACTCAGATGGGAGGACCACTTGCTCCCGCCATCTAGACTCCATCTCTACTAAAGAAGAGGAAGGAGAAGGAGAAGAAGAAGAAGAAAGAAATATGTAAAAGAAAACTTATCCAGGCATAGTGGCAGCATGTGCCTGTAGTCCCAGCTACTCAGCAGGCTGAAATCAGAGGATAACTTGAGCCTAGAAGGTCAAAGCTGCAGTGATCCATGATCATGCCACTGCACTCCAACCTGGGCAGCAGAGGAAGATCCTGCCTCAAAAAATAAATTAATATAAAAATAAATAAATGCTTGTTAAATGCTAAATAGTTGTTGAAGAAATGTATCAATATAAAGAGGACTATTTGGTGCCTTTATACTTAATGAAATATTTCAAAAATACTTGTTTTTATAAAATACAGGATTTTTTACACCTGAAAACAATTTGCTTTGTTCATTTGTTTTAATATATAGAATATTTGTAAGACTTTTAAAAAATTGTGGGGCTCTAAAAAATAATTTTTCTTAGGTGATACCCACACTAATGCTCTAAAATTTAAGTAAATGTAGAAGTCTACTTTTATATTTTGTTACATAAAATTGACCTTTTATGGATAATTTCCTCACTTGCTATTTTAGAATCATAATTTTATGTAATTATAGCAGTTAAATTTAATAGCTAATTATAACATCTTATCTTTTCACATTTTTCTACTTAACTGGAAATAACAACCTTTTTAAGCCTTTGGAGTGGAGACACACAAATCTTCACGCAGAAACACTCATTTGACTGATGTACTTCTGAAAGCTATTTCTAACAATAAAATAGCACTAAATCTGATAATTTTTTACTTCTGCATGTCATAGCATAGATGTTGACGATGATACAGGAAATTGAAATTGTAATTTGACTGAAATGTCCAATTAGATGCAATTAAATGGGAATGTTTACATCAAAAGACATGAGAAGAGTAGATTCTTTCCTACTTAATCTACATTCCACAGAGAAGAAGGATATAGCAAAACCATTGGTGTATTACAGAGATCTATACATTCTGTATCTTCTCCACAAATTCTTCCTAACATTGTTTTCCGTGGGAGATTTTGGCAAAAGAACTTCCCAAAGATGGAATAGCCTTTAAAAAAAAAAGGCAGGGGCCCTGTAAAAATTATTTTTAAAATAGGAAAAATACAAAAATACTATGAATAATGATTCAGAAGCAATAGGTAATAGACATTTGTAAATTGTAGTTAATATGTGTTTCTGCAAACTCTAAGAGAAATGGATTATTCATAAGTTTTCCTTTTTCATATATTTAGAGTAGTATTTCTTGTTATATCTTTAATATTAGTATTTTCTATGCAAATGATTTTTGAAATAATGTATTTATTTCCTTATGCACTGTACATAGAAATATGTAGAATTTTTATATAGAATATATATTTCAGAAAAAATAAAAGTACAGAATGAATATTAAAGTTAATTAGGAAATACGCTCTTTTTTAAAAAAAGTGTTACTTCTTAATTAGGAAAGTAGCTATATTCTAGATTTATTTATATGGTATTTATATAGTATTAGGTTGATGAATAAGTAATTGCAGTTTTTGCCATTGGAAGTAATGGCAAAAACTGCAATTACTTTTTCATCAACTTAATACTTGTCAGCTTGGGCTCTATGAACAATATTATTAGATATTTTTAATTATACTTTAAGTTTTGGGATACATGTGCAGAACGTGCAGGTTTGTTACATAGGTATACACATGACATGGTGGTTTGCTGCATCCATCACCCTGTCATCTACATTAGGTATTTCTCATATTATTAGATTAAATGAAATTCTTCATGTATAAAGCACAGTGTATGTGCATAATCTACTTTTCATTTCTAGCCCAAAGTTTTCTTAATTTTTTTTTTAATAAAAGCACCTGGTTAGATTCATGTTGCAAACAATCCACTGACAAACAACGCTTCCCTGGGGCCACAGTTTGAAACATTTAAACTCAATACTTGTATATAAACCAACCACTCTGCCTAGGCCTGTATTCACAAAGTGGTCCATTTTGCTTGCAATATTGCTTGCAATATGCTTTCTTAAGTTGGCCAGCCCACTATACAGCTTCTCAAACATGTTCCATGAATGCATCCTGAGCAGTAAGGAGGGGGAATGGAAAGCTAGCACAACACAATATATGGTCTTTCTCATCTGCTTAGAATGAAAAGTCAAACATACTTAGTTCTTCATAACTCATTCTTAACATGTATGCAAATGTACTCTCTGTGTTCTTGTTTTAATATTCAGTGTTTCTCCCAAAACTCTTTGCTTAATCTTGATATTCTGAACAGTTATGTCACAGTAAGTTTAATACAATCCTAGTTAGTTATTAGTTATCAGCAACATTTAAAAATGGTGCCATAAACAAATTCAGTGAAAAATATTTTAATGAAAATAAGAACTATTGATAGATTTTGTAATAGTTGTCTAAAATAGATGATTACTTACCCTAGATATTAAAGTAAAAAAATCCAAATATTAGTATTAGCAATTCCTTGAATCTCTTTGCAAAAATAAATAAATAAATAAAGCACTATTTTTAACTGCTAGCCTAGAGCAGGAAGCTGCTTCTATGTGATAATTAACTCTGACATTAAATTATTTAGTATAAGTTAGAAAACGTTTTGAGGTAGCTTAAGATAGGATATACAGTTGACGTGTCCAGTACTTCTATTAATCAGCCTTAGTTTAATATGTAACATTTAGACACACTCTATGTATCAAATGGTGTTGTTTATGTGAACGTAGAGAAGTGATAGGCCACAAGAGAGAACTGGTCACAGAAAAGTGCTGAAATGGGTGGAGACCAATACTCTCTATGCAGCTATTACAAGAACTTCTTTCAATAAATTGGATCTTTTACACTGTCAAATATGCTTTGCAAGGAAAACATTCTTTTTTAAAAAAAAAAAAAAACACTAGCACAAAATAAATCACTGGAAATTTATCCAATTAAAGAAAAAAACCTGATATACCTTTTTTTCAATCTCCATTTTCATTCAGCCACAATTACTTAGGATGTAAATTGCTTCTCAACGTATTTTGTCATTGCAAGGACACACTTTTATGCCTTACAGCAGTAATATTAAAAATGCTAGTATTATGACCTGAAAATGTTCAGAGCAATGCAAAATTAACACATTCCCAAATACCCACGCATAAAGGAAAAGGAAACCATTTGCAGAAAGGCAGAAAATGATGCAGGGATAGGGATGATGGCATTCATTGCACCCCAAGTTTTTCTACACACACACACACACACACACACACACACACACACACACACAATTTCCTAGTAATGGTTCATGCTGATAGTAAGGACATAAATATATATTTATTATGAGATTAATAAATGTATGCTGTTCCATCCTTGTGTACCAGCCATGAGAGTAAACAAAGGTAAACTCAATGCAATTGAGGAGTTAGGGAGTAAGGTAAAGAAAGGATACTACCTAATTCACATGATCAAATTAGTATCTTAGAAAATCATTCTGGCTTCAGAATGGAAAATGGGTTACAGAGGGCTATGAATCAAAGTAATGAGATGTTAGGATGCTTATGATACAGTCAAACCATAAAATAAGAGCAGTGACGAAAGGCTGGAGAAAATAAGTGTATTAAAGTCCACTTTGAGCCAGACAAAGTTATTTTTTCTCTATTTGTTGTGAGTTCTGACATGGACCAAATCTTGGTTGGTTGACAAAACAGATCTTGATATGAAATACAATTGAAGATTACTGCATAAATAATTACAGACATGGATTTTTAAACTAGAATCCATGAACTCTGATGGAATCCCTAGATAAAATTAAGAGTATCAATATACTGGATATAAAATAATTTAAATATCTTCTTTTCGCTGACTTCAAACTGGAATCTAGCATTTCATTCATTATGTATTAGGAAACAAACCACAATAGTTTTAATTGTATTTGTAAATTTGTCAGCCATATAAATTATATTTTTATATTACATTGCAGTTGTTACAGATTTATCTAACTATTGTTTATACTCTTCTACTATTTCTATAGCTTTCAAATTACAGTATGTATTAGAAGTGCCAGTTGATCTTAGTCATATGTATGTATGTTAATAAACAAGCATATATATTGCTATATCATAAATTTGTTTCATTGAGATTTGATAACAATATTGTAATGTAACTGGCTCCTGTGTAATCTCAGGCATTTTTTTATGCATTGGGAAAACAATTTTCCATAGCTTTCTACTGGCCAATGAAATGTGAAACCCTGCTAATAGCAGTAGAACTGTACATATTAGCTTTGTTAGCAGAGGCTAACTTTGACCATATGAAAAACCTACTTGAATTTTAGATAGTTCACCACAAGCTGAAACTGATAAATGTTTGTTTCATTTTGCTTCGTTTTGTTTTTCCTACCTTCTCAATTCCACCTAAAGCTACAGAATACACACACAGCAAAGTACTGCAAAATTAAACATCTGAATCTGAGGTGTGGCTCTGAATTGAGGGAAAATTTTAAAGAAGTTAGATACATAGAGGAGTCATGGGAATGGGTAGAAAGAATGTCTACAGTCGGGCATGGTGGCTCAGGCCTGTAATCTCAACACTTTGGGAGGTTGAGACGGGCGGATCACCTGAGGTCCGGAGTTCGACCAGCCTGATCAACATGGAGAAAACCTGTCTCTACTAAAAACACAAAATTAGCCGGGTGTGGTGGTGCATGCCTGTAATCTCAGCTACTTGGAAGGCTAAGGCAGGAGAATCACTTGAACCCGGGAGTCAGAGGTTGCAGTGAGTCGAGATTGCGCCATGGCACTTCAGCCTGGGCAACAAGAGTGAAACTCCATCTCAAAAAAAAAGAATGTCTACAGAATGTTTTTTTACTAAAGGATGGGGAACAGCTCAGGAGACAATTTCCAAAGTCTCCCATGGCAAGAGCTGGAGGGAAATGTGGTCAGAAGTCATATTAACTCCAATTGTCACAATGCCTGCAATAACCAATGAGTTTGAATATATCACTAAAATTTACAATGAAATTTTCAATAAATATTTTGTTTAGATCCTTGTTTGGGTATATCCTCTATATCTAAAGCAAAAAATATTATTCTGTTGTCTTTTTGGTAGAAAAAATATAGCCCTGGTTTCATGCTATATTTTCATGCTGATAGTAAGGGGATACTGTATGAAAATACTTTCATGCTGACAGTAAGGGCATACATATATATTTATTAAGTGATTAATAAATGTATGCTGTTCTACATTAGTGTACCAGACACAATTAGAAACAAAGGTAAACACAGTGCAATTGAGAAGCTGGAGAATAGTTTTTTTTCTACCAGAAAAATTATTTTTAAAAAATTTTATTTTATTGTTAAAAAATTATCCTATTCTTTTGATACAGTATCTGTATCTGCCTACACTTGAAAAATAGAATTGAGTCAAGATATGCTAAATGCCATGGAATATAAACCATTGGCACACTTGATCCTAGCTGTAATAGCAGTCCAAACATGATGGTGATGGATGTTGGTAAGTAGAAATCTCCATCATTTATCTCTGGAGTCTCTGAGTGTGTGTAATGTTCAGGAAAAAAATATTTTAAACTGATAGTTGAAGATAGTGTATCTCTGAAAACTGATTAGGCATTTTTATGATAGGGAAGAGGTCCTTTAAGACAATGGAGAAGCCAACATCATATTATTGGTAGTTAATTATGTGTGTATATATGTATATGCTTCCCAATAACACCATTTATTGTGTTGTATATATTATGATATAACATATAATGATTATGTATTATATATAATACCAGTATGGTATATTGCAATAATTGGGCAATAGGTATGCTTAATTGCTGCTAGGCCCTCTCAGCTGACAGACCTAGAATATATATGTGTATAACCCTTCTATATACATGCATGTATAAATATTTCTATATGTATTTATCTGTATCTATATTAAGCTCAGAATGAGCTTAATTGCTTCCAATTCTAACCCTTTACCACACAGATCATTCAAAGCTTCTCCCATTTCAAAGCTATAGCTATAGCTTTGGAACCAGGGATCCCTGGAGAAATGGCTTAATCTAGGATGGGGTAAGCCTATACAAGATGAGCATTTTATAGTGACAAAATATAAGACTTACTAAAAATAAAATGGATAAAATCATATCAACAGGACACAGATACTAACTGACACAGCTCCCAGTGTCCAAAATTGTAACGATTTGAGCATGAAAATAAATAATATTCAATTACACACCAAGTCATATAAATAAATATTTATGAGCTAACAGTAATGTGAATACATATTTTAAATAAATAAATAGAGAATGGACAGCTCTCTATTGCAGAAATCAGAAATATTCCAAATTATATACTCATAATACCATGCTCAAAAGAAGTAAACAAATAACTCTCCACTCCTTAATTGTTGGTTGCTCATAGCGACTTTTTTTTACAAAGATTTAAATGAAAAGGGAGAACCAGAAAGATAATCTGCCTCACCCATCAGTTATCCACCTTTCTCAAAGCATGCAGCCAACAACTGGCTGTCACTAGGTCAGATGACTGTCACTGAATGAATAAAGGATAGAAAAAGGGGCAAATTCTGGGTGTACTACATGCACTAGAGCTTCCATGGGTGGATCCAGGCAAGTAAGACCACATTTTTGCTTAGTTATGTGCATCTTCTCTGTCCTACTTCTTTTACTACTTGTACCCAAAAAAGCACTTAAAACATACCTTGCACAAGAATACTCCTTTCTGGCCATGGTTCTAAAAATTCAAACTAAGTCAATCCTAAGAAAAAACTCTGACCCATTCTTAAAAGCAGAAGTTAATGAATTTTAAAATTCAGAGCCCCTCACTTGTACATGTGCCTTCAGTCCTATGAGAGGGACCTTGGTATTGTGTTAAAGTGATCATATGGTTTTATAAAAATCTGTAATAAAAATACAATAATTATACAATATTGGGTAAAACTGCACTGTCTTTCCACTCCAATTTCATTGACAGTATCTTCTCATCCCATATGGGAACCTACTGCATTTTTGAGAACTAAGATATTACTATTAATACCACACATTGCACCAACTCACTTAGCATTGCATTGTGTAAGTAAGGGGCTACAGGTTGTAAGGTAACATAAATGGGTTCTTTTGCACTGTTGTTGCAAGTGGAAATATGTCAGTAATAAAGGGAAACAATGTTTAAAATGTATGAAACCAGCACTAATCTGTGGAGAACACTGCTAACCATAAAACTGCAAGAATTTGGAACCTTGTCAAACACTGGTTATTAAAAAAAGCTAGCTCCATTCTCAGCCTGGACGATATAGCAAGACTCCATATCTACATGATTTTTAATTAGTCAGGCGTGGTGGCATGAGCCTGTAGTCCCAGCTACTCCGGAAGCTGAGGCAAGAGGATTCAGCCCAGGAGATTAAGGCTGCAGTAAGACAAGATGATGCCACTACTGCACCCCAGCCCAGGCAACAGAACAAGGTCTGGTCTCTAACAACAAAAAAAACCCCACTCTATTCAGTCAGGTCAATGTTCACTAATAATGGAGTATATGCCATTGTAACACCATATATGTATGTATGTATGTATGTATGTATGTATGTGTGTATGTATGTGTGTGTGTGTACCTATTTATTTTCTTTCCCTTTATTGATGTAATCTCATTACAATGATCAGAGTTTTGTATCCTGCTCCATTCCTAAAAACTGGAAGAATATCAGTAAGTCAAACATTTCACCTATCCCAACTATTTATAATAAAAACAAATTTCAATCAACCATGCTAAAGGAAATACTAAGTTACTTTTCTTCTACAGATCATGATATTAAAAGTAAACATCAACTGAAAATGAGATTAAAGAGTATTTAGGAATAAAACATAAGAAAAAGAGTACTGTAGAATTATGTTAGGCAGATTATTTAAAGTTTATTTTCCTAGATTTTGTGATTTTTGTAGCACTAGTGGAATTAAAAATGTATAATGGGGTGGACATGTTGGCTCACGCCCATAATTCCAGCACTATGGAAGGCCAAAGCAGGTGGAACCTGGAAGGTGGAAATTGCAGTGAGCCATGATGGTGCCACTGCAGTACAACCTGGGTGACAGAGAGATTCTCACAAAAAGTGTATATATATATATATATATATATATATATAGTGTGTGTGCTTTTTAAAATTTGAAATAAAAATGTAACAAAGTACAGTAGAGGCAAATAGAAAACAAATAGTGAAATGGTAGATTAAAATGAAAACACATTCATAATTGCATAGAACCTAAAAGGCCTCCTGTTTTGTCCAACATGGTAGCAACTAGTCTTATGTGGCTATTTCAACTTAAAACAATTGAAATTTTTAAATAACTAAACATTCAAGTCCTTAGCCACATTAACCACATTTGAAGTTTTCGATAGTGACCAGTGGCCAGTGGCTATCATGTAGTAACACAGTGCAGAATAGAACATTTCCATCAACACAGAAAGTTCTATTAAACAATATTTTCTAAATATCCCAAGTATAAGGCAGGCATTATCAGATTGGATAAGAGAGCAATATGAAACTATATGTAAGGAACCCTCTTTAAATATAAAAATGCAAATCAGTTAAAATTAAAATGTAGATACAAACATCCAGAGACTTAATCTCCTGCTCTTTCAATCAAATTCCATGTTCTTGAGGTCCATCTTGACAAACATGTATGAAATTGCATTCTCTCACTCCCATAGTCTGATTATCTACCAATGCCTGTATCCTTGTATCTTCTTGCTGATTTTATTTTTATACTTTCAATAGCACTTCAAAATGACATGTATATTTAATTTTCTGTCTCTTCTCTCTAACAGGTAAATTCTTTTAGAGTAGGTATATTTACCCCCTTTTTTTTTTTTTGAAGCACATATACTAAGAAGCCAGTACAGAGGCTAGAAAATAGTAGACACTCAATAAATATCTATTACATTAACTAATTAATTTTCACACCTGAAGCTCAGCACATCATATTGCTGGAGAAAAATATAGCTGTAATTTGAAGTATACACGAAGGATGCAATGAGAAATATGGCTAAATTAGGGCCTAATATGTCATGCAAAGATATATTTTCACTCCAGCAAAAATTTCATTTTTCTAGAAAGTTATACATTAAATATATTTATTAGAAAAAAATACCTATTTTTTTAAAGATGCATTAAAAAAACAAGATATAAGCAAAGGTTTAGTAGATTTTCAATAGGAATTTAAGGACTTGGGATAAAAAGAAGAGTGGAAACAGCAGTGACGCATGAGTGTATGACCATCTCTTTTCTTTTAGAACTCTTGGGAACTCCTTAGAGATGAAACTATAGGCAAGGGCTGAAAATAAAATATATTGTATTTTGCTAAAAGAATTATCAGATCAGAATTGGAGATCCTCAGTACAAACAACATAAACTGATGGTATCCTGTAAGTAATACCGCAAAGCCTACTGTGAGTCCAACGAAGTCACCCAGTAAGTCACTGAATCAGGGAGGATTTTGAGTACCGCT
Organism: Sapajus apella; assembly: GCF_009761245.1. Classification (NCBI taxonomy): domain Eukaryota; kingdom Metazoa; phylum Chordata; class Mammalia; order Primates; family Cebidae; genus Sapajus; species Sapajus apella. The sequence goes on from NW_022436949.1 coordinate 31,364,793, forward strand.
TGTTGTCTCAAATGTCAGCACCTATTCACTGCGAGAGGGCAGTTTAAAAGCTTAATTATGAGGGAAAGTCTGCTTGACAGAGACATATTTTCTTTCTTTTTGCCCATCAATAACAACAAAAAAAAAATAGAGGGGGGACACTACAAGATCCATGAGTTTGTCTTTTTTTTTTTTATCTGAAGAAATTTGTATCTTTCCTATTGTACCGATAAAATGTCCCTGAAAAACCATCTGTTGTCCATGAGGAAGAATAATGATAATGTCTTTGAAAAATTCTAATGAAATTATTAGCAAATACGGCAGGAGAATTAACAGAGACAGCAGCATCAGAAATGTGGAGGAGGAACTGTAAAATAACCCAGGCACTCTGCACTATTGCTCCTCTACCAGTGGGGGTGGTGACCACTGTTACTTGCTCAGAAAGTCATTTGCTGAACATCAACTGGCCAAGTTGTTCTATCTTTCTCTGTTTTTATCATGATTCATTAGAGTTTCAAGCAGCTGGGAAGAACTACACAGATGTGGAGATAAAATCTCAAACTTGGAAAGAGAAGACAACAAAACACTGACTAACATTTTCAAATGAAAACCCTTCATCTACGAATTTATTTGGTGTTTTTCATGGAGAAGGTGACCTCTTTCTATGAAGAATCAAACTGTTGTATTCCGATAGAATTGTCAAGAAGGAATACTGGGCTGTTCCTTTACAGAGGGACATAAAGAGCTGACTTTAAAATAATGCTGCTTCCTGCTCTTGAGAATTTCTTAACAACTACAGTCTGTTCTGCACACATAGAAAATGACAGCTGAATAGCAAAGTATGGACAAATCCTAATGGAATTAAGTTTTTAGAAGTGTCTCTGTGTGTGTGTGTGTATGTGTGTGTGCGTGTGCGTGTGTTTGTGTGTCTGTGTGTGTGTGTGTGTGCCAGACAGAAAACTAAAATTATGATATAAAAAATAAGAACAAGATCTTTATTTCTCACATAATACTGAAGTAATTAGAGAGATATACTGAAACTTGGTAGTTTTTTCTTAAATGGCATGACTATTGTTTATTAAATATTTTTTCCTTTTTCTTTGCTATTGTTCTCCAATCCCCAATAAAGATAAAACATACCCTATATTAATGTAATTTATTTTAGCATTTAAAGTAATTTGAATTAAAATCTATAATAAGCTCATTATTATAGTGCTTTGAAAACAAAGAAATTGAAGCTACTATTCTTTTTAGGTCTCACAGTTACCTAGAGAGGGAACTTCTAAATATAAGTACATGTCATTATATTTAAAATTTAGCATTATTTTTTCATGAGAAGAAAAATTAAAGTGGCCAGAAAGCTGAGTCATCCATTCACTCATTTATTCATCTTACAAATATTTATTGTGCCTTGACTAGGAGGCAGGCATAGTTCTAGGGACTTGGAGAATACATTAGTAAAAAAAATGATTGAAGATTATTGTTTTGTAAAGCGTATATTCTAGGGTGAAGAATATGAAATAAAGAACATAATAAACACATGACATGTTTAGTGAGGTAGCATTTCAAGAGCTGGGGAGGGGTGGGAAAAGGAAAGAGAACAGGGGCTTCACAGAGTATTATGGAAATTGCAATACAGGAGGTGCAAGGGCCTGTTATGATCTGGGATAAAAGACACATGAATCCTAGTGACTTCAAGACTGACAGTAGTGGCAAGGTTTATGTGTTGAGGGCCGGGAAGATTGTTCAGGGACTCCTCCTTCTCATTTGATGATGGAGGCAAAAGATTTAGTAAAGTCTTGCCTCAGTGCACAGGCCCTCTCTTAACCCTGCGGTGGTAAAGGCTTAGGGTTGGTGCTGCTTTATACTCACAGCAATACTCAGACTCATTTATTTTAATTCATTGACAGATAAATGTCTTTAGCCTGAGTGTGTATGCTTTATCTTGACCACTGTTTATGGGCTGAAACAATTCTGTAGAAGCAGCCTTCTGTACCAAGAGCAAGTATTGTACCTTCACATGTTTACTTCGTCTTTTTATGGGAGAAGTGCAAAGTGCCTAGTACCTCTGAATTATTAAGTTATGAATAAAGCATCATAGTGTTTAGAATATTAGTGCAAAGTGCCCAGCACCTCTGAATTATTATGAATAAAGCATCATAGTGTTCAGAATATTTCATTATCTACCATGATGTTTGAAGATAGATGGAATACTCTTAGATTATAATCTTGATACCCATGCTTGATCAAGATATTTATCTCAATTATAGAGCTTTGTTAGTCCATTCTCACACTTCACACTTCTATGAAGACATACTTGACAGTGGGTAATTTATAAATTAATGAGTTTTTTGGCTCCTGGTTCTGCAGGTTATATGGGCTTCTGCTTCTGGAAAGGCCTCAGGAAACTTACAATCATAATGGAAGGTGAGTAGGAAGCGGGCACATCTTCACATGGCCAGCAGGACAGAATGTGGGAGAATGGGGAGGTGCTATATGCTGGTATTTATTTATTTATTTATTTAGACAGATCTCACTCTGTCAGCAAGGCTGGAGTATAGTGATACAATCAGCCCACTGAAGCCTCAAACTTTTGTGCTCAAGTGATCAATCCTCCCACCTCGGCTTCCAGACCAGCTTGGATCACAGATGCATGCCACTGAACCTGGCAAGTTTTTTGTATTTGTAGAGATGAGGTTTTGCCATGTGGTCCAGGGTGGTTAGGAATTCCTTGGCTCAAGCAATCCACCCACTTCAGCCTCCCAAAGTGCTGGAATTACAGGCATGCACCGCTGCACCCAGCCACTGCATGCACACTTTCAAACAACCAGATCTTGTGAGAACTCACAAAAGAACAGCAAGGTGGAAGTCGGCCCCCATGATCTAATCACCTCCCACCAGGTCCCTTTTCCAACACTGGGGATTACAATTTGACATAAGATTTGGATGGGGATACACAGCCAAACCATATCAAGAGCCTAACAGAATGGAGCTGTTTTTCTTTCTTGTTAAACATTCTTAACTGCTAAAGTCATAAGGTATTGTACTAGTTTCCTAAGGGTGCTCTGACAAATTACCACAAATTTGGTCATTTAAAACAACAGAAATTTATTGTCTTACAGTTCTGGAGGCCATGAAATCCAGCACGCCAGGTCCCCTCTGGGGGATTCAGGGAAGAATCTGTTTTTGTTTGTTGGTTGGCTGGTTTATATTTATTTGTTTTGCTTCTTTTAGATTCTAGTTGTTGCCCTGGCATTCTCGGGCTTGTAGCCTCATCACTCCAATCTCTGAGACCATCTTCAGGTTGCCTTCTCTGTGTGTGTCTGCATGAAATCACCCTTTGCCTTTCTCTTATAGGCACACTTGTGATATCATTTAGGATCTACCTCGATAATCTAGGATAATCCTGGATATGGCTCTTTCTGTTTATTTATTATTTTTTTCTATTATCTCTTTTGAGACACGATCTTGCTCTGTACCCCTGGGAGGAGTACAGTTGCGTGATCTTGGCTCACTGTAACCTCCACCTCCTTGGTTCCAGCAGTTCTCCTGCCTCAGTCTTCTGAGTAGCTGGGATTATGGGAACCTGCCACCACAGCTGGCAAATTTCTGTAATTTCAGTAGAAACAGGGTTTCACCATGTTGGCCAGGCTGGTCTCAAACTCTTTACCTCAAGTGATCTGCCCTACTCGGCCTCTCAAAGTGCTGGGATTATAGGTGTGAGCCACCGTGCCCAGCCTATTTCTTTATTTTTGAGACAGGGTCTCACCCTGTCACCCAGGCTGGAGGGCAGTGGCACAATCTCAGCTCATTGCAACCTCACGGGCTGAAGTGATCCTCCCACCTCAGCCTCCTGAGTAGTTGGGTCTACAGGTGCCAGCCACCATGTCTAGCTAATTTTTGTATTTTTTGTAGAGACGGGGTTTCACCATATTGCTCAGGCTGATCTCATACTCCTGGACTGAAGTGATCCACCCACCTTTGTCTCCCAAAGTAGCTCTCTCCTTAGACTATTAACCTAACCTTTCACCTTATAAGATACATTCCTAGGTTTATGAAATTGATGTGGTTATCTGAAGGAGGGACCATTTTTCTTCCTGACACAAGTAGGATAAAAACAAAACCCAATTACTGGAGGAAACTTAGGTGTTACTACTTTGACAAGAGAAAAAGTGGCAAAGCAAAGGCTGTAGGAGATACTGAGGAGATTTTCAGCAGAGAAACTGCCAGTGTTATGTTACCTTTGCCATTTGTAGTCAGGCTTTCAGGATCTTATCTTTACCAGCTCTTGGAATTAAATATATTTACATCTTTCCATAAATTATTAGGAATGCTGAAAATAACAGATTCTTGACCCATGATGTCAAACCATAAAACAACTAAGTGTATACATGAGATAAGAAAAAATTAAACTGCCTTCTTCTTTATGGAAGTCTTATTTAAATATTTATGTTTTATAAGAGTAAGCCCCATGTAATTATGTTCCATTATATCATTTTAGCAAAAATATGCTAATATATTTTGAAAGATATTATGTGCTAGACACTATTCTTAGAATCTTCGTGTATTAAGCTATTAAATATACTCAACAACTTAACAAGGAAGGATGTTATTATCCTCATTTTTCACATGAGGATCCTAATATGGAGAGATGCTGGGGGTGGGAGTCATGCTACATTCAAGTCAATTTGCACAAAGTCCTACCAGATCTTCTCAAACACAAACTTTTGAGTCTTCCCTCCTGACTAGCTGCACTAGACTAAGAGTGAAGTCAGTGAGACCAGTAAAATGAGATATATTTCTTTTCTTTTCTCTCTCTCTTTTTTTTTTTTTTTTTTGCAACGGAGTTTTGCTCTTGTTGCCCAGGCTGGAGTGTAATGATGTGATCTCAGCTCACTGCAACCTCCACCTCCCTGGTTCAAGTGATTCTCCTGCCTCAGCCTCCCAAGTAGCTGGGATTACAGGCATGTGCCACCATGCCTGACTAATTTTGTATTTTTAAGTAGAAACAGGGTTTCTCCATGTTGGTCAGGCTAGTCTCAAACTCCCGACCTCAGGTGATCTGCCTGCCTTGGCCTCCCAAAGTGCTGGGATTACAAATGATAGCCACTATACCCAGCCACATATATCTTTAATAGAAACATTTTTAGCTTATTTATTTGGATAGAAATGGATGTAGCAACAGCATTATGCTGATTTGTCAGTCAAAGCCCTCTTGCCTCCCCAATCCCAAACTGTGAATAAATCTAGTCGTTCTATTTTCTTCAATTTTACTGTTAAGTCTATACCAAAATTAGGTTGAAATGTTAATTGTCATAATTTTACACTTAGTATTTATAACATTTTTATTTAAATAAATTGTAGGACCTATCAACATCATAAAAGAATTTTAAAATTTTAGAATGTAATATATTCATTTTAAAAACATATTTGTTTTAGTAGTACATATTGCTTATATCTTATAATGGTATAAAATGTATTCATAAGCAAAACTGAGATTGTGAACCCTATGATATATGAAATTATATAAGGAAGAAAAGAAAAGTAATCATTATTGGGTTCCTATTATAGGCCAGGCACTTTTCACTGTAAGGTAGAGTGGATGAAGTAGTCATTTTATAATCTAATATATATACATATACATATACATATATATTTAAAAGGAATATATATAATAAAAAATATATACACACATATGTTTACACATATACATACATAACACATACACACACCCATACATATGTGTATATATACATGTTTATAGACATATAGATACATACATATATAGATGTATATATACACACATATACATATATACATATATGTCTATGCCAGTAGAAAAAACATATATATGTTTTATATATACCATATATATGCATATTTTTTTCTACTGGTTTGCTTTCTCTGGAGATCCCTGACTGATATAATAGTTTAGCCTGCTAAGTAAATCGTATACAAAAATGCATATGTGTGTACATATATATATATATATATGTACACACACACACACACATGTATTTTTGTATACAATTTACATAGCAAGCTAAACTATTGTATCAGTATAATAATATATACACATATGTGTATAATTATATATACACAAAATACCTTGTGTGGGCTGGCATAAGAATGTCTCTCTCTCTCTCTCTCTCTCTCTCTCTATATATATATATATATATATATATATATGTAAAATACACATGTATTTATATACATGGATATGTATGGATGTCTGTGTATATGTCATATATGCATATATATATGTTTGTATGTGTGTATATGTGTATGTGTGTGTACACACACATCTATCTATCTATCTATCTAATCTATCTATATATATATATAGAGAGAGAGAGAGAGATTTTGTTTATCTCATGAAGGGGGGCAAGTCCAAAATCTGTAGATTACTACAGCAGTCTGGACACTCTAAGTCAGCTGATATTGCAGAAATTCTTCTTTCTCAGGGAACCTAAGTTTTGTTCTCCAGGCCTTTAACTAATTGGATGAGACCCACACATATTATCCAGACAATCTCCTTTCTTTAAGTCAACTGATTGTGGAAGTTACATATTTACAAAATACTCAACCCAAGACCTAGATTTGTATTTGAATGAATAAATAGGTACTATAGCCTTAACACATTTATAGATCCAAGTAATGACCACATCTATTTTTCTTTATGTGGAGGGAATACATTTACTTAAAATTATGTGCTCTTTTCTATCATGATATTTCCATCACATCTTTGCCACTCACTAAAAAGAAAACAAAATGGTGGAATACTTTTACAAACTAGTATCAGTTTTCCTTTTCTATTTCATACTCTTCTTTCATAATTTCCCAACACTATTTCTTCTCTTCCCTATTTAAGGAGCAATTGCTTGCAAACCAAAGCTTGCAATCAAAGCTTCTGTTAAAAGAACTAAGCCACAACAATTCTTTTGTAATTCTAAGAAAAAAAAATGACAAGGATTTTGACAATTTTACAAAAAGGCACGTTATACCTTGCTCAGGCATCCTTATTTTTTCTTCTTAGATTGAACATAATGGAATTTTATTGCTTTAAACCATGCACTTCTTGTCACATAACATTTAGGACTAGCCTGCTGTCTTTGTTCAGCAAGCTTTAAACATATAAAGATAAGATGTGATCTGTTCCATAATGACTAATTTTAACAATGAACTGTGGGAGGGTTAAATATAGGCATCAGCATGCCATTATATATAATCAGTAACAGTGGGTACAGTAAGAACATGGAAAATAGCTGGAGGATAGGTTTATTATAAGCATCGTGGCTTGAACAAAGTGGAAAGAATGTAATATTTTGACTGATGGAGTCTCTCTTTCAAATGCCTATGGAGACAAAGCTAAATTAGTTTCAATCTTGTCTACATCTTCAGTAGATATGCACACAGCTTTAGGGTTTGCCACAAGAGAAAACAAAAGAAGAAACAACCTTCTAAATGTTATGAATAAAGTTGTTAATGTGTAAGACAAATAAATATGCTATTGATGTCAGAACATGATGTCTTTGAAGCAGTAATATTTGAATAATATTCACAACCATGTAAGGGTCATTCCCAGATTATGCTCATTTAAACTTGAATTGTCTTTTCATTTGACATATAGGAATTGGATTCTCGGCTGGGCGCAGTGGCTCACGCCTGTAATCCCAGCACTATGGGAGGCTGAGGCGGGCGGATCACGAGGTCAAGAGATCGAGACCATCCTGGCCAACATGGTGAAACCCCGTCTCTACTAAAAATACAAAAAAATTGGCTGGGTGTGGTGGCACACGCCTGTAGTCCCAGCTACTTGGGAGGCTGAGGCAGGAGAATTGCTTGAACCTGGGAGAAGGAGGTTGCAATGAGCCGAGGTCGCGCCACTGCACTCCAGCCTGGCACCCGCCTGGTGACGGAGTGAGACTCTGTCTCAAGAAAAAAAAAAAAAAAAGAATTGGATTCTCGGCCGGGTGTAATGGCCCACATCTGTAATCCCAGCAAGTTGGGAGGCTGAGGTGGGTGGATCACAAGGTCAGGAGTTAGAGACCAGCCTGACCTACATGGTGAAACCCTATCTCTATTAAAAATACAAACATTAGCCAGCTGTGGTGGCGAGTGCCTGTAATCCCAGCTACTCAGGAGGCTGAGGCAGAAGAATCACTTGAACCTGAGAGGTGGGAGGCAGAGGTTGCAGTGAGCTGAGATTCACGCCATTGTACTCCAGCCTAGGCAACTGAGCAAGACTCCATCTCAGACAAAAAAAAAAAAAAAAAAAAAAAAAAAAAAAAAAAAAGGATTCTCTTTAAATACTTTTTTACAAAAATAATTGACTGGGAAGTCTAAAAGTTTTAAGCATTCCTAGTAATTTTGCTACTGCTTTCTTCCCTCAAAAAATAAATAAATAAATAAATAAATAAAACTAAGACAGCCTCCAAAGTAAGGTATATGTTTTGAAGAAAACCAAAGCCATAAAAAAAGAGCAAAATTCTGTATTTCTGTTACCCTAGCACCAGTAGGCCTGCAGATAGTTCTGATACTTAACATACCTGTTCTTTCTTCTGCATATCCTTGTGAAAGTCAAAGATAGAGAAAGCTGCCTGATCTCTAATTGGACTCCCATGTCTATTGAATGATATTCTTCCCTTTGAGTTGGTTTTGTAGCTAATATTATGCTTTTAGAAATTCAGACTGTCTGACTTGGTACCCTCACTTCAACATTTCCTAGCCAGGTGACCTTGGGAAGATTATTTAAGCACACTCTGCCTTAGTGTCATAATTTATAGAACAGGGAAATTTATAAACTCTATCCACATAGAGTTTTTCAGTATTATTTTTTTTCTTACCTTGAATTTGTTCCACTTTAAGTTCCTTTAAGGTATTAAACATGTTTGCTCTTTTAAGCAGTCCTAAATTCTTAGGAAAGTTGGTGCATTATAAATTATGGATGGCCTATTTAAGACTATCTCTCTCCAAATCTGTGGATTAAGGTCATTCTTAGACTCCTATCAGATGTTTTTTCCTGCTGTCTTGAAAGAGCTTCTCTTTCACTATTTTGTGTCAATATTGTGAATAGCTAATATCTTCTAACACTTACTATGTGATGGGCATCATTCTAAGAATTTTTTCCCATCTTATAATAAACATGAGTAAACACCTTAATATTAGTTTTTTACAGATGAGGCAGCTAATGCTTGTTTGCTAATATCACTTGCCTAAAGTCACATGGTTAGTAAATTGAAGAAAGAAAATTTTATTCAAGTCAATCAGGCTCTGCAACTTCCTGTCTTTAGTCTTTAAAAGATTCTGCTGCTGAGTCTTCATCATTGTTCATGACATTATATAGTTCCTCTTCTTCTTCTATGATAAAATGCTTTACTTTTATCTGGGCTGATGGTCACCTAAAATAAGACAACACTCCCACTTCCATCTGGCCTATCAAATGGCCATGTGACAAGTTCTGCCCTGTTAGACAAAAGCAGACGGGTCATGTGGTATCTATCAATTTTCTCAACAGAGAAGTGTTAAAATCTTACCTTCCTCTGACTTTTTGTTTGTGCTATATATTAAATTTTTGTGATCCTAAATGTATCAAAATGGAGTCACTTAAGACAAGTGACTCAGCCCACAGAGAAACTACCGACTACTCAAAGTGAAAAACATATGAATAACTGACTGAGGTGAGGACAATGCCTGCTGTGCCCAGGCATCCCTAAGATCAAGTAAGAAAGTGAAGCGAAAAGGTAGCTTAGATAATGACCCTGGACATTCCTACAGAGGGCCGTAACACATCAAGGAAGCCGATCATGGCCAAGATGCCTGCAGAAGCTCTGCTCATGAAAACTCTGAGGCCCTCTCTCCACAGATGCCACAGAAAACTCTTCTTCGAAAGAGCAGTCAACCCCCTCCCCAAGCCCCGTCAGCATGTCATGGGAAATCCAGAGCTGCCCTGCTCATCACTTAGTGTGCTGGTCTCCCACACTACTTGCTATGGTTTGTTACCTCTTCTCTTATTACTAAATGTGTGTGTGGTGAATGTATGTGCATGATTGCTGGTGTGTAAAAGCCTTTTAATAAACCATAAATTCGAATGTATTTCATTGGCAACTGATATGGTTTGGCTCTGTGTTCCCACCCAAATCTCATCTTAAATTGCTATAATCCTCACTTGTCATGGGAGGGACCTGGTGAGTCATGGGTGGGAATTGAATCATGGGGGCAAGTTTCCCCTGTGCTGTTCTCACAATAGTGAATGAGTCTCACGAGACCTGGTAGTTTTATAAAAGGGCAATTCCCCTGCTCACACACTCTTGCCTGTGACCATGTAAGATGTGCCTTTGATTCTCTTTCACCTTCTGCCATTATTTTGAGGCCTCCCCAGCCATGTAGAACTGTGAGCCGATGAAACCTCTTTTTCATTATAAATTAACCAAGTCTTGGGTATTCTTTATTAGCAGCATGAAAATGGGCCAATACAACATCTGAGTCAATGTGAAGAGTTAGCAGAACTAGGCTGATTGAAACCTAAGAGGATAGTCTGGAACAAGAATGCAATGGAATAAGCGTTAGGATTGTTAACCAAAAAGTGACCAAGCCAGATGCCTCGAATATAAGAGGGTTGTTTAGTCAAAGATTGAAGATGCACCCTGGAAAACACAAGTCACAGGAGCCTCTGTGACCTGTGTTTTTTTTCAAAGACTTGGGGAACTTCTATATTTAAAGGGGAAAGAGTAAGCAAGAGGCCAAAAAAGAAGGAAAGGTAGGCAGTGAGGCAAATGGTTACATTATTGTGAGGCTCTGATTAGGGCTCCTTACATCCACATTTTACATGTGAAAAGAGGGAACAGAGGAAAAAGTCAATTATGCATTTGTCTGTACTCAGTACATCTACATTTTACATAAGATAAAGATGTGAAAAGAGGGAGAAGAGGGAAGTCAATCATGCATTCCTCTCAGTGTAGGTGCAAGGATGATTTCTGGTCTTGTCCTGTAGCTGTGAAGATAAGCTAGTAATTGACATCATCATGATTCAACAGAACGCAGTTTCAGGCTAGTTTACAGGTAGGATATGTATCCTGAAAGATTTAGGGGCTCACAGTGAATTTCACTGTGAGCAATCTGTGGGGGAGGCCATCGAGGGAGATATGTGGCCTTCTATGATTGTGGGAACCTGGCTTATGAATGAGGGTAAAACACACATGAGGCTAACAATACAAGTGTTGTTAAATGACAGCTCTGTTTGGGAACAAAGGGAAAGTAGTATTGTGTGACTCAGTTCCCAAGCCTAACTTTCCCTTTGGCATAGTGAGTTTGGGTCCATAGTTTCGATTTTCTTTCACAGTGCTTATTTTGGCCCATAAGGTGGGAGCCACTGTATAGGAATGTCAGAGTAAAACAGATGGAAGGAAACAAATTATATGGAACTACTTAATATCATCAACTACCTAAATGAAGATTCTCTTTATATGAAAAAAGAGATTGTTAATTAATAACTACCAACTTTTTTCATTACATGCAATCTAATAAAGTTCTGATAGAATACATTTGGTCTGAAAAAAATTAGATCTGACAAAGCACATATGAATTGCAGACATGCTTTGCTTGGGCCACTCTTTTTAAAAAAAAAAAAAAAAAAACAGTATTTCACATAAAATTCCAGATTTTAGGCTACTTCTGGGATATTATATCCAGCAACACTGAGATACACATGTATTCTGTTGTGCAGCCCTGTGTGCCAGCTTTCTGTGCCTTTAATTCACTTTCCTTTCTCTTAAGCCTCGAAATTGTCTGCCCATTGAACATAGCTGTTGTTGGTGTTATCAGCATGGTGTCATTTCTTTGTGCAACTTGCTTTAATCTGCTACTGTGGATTAATACCCCAAAACAGCAGTAACTAAAAATAATCTCTCAGAACCACAAATGATTCTTAAATATGGAATAGGGTGCATTTGTTTGTTCAAGAAGTTCTAATATAGATAAAATATTACTCAAAAGTGAAAGGTGTGAATAAAAAATGCAGGGATATAAAATGTCTCCACTTTCCACTTTTCTTTGAAAAGTAAATCATTATTTCTAAGCCCTATGCCTATATACTGGGCTCCCAACAGTCCAGTAGGAGGAGTTGTATCTAATTAGATTTTCTATACGCATAAAATGCATTTCAAAAACCTGTGGCATAAGACATATCCCACTAGCTTGTAAGCATACTATGGAAAGATAGTGATTTATTAAGAATATGGCACATTAATTGCTTTAATTATACTTAGAAGCAGCACGACACAAAAGTTCTATCAAGGACAAAGGGTAGCAGTGCCTCTTAGAATGAAATTTAAATATGATTAGCTGCTTCAAGACTCATTTATAGTTGTGTCTACTCTTGTTTGTTCTCAGATATTCTTTAAGAAAAGTTAATTTCCCCCAACCATTCTCGTTTAACTGCTCTTCCTGGCAGCTATTAATTTGATAATAGGACCTCCAAGTCTATGCAAACCATTTCTATACTATGTTTTAGATAAAAAGGGAACAATTTGCATAGGTTCAAAAATTTGTAAAGTGCTTTCACAAGCATTAATGTCTTAGGTTGTCATAAAAATAGGGAGTACTTGGCAGTGTTTATTTCTCATGATAAGGAAATATTTCCTTAAACATAGTCCCTTCTCAACTGGCTTTGATTTACTCTTCTACATGCTAGACAAAAATTTCCTTCAAATGCCATTATCATATAGCTCACCACTTAGAGCACTTCAACATAATTACATCTCAAGAGTGAAGGGCTTTTAGTGATATATGTTTAAGAATTAGCTATGGGAAATTTTTTCTTATTTAAACACATATTAAAGCTAGAACATACCTTTTTCCTTTTGTAGGCTGGATGACTTTCTTGCAGCCAACTAATGAGGCACATTTTCATAAAGACTACATCAATCTTTAATATAGCTGATCTTGATCCTAGAGGTAAAGATAAAAAGACATTAAGGGCTTCAACCAGCTTCTTTATTATAGCTCTAAATTTAAGAAAATTCACATTGCCATAAAAAGGAACAAGGAAAATAATCTCACGTTTGTGAAGATATATGGAGTTGCCACAATATAAGAACTCAGCATGAGCTGATAACATAAATGATTTGAGGTTCACAATTGAGATACGGCTTTTATATGGTACAATTTTTATCACAGGCTAAGACAAAATGTATCCTAAAACCCACTATTTTTGAAGAGAGGTAACACAAAGCTATTATCATTCACTGGCAATAAGCAACGAGTATTCGATTATAATGATACACTCAAGTCATCCAAAAGAAAAGTAAAAACATGAAAATAAATAGAAAGAAACAAAAAAATTGAAATAATAGTTGAGATATAAAGAAGAGGAGAGACAATAAAAAGACTGAAAATAGATACGGCTGTTTTAGAGCAAAGGGTGAGCCAAGCCATTGAAAAGAGAGCCACTGAATATCAGAACTGTACATTTAGTTCATATTTTGTGAAAGTTTCAAAATACAAATTTTAAAATATGCAATCTTTACAAAAACAGTGGGTTTTTTTTGCTGATTAAAGTAATAATATATGTGTAATTTTTCTAAAATTATAGAAAAAATTTCCCCAAACATTATTTATTAAGTAATTAATTTGTATTATTTATTTATTTATTGTGAGATGGATTCTCACTCTGTTGCCCAGGCTGGAGTGCAGTGGTGTGATCTCAGCTCACCACAACCTCTGCCTCCTGGGTTCAAGGGATTCTCCTGCCTCAGTCTCTTTAGTAGCTGAGGCTACAGGTGCATGACACCACACCCAGCTAATTTTTGTATTTTTGGTAGAGACAGATTTTAACCCTGTTGGGGAGGCTGGTCTCCACTCCTGACCTCAAGTCATCTGACCACCTCAACCTCTCAAAGTGCTAGGATTATAGGCATGAGCCACTGTGCCCAGCCTATTTATTTTTGAACATTAGAAAAAATAAAAGGTGATGATAAGGTTCTGTAAAGCAGGGTTTTGAGGTTAATGGAGTTATGGATATCCTGTTAAGCAAACAAAATTTATTAAATTTTCAATTTATAAATACAAATAATAGACATACATGGACTAAACTTATGAACAAAGGGATAAATTAATAGAGTGGAAAAGATTCAAAAATATTGAGCATTAGAGAGATGACTATACTTTAAGAGATGTCTTTTCTATCTAAGGCATCACTATGTTGAAAAATGACTTTATATCTGTACACAAACTGACAGTAAGCATGATAATAATGAAGATTCAAATGACTGAGTTATACTTTATTCATTTGTTTATTCATTCAACCAACTAAGCATTCTAGAGTCAACTTTTTTTCCATATGAAAAAAAGGATGCTCACTGCTGTTCTAATCCAAAGAATAAAAATTATAAGTATGGCCAGGCACAGTGGCTCACGCCTATAATCCCAGCACTTTGGGAGGCTGAGGTGGGTGGATCACAAGGTCAGGAGTTCAAGACCAGCCTGGCCAAGATGGTGAAACCCCATCTCTATTAAAAATACAAAAATTAGCCGGGTATGGTGATGCATGCCTGTAATTTCAGCTACTCAGGAGGCTGAAGCAAGGAACTGCTTGAACCCGGGAAGCAGAGGTTGCAGTGAGCCAAGATCATGCCACTGGACTCCAGCCTGGGCAACAAAGCAAGACTCTATCTAAAAAAAAAAAATATATATATATATATAGTATTTATAAGGAGCAGATAATCTAGCTCTGATTCAATTCTTAGAACTGCAATCCTCCTTCGTACCTATGGGGAATTGTTACCAGGACATTCTGCACACACCCAAATCTGCAGATACTCTAGTTCCTAATATAAAATGGCATCATATTTGCATATAACCTATGCATATCCTTCTGTATATATTAAATCATTTCTAGATTACTTATAATACCTAATACAAGGTAAATACTAAGTCCATAGTTGTTAAGAAAAAATGTACATAGTACAGACACAATTTTTTGAACATATACATACATTTTTAGATTCAGGGAATATATGTATGGATTTGTTACATGAGTGTTTTGTGTAGTGCTGCGGTTTGGACTTCTGTTGAACCCATCAGCCAAATAATAAACATCATACCCAGCAGGCAGTTTTTCAGTCCTTGTCCCTCTTCTTCTCCACCGATTTTTGGAGTCTGCAGTGTTGATTAGTGGTTGGTTAAATCCACACACGGAGAATCCACAAACACAAAAGGCCAACTGTATTCTAAAACAGAATATTGCATTAGCAAGAAAAAAGTGCTTGCTCCTCATGTAAATGTCTCTCATAGCTCTAAGATTAAATGTTAAACTCAAATATACTTATTTTTGGTGTCATAATAAACATATTCTCAAACATACATTAAGATTTTGAATTGGGAATAGAAATTATATCAATCATGATGTCAAGATTTAATATTTATTAAGTAAAATAAATTATGAATTACCCATATGATTCCATACTTAAGAAAATATTGCTTCTTTTTAATATGTGAACTATTAAAATTTGATAAACTATAAAACTAAAATGACTGAATTGCAATACTTTAATATGTTTTTGGCTTAAAATATATTTCATAAATAAAATGTTTGAAAATGCTATATCATAATATCTTCACATTGGTTCTATTAAGAGAACAATTTTTATGGAATTTTACCTTATAGCATAATTTCTGAGAGATCTGTAATTCATCTTTGGTCCAAATATATAGATTTTTTTTGAATGTAAAGTTGAATGAAATTTCAGCTATCATGTTGTCATGTTCTTTTATTCTGCACATAGAAATGGAAGTAGATAGAAATTATATGAGGATATTTTTTCCTGAGAAAATAGCTGAACTCAATTAATTTTAAATGCAGTTCAATTTTTTTGCATAACAATTATCTGCTAAAAAATTCAATGAATTCTACTGAGTCAGTGTGTGACTTTACAGACTAATGTCATGGCAACATTTTTAAATGATAACATATTTTCATTGATTTTACAATATGCTCATACAAATATTGTTTGGCTTTGTGGTTGCAACGGATACTTTTATAAAGAAACTTCTGTTCACAGATGTGTTCACACATTCCTGCCCATTTAGTAGTCAATTTAGCTAATTAAAATTATGTACTCTTTCTTTTATTTATGTTCAATAACTGGTTCAAACATCTGCAAAATGTTAAAGTCTTAATTAAATTTGACATGTTTTTAAAATAACTATGCTAATAAGTTTACTGAGCATTTCTATAATTCCAGTAGAGTACTTGCTGATTGTACATGAATGATGGAATTACCTAGTAACAATCTGAGTTATTTGCTTACAGTTTAGTTTTTTTTTTCTATATACGGTTTCACTAAATTTTAACAACAGTAACTCTGAGAGGTAGTTATGATTCACTCCATTTCCAACTGATACTCAAATGTTAAAGCTATGTACTTAGACAGCCTTACATCTGGAAGAGGAACAGAGACCTCCAGTCTCCAATTCAATATTTCTCAACTTATATGGTGATACATATTAAATGACATATGCATGATTTTCTGTCTTTAAGAACTTGTACATAATTAAGCAACAAAATATTTTCATAAGAAACAAAGACTTCCATCGAGTGTACAAAACTGTTACATTGTCCAATAAGTCAGTAGTTACCAGAATTTTTAATTATTTGCATCCCTTCAGAGAATGAATGTAATACATCATTTATTAGAGAATATATCCCTCCAATATGCACACAAATATGGAATATTATGCAGCCATCAAAAACGATGAGTTCGTGTCCTTTGTAGGGACATGGATGAACCTGGAAACCATCATTCTCAGCAAACTGACACAAGAGCAGAAAATCAAACACCGCATGTTCTGACTCACAGGTGGGTGTTGAACAATGAGAACACATGGACACAGGGAGGGGAGTACTACACACTGGGGTCTGTTGGGGGGGAAACAGGGGAGGGACAGTGGGGGGTGGGGAGTTGGGGAGAGATAGCATGGGGAGAAATGCCAGATATAGGTAATGGGGAGGAAGGCAGCAAATCACACTGCCACGTGTGTACCTATGCAACAATCTTGCATGTTCTTCACATGTACCCCAAAATCTAAAATGCAATAAAAAAGAAAAAAAAAGAAAGATCTTTTTATTCTGTTAAAATATAAAATAGATTTCTGCTTTATGTCTTCCAAAGTTTTTGTCTAAAAAGAAAGTAATAAAATATTTAATCTATCATTCAACATATGTGAGGGTTTATGCAGTGATAGAAAATGAGCACACAGTAACTTGTGAACAAATCAAGCTAAATTAAATTCACCACAGTAAAGTAGAATAGAGAGTTAAATATGGTAATATAATCTTTCTTTCTTTCTCCATGCTCCCTCCTCCTATTCTGTCATCCTTTCTTCCTTTTTCTTTTTCCGTCTTCCTTTCTTTTTTTCCTTCTTCTTGCCTTTATTCTTTAATTCTTTCCTTCCTTTCTTTTTATTATTCTCTCTTTTTCAGGTGTTTTGAAAAGCAAATGTATTTGCTTCTACTTTTTATGTTACAATTCTATAACTTCTTTAAAATAAAATAGATGTTACCTGTTTCTCATTAAAGTAAATTTAATTTTTATTGTATTAA
The DNA here is from genome assembly GCF_009761245.1 of Sapajus apella. NCBI lineage: Eukaryota > Metazoa > Chordata > Mammalia > Primates > Cebidae > Sapajus > Sapajus apella. The sequence continues at coordinate 31,382,371 of NW_022436949.1, forward strand.
TTTTAATTAAGTAAAAACTAAAGTTAAAAGAAAGCATCTGCCATCCCAGAACCTGTAGATAAACATTTTATACAGAGAGATAGATGCTTAGATAGATAGAGGGATAGGCTACACAGATGGTAATGGAAAGAGGTTCATATATTATTTCATTACTCTGTCATTTGTTTTTATCTATCTTATATCAATAGACATTATTCTAAACATTACTTAAAATAGCAAAGCTAAGTATGCAGTCATTTAACCAATCCATATTGTAAAAATTCAAAATGATTCCTCTTGTTACTCTTAACCACATTGTGATGGCCAATTACTATAAGTATATATATTTGTGCACATGCATTTGCATTTCTTTAAAGACCTAACAATAGATAGTTTTGGTCAGATTAAAATAAAACATGGTGTTTAATATTTATTTTCAGATGGGTATCCTGAAAGTTTTATCAATTTACCATCTCTGTCATTCATGAGACTGTCCAACCAAAAACTGTTCAGAATTTTGAGTGGCATTATCACATACCATACTCTCACTAAATGTGTCACAGTGGTGCACAGGTTCTAAGACAGTCCTCAGTGATCCCTCTCCTGGTATTGAAGCAAGATGGATAATCCCCACCCCTTAAGTGTGAGCTACATCTAGTGACCCACGTCTCAGGAATAGAATAGTGCAAAAGTGATTGTATGTGACTTATTAGGTCACAAAAACACCATGGCTCTCATCTTGCTAGCATTTTCTTACACATTCTGTTTCTCTGGTTCTCGCTTGCTTGCTGTGTTGAACCAAGCTGCCACGTACTTCCTGCCTTATGGAGAGGTACATGCTGTAAAGAACTAGGACAGCCAGCAAGGATTTGAGGCCTTTGTTCCAACAACCCAAAATGGAATCTTGCCTACAAATGCATGAGTGAGCTTGGAAGCTAATCCTCGCTGGTTAAGCTTGAGCTGACTGCGGTCCTGGCTGACACCTTGATTGCAGCCTGTGAGACCCCGAACAAAAGGGCCAAGAAAAGTCACACTCAGACTCCTCAGGCAAAGAAGCTACGACATAATAAATGTTTGTTATTTTAGGGTCTAAGTTCTGGGGTTATTTGTTACACAGAAATAGATAAATAAGACAGTTGTCAAAAACAAGAAACTTTTTAAAAAATGATTTTGAGATTTAAGAGTTTTAACTTTGATACACGTTTCTTTATATTTCTTTTTTTTTCTTGTTCATTTGCTTAAATTTCAACCAGTAGTTTTTTTTTTAATTGCGTTTTAGGTTTTGGGATACATGTGAAGAACATGCAGGACTGTTGCATAGGTACATACATGGCAATGTGGTTTGCTGCCTTCCTCCCCATCACCTATATTTAGCATTTCTCCCCATGTTATCCCTCCCCAACTCCCCACCCCCCACTGTCCCTCCCCTAGTTCCCTCCCACAGGCCTCTGTGTGTGATGCTCCCCTCCCTGTGTCCATGTGTTCTCATTGTTCATCACCCTCCTATGAGTGAGAATATGCAGTGTTTGATTTTCTGTCTGAATTACTAATAATTTTTTTATAGTTCTGCTTTCTTGGATTAATTTATAAAAGGAATAATTTCCACTATATTTTCAACCACCTTTCTGATCTTTCCCCTTAATCATAAAATGTTTCTCCCAGTATTTATTATAATTATTAGTTATAATATAAACAATGTGAGACTGCATACAAATTTCAGTTAGATAGAAAATTAACCTAATTTAATATCATAGCTTAATGAATTTTATAATTTAATGTTCAGCTTATTACTGTTTACTTATTTCAATTTTAATTTTATGAAATATAACATGTTAAACTCGTCCTGTTAAGAAATAATTTTTAAATGTGTTTTCATATGTGTTATGATGTATATAATTATCACAATTACATAAAGAAATAATTATCTGGAGAAAGTGAACAGTGTTTGTATATACCTGGATGATAAGATTGTTAATGTTGTCATATTTTTTGTCTATTTTTAATGTCTATTTTTAATATTTTGACAATATGTATACAATGCATCAGACCAAAAATCATCATAACAGAATTAAAATGTAAACAAGAAATGCTCAAACAATCCATTTATTTTATTTATTCATTTTTTTGAGACGGTCTCACTCTGTTGCCCTGGCTGGAGACCAGTGGTGTGATCTTGGCTCACTGTAGCCTCAACCAATCTCCCAAGCTCAAGTGATCCTGCCACCTCAGCCTCCCAAGTAACTGGGATTACAGTCCTGTACTGCCACACCCAACTTTTTTTTTTTTTTTTTTTTTTTTGTTTGCAGAGATGGGGTTTTACCCTGTTGCCTGGGCTGGTCTTGAACTCCTGAGCTCAAATGATCTGCCCACCTTGGCTTCCCAAACTACTGGGGTTACAGGCATGAGTCACTGCACCCAGTCAATCATTTTAAAATTTTGTATTAAAGACCATTTTTTTCATATCATATTCCTAGAAATGATTCCTAGAACAGTATTTCCAGAGTCCAAGGTATAAATATGTATGGAGCTCTTTTTTAATAGCTAATGTATTAAAATTTTGTATTCCAGAATACATATATATGTACATATATACATTTTAAAACATCTATTAACTTTTTTTTTTTTTTTTCACTGAAGTGAGTAATTTTTTGTTAGTTTGTATTTTGGAGCTGAGGGTCTCTCTATGTCCAACCTGGGCTGGACTCAAACTTCTGGGCTCACCAATTTTCCTTCCTCAGCCCCCCTAGAAACTGGGTCTGCTGAGCTGAGTAATCCTAGCTGCAGTAAATATACTCCTCATTTTATGAATTATAACATGTTAAACTCATGTGCTGTTAAGAAATAATTTTCAAAAATGTTTGTATGTATATAATTATCACAGTTGCATAAACAAATAATTATCTGGAGAAAGTGAACAAACAAAATTCAATGCATAAAATATGCTTTTTGAAATCTTAGATATTTTCACGTAGGAGAAAGAATTTATACTGCTATTTTAAGTCACATTTATATGACCACTTATATTTAAAATTTTTTAAAGTATTTATTTATAACATGTTTTAAAATTTTTTTCAGCCATATTTCCTTTCTTTCTTGTCCATATATTAAGTATTTAGTAGGTTATTTTAATATGTATTCCATTAGCATCTTTTTAGAATTTTTAATTTTAGCATTTTTATTCAAAAGTGATAGTTTTATGTCTTTCTGTTAATTTCTTCAATCTTTAGAGTCACACATTGAAGATTTTCATAAATAAACTGAATATATTTTTTTCTTTTTCTAGAAACTTGAACTCTTTATAAAAACTCAAATTATCTACTTTTTGAATTTAGTTTTTGATATTTCAATTAATACTAAGATTACTGATCTGTTTCAGTTTTTTCATTCTGTTTCTATAACCTTTTTATTATTTCTGCATCTTATGAAGATATACAATATATGCATTAGCAGTTTTATTTTTTCATGCTTTATTTAATTTTATGGTTGTCATTTTTTTGTGTGTGTTTATATTTGAGTTTTTAGATATTTTTCCTGTTTTATCCACTCTTACCAACCATCATTTCTATTTGCAAATGTGCCACTGCTTTCCTATTTTGTTGCAGATTGGAAAGCATAGCTAGGGGTTTTCATTATTTTTGAAGCTTCGGTTTGTTTTAACTTGGGTTCAGCAGAATTTAGTTATAAGCTATTTTCCAAAGATTGCATATATAAGATATTTAAATTTAAAAAAATGCTTCTTACAATATTAGACTATAGCATTTTCTACTAATATGGTCATCCTTATTCTTTATTTTGTGGCATTTATTATCCTCAAAGGGAAATATGGGCAAGTTTAATGCTTATTTTTATACAAGTATACTTTTTTATTGCTTCTATTATTTTAGAATAATTTTAATATTATTTACATGAAATTTCTATGCCATTTCAATAATGGTTTCACAAAGATGATAATTCAGTGGTTGACCCAGACCTACTGCTAGGTGTTAATAACAGAAAGCTTTTATCAAGCACTTATTATTTCTTAGGTATTGTATTATGTCAGTCATACTCCAAATGTGTTCCATTGACCATCACTGGTCCATGAACATGTCTCTACAAAAGTTGAATATAACATTTGAAAATTGTATAGAAACTTGGCTGGGCTCGGTGGCTCACGCTTGTAATCTCAGCACTTTGAGAGTCTGAGGCGGGTGGATCATTTGAGCACAGGAGTTTGACACTAGCCTGGCCGACAGGGCGAAACCCTGTCTCTACTAAAAACACAAAAATTAGCCGGGCGTGGTACCAGGAGCCTGTAATCCCAGGTACTCCGGAGGCTGAGGCAGGACAATCACTTGAACTCAGGGGGGGGGGGGGGGGGGGGGGGGGGGGGGGCGGAAGGAGGCGGCAGTGAGCTGAGATTGCACCACTGCACTGCAGCCTGGGCGACAGAGTGAGACTCTTTCTCAAAAACATAATCATAGTAAAATAAAATCTTTAAAAAACTGCGTGGAAACTTGACAGAAAAAAATTACAAATTGAATGTTTAAATAATCTTTAGATAACAAAACAACAGATTTAGAAAATATTGTTTTACTTCCATCTCATATTTCTTTCCATTGACATAGTACAGACTTAGACTTATGCTCATAAATAAAATATAAACTTTTATTATGTGTTCATACTAGGTAGGTCACCAGAAATTCAAAGACCATTTAGAATGCATCTGTAAGTAATCTCCTGTGTCCATGCTCTTTTTTTTTTTTTTTTTTTGCCTTGAGCTATTATACAGCCCATTAATTATTATCCTTTCCTCTCTTTCCTCAAAGTGCTGGTACTCGATATTAAATACTTTCAATAAAATACTTTTCATTAAAATAATAAATCAATTTTCATAAGTTTTCAATTTACCAAATTGACTTTAAACCTTATTTTTAGCAGGGAAACTTCTTTTCCAAACAAAACCTCAAACTAATCTCTAGCAAGTAAAACACAGAGAAGCTGAGGTGCATTAATCAATCAAGTTACAGTACTCGTGATGGGTTCTTCCTTCCTCCCTTGCTTACTCCTCTTCCTTCCTCCTTTTGTCTTGCTCTGTTGCCCAGGCTGAAGTAAGCTATTCTCCTGCCTCGGCCTCTCTAGTAGCTGGGACCACAGGTATGCACCACCACAGCTGGCTAATTTTTAATTATTTGTGTGGAGATGGGTTCTAGCTGTATTGCTTAAGCTGTTGTCTCTAACTCCCTGACTGAAACAATCCCCCAACCTTGGCCTCTCAAATTACTGAGATTATAAGCATGAGCCATGGTTCCCAGCCTTAACAATTCTGCTGATTGATTAGTTTTTCTTTCTTTTCCTTGCTGAAGAAACACTCACAAAATCACACCTCTTCATACATACTCCATCTCCATACATACAACACCACCAGCACCACTAACAACATCTAGGACTCTGAAAACTGTTTCTAAACAGCTTTTACTTTAGTATAGATGATTGATATACTATCAACCTCTAGGGGTAAGTTGCACGTGATGGTGATGCAGGGCCATGAAACATGAATGGGACCATAGGCCAGGTTTGCCACAAACAACAGCATTCTGTATTTGTACACAGTCTGCTAAAATTACTTTATTTATAATATTTTGAGATAATTATGTAAATGTATAAATATGTGAAAATTCTAGGCACATATTAGGTGGTCAAATACAAAGATGACTTGTGAAGATTAGCATAATAAGATAACCTGTGGCTTTAAGTAAACTTTTAATTTAAAATAGTCCTATGTTTGATGGAAAATTGCAAAAATGGTACAGAAGTTTCTATACAATACACATCCAGTTATTTTTAATGACTATTATCAATTATTAATATTTTATATCCATTATTAATATCTCACATTAGCATGGTACACTTGTCACAACTAATGAACCAGTATTGAAATATTAGCAGTAATTAATGTCTCTACTGTATCAGCTATCCTTAAGATTTACCTAATGTCATTTAACTGACCCAGTATCCCATTCAGGATACTGCAAGACATTAGTTGCCTTCTTGGCTATGACAGTTTCTCAGAATTGCTTATTTTTGATGATCTTGACAGTTTCATGAAATTCTGGACAGATAATTTGTAGAATGCCCCTCAAGTGGCACTTGTCTAACGTTTTTCTCATGATTAAATTCAGCTTATGTGTTTTGAGGAGGCAGACCAAGAAGTGACATGTTATTTTATTACATTGTATCAAAAATATTACCTGCTGTCACCAAACTTATCACTATTTGTTAACCTTCATCACCTTCAACCTGGTTGAGGTAGTGTTTCTTTGTTAGGTGTCCCACTGCTAATTACATTTGTGTAATTTGTGTAATAGATATTAGAATATATCCCATTTCCATATATTCAGTGAATGCAAGTCACTGTACATGCCTATAGTTAGGAATCGGGAGTTATAATCCACCTCCTTGATGGCAGAGTATCCATGTAAAGTGTTTGGGGTATTTCTGCACTGAAGATGTGTCTCTTCTTCATATATTTATTCAATAATTTACATCAGTGTGGATTCATGGATATTTATTTTATACTTTATTTCTTTTGCTGCTCGAATTCATCCAGCTTTCACCATTGACAGCTTTCTTTGGGCTCCTGTGCCCCTTTGACATACCCATACCATTGTGTGTACATGTTTGTTTCATTTTTTTTTCTGAGAACTTTTTGTTTTATGGCATGAGAAGATGTTCAGGCTCATTTGCATATTACTTGCCCTAGTCTGAGTCAGCCATTTCTCTATAGAGCCCTATGTCTCATTATTGGATAATCGTATAGTAAATTAAGATCCTGGCATCAGGTTTGTCACTACCATGTTCCCATAGCTTCTAGCCCCTCGCACCTAATAGAACAAGGAATAGATTTACACACACACACACACACACACACACACACATATATATATATCTCCACACACACATATATAAAAAAGTGTGTGTGTAGACTATATATATGTTTGTGTGTGTAAGTATATATATGAACATGCACATACATACATATATAGGTACTTATGTATTAGCCCATGTTTATACTCATATAAATGTATTTCTATTCTACACAATGTAAATCTATTTCTACAGGTAATTATGTATATTCATATTAAGTTAAACACAGTTCATATTAATATCTCCATTTCTAATCAATTTCCAAATCATTCTAGCCACCTTCTCAATTTTGTCTTTAATCTTTCAGTCCAACAGTAAAAAACTTGGTTCCCACCATCCACCATCTATTAAATGTTCAATTTCAGTACCAGGATTATTAAATATTTTCCCTGGGGGAGATAACTTTACCAAATAGTTTATGTATAATTTCTCTTGTATTTAATATTATATACGCCACTCATTTCCAGAGTCACTTAAGTGAGTGCCTTTTTCCCCACTTCTTTTAGTGAGGCCATTTCATATACTTATAACACAGTTTTGTTGTTTTTCTCTAATTCTAAATGCCATCCTGGAATCCCTTCTATCTAAACTTCTTTTAAAATTTGTATGAATCAAAATGTTCTTTTAGCTGTAAAATTTTATGCATTTTTGTCTAATGTATTGTATCATGTATCCACTATTATAGTAACATACAGAACAGTTGCACTGCCCTTACAAAACACGCTATACTTCATGTGTTCAACTTTACTACCCCCTAACAATTTCTGATATTTTAATGTTCTTTTTAAAAATCATATACTAGGAATGATTATGTAATTTTTTTCAGGCTGGATTCTTTCACTAACTAATATTTATTTAAGATTCACCCATACCTTTGTGTTGTTAGGTAGCTCATTCCTTTTTATAGTTGAGCAGCATTACATTGTAATGTATATATTTTGTTTTGTTTATTCATTTAGTTTCCTGATGCACCCCCCCAAAAGTAATCTATTTTCAGTTTGTTTGGCTTTTTCTTATTGTAAGAATGGAAATGGCAGGTTCCAAGCTCTTTCCATGCTGGAGGTAAAAACAGAAGTCTTACATACCTGTTTCGTGGGTGTGTGTGTGTATTTTAATAGGAAATCCAGATAACACAGAATAAAATACGATATAAAAAAGCACAGAATCAAATTATGTTCTGATATTATCATCTTATTCCAAAGTTATCATTAGAAAAGGAATACACAGGCATATATGACTTCAAAAATAAACTCCTACTATTGTAACAGGAGATAAATGTAGACTATAAACAAGTTTCATCTCAGGCAGTACATGGAAACTCTATCAAGAAGCAAGTTTATTTTAGTACTTTAAAGAATAGCTATGGTAAAGCCACAAATACAGGTTTCTTTCCAGCTAGCCATCCATAAATATGTATTTCTTTTTGCAACCCAGGTAATCAATGTTTTGAAACAGTACTTTTCTGTGGATTTTATTTCCATTTCTGTAACCCTAATAATATGTTTTGTAAAATAAGCTAGTTGACTTTTGTCAGTGTAAGTAATATAACAATACAGATAAGAAGATTAATTCCCAATAAATGCATAAACTAAATAAATCAATAATTATCTGCTGATTTAACGTATCCATTGAAAAATTTGTCAAACAATATAAACCTTTAAAATATATTCTGCTTTCTGAGTCCTGAATTCCGACAATGGAACTGATTATCTTTTTCCTCAAAATTCTCTATGGGTACATAATATTCAGAATGCACTCAAGATCTCAAAGTTCAAACTTTGAGAGCTCTTTAAGTCCTATTCTTCATTTTCTTTTAGACAGTGTTTTGCTCTTGTTGATCAGTCTGGAGTGCAACAGTGCAATCTCAACTCACTGCAACCTCTGCATCCTAGGTTCAAGCGATTCTCCAGACTCAGCATCTGAGTAGCTGGGAATACAGGCGCCCTCCATCTGACCTGGATAATTTTTTTGAATTTTTAGTAGACAGGAGATTTCATGTTGGCCAGGCTAGTCTCAAACTCCTGACCTCAAGTGATCCACCCTCCTCGGCTTCCCAAAGTGCTGAATTACAGGTGTGAGCCATTGTGCCTGGCTAAGTCCTATTCTTAATATACCTTTACAATATAAATTTTTTGTACTATTGCTTGTCTCTTTCTGTCATTCTCTATTCTGTTCTTGATAGATATGGAAGAGAATAAGATATATACAGATGTATAAATACACACATGTGTAGTCGATGTATATTTTACCTATCGCAAATATCTACCAAAATTCCCCAAAATCAGTTAGCACCCCTTAATTTTTTTTATTTTATTTTTTGTAATTTCAACTTGTATTTTGGATTCAAGGGGTACATGTGTAGGTTGTTACATGGGTGTATCGTGTGATGCTGGGGTTTGGGGTACTGTCCTTTAGGTATGAGCATAGTACCCAACAGCTTTTCAATCCTTGCCCCCCTCCCGCCCTCTCTCCCTCCCCCTTCTATTCCTTCCAAGTATCTGTTGTTGTCATCTTTATGTCTTATGGTTACCCAATGTTTAGTTCCCATTTATAAGTGAGTATATGTAAAATTTGGGTTTCTGTTCCTGCATTACTTCAATTAGAATATTGGCCTCAAGCTGCATCCACATTGCTGCAAAAACATGATTTTGTTCTTTTTCACAGCTGTGTGTATATACCATATTTTCTTTCTTTAATCCACCATTGATGGGCACATAGGTTGATTCTATGTCTTTGCTATTGTGAATCATGTTGCAATAAACAAACGAGTGTATATGTCTTCTTGGTAAAATTATTTCTTTTGTTTTGGATATATGCCCAGCAATGGGATTTCTGGATCTATTGATAGTTCTAAGTTCTTTGAGACATCTTGAGACTGTTTCCACAGTGGCTGAATTAATTTACGTTCCCATGAAAAGCATATAAATGTGTCCTTTTCTCTCCGGGCTTGCCAGAATGTTTTTTTGACATTTTAATAATAATGATTCTGACTGGTATGAGATGGTTTCGATTTGCATTTCTCTGGTGGTTAGTGATGTTGAGCATTTTTTCATACGTTTGTTGGCCACCTGTATGTCTTTTTTTTTTTTTAAGTTGGTTTTAACTTAAAAAAAAAAACTATTATACTTAAAAAACATTTAATTTATTATATTTATTATAACTTTTTAAAAATTATTATACTTTAAGGTACATGTGCTGATCGTGCAGGATTGTTACATAGGTATACACGTCATGGTGGTTTGCTGCATCCATCCGCCCATCACCTACATTAGGTATTTCTCCTAATGTTATCCCTCCCCAATACCCCCACCACTTGCTATCCCTCCCCTAGCCCACCGACCCTCCAACAGGCCTCGGTGTGTGATGTTCCCCTCCCTTTGTCCATGTGTTCTCATTGTTCAATCCCGCTTATGAGTGAGAATATGCAGTGTTTGGTTTTCTGTTCTTGTGTCAGTTTGCTGAGAATGATAGTTTCCAGCTTCATCCATGTCCGTGCAAAGGACATGAACTCATCATTTTTTATGGCTGCATAGTATTCCATGGTGTATATGTGTCACATTTTCTTTATCCAGTCTATCATTGATGGGCATCTGGGTTGGTTCCAAGTCTTTGCTGTTGTAAACAGTGCCACAATGAATATACCTGTGCATGTATCTTTATACTAGAACAATTTTTAATCCTTCCAGTATATACCACCCAGTAATGGGATTGCTGGGTCAAGTGGTTTTTCTATTTCTAGATCTTGATGAATTGCCATACTTTCTTCCACAATGGTTGAACTAGTTTGCACTCCTAACAACAGTGTAAAAGCGTTCTTCTTTCTCCACATCCTCTCCAGCATCTGTTGTCTCCAGACTTTTTAACTACTGTCATTCTAAATGGCGTTGAGATGGTATCTCAATGTGGTTTTGATTTGCATTTCTCTAATGATCAGTGATGATGAGCATTTTTTCATATGTTTGTTGGCTGCATAAATGTCTTCTTTTGAGAAGTGTCTGTTCTTATCCTTTGACCACTTTTTGCTGGGGTTGTTTTTTCTTGTAAATTTGTTTTAGCTCTTTGTAGATTCTGAATATTAGCCCTTTGCCAGATGGGTGGGTTGCAAAAATTTTTTTCCCATTCTGTTGGTTGCCTGTTCACTCTAATGCTTGTTTCTTTTGCTGTGCAGAAGCTGTTACGTTTAATTAGATCCCATTTGTCTATTTTGGCTTTGTTGCCAATGCTTTTGGTGTTTTAGTTGTGAAGTTCTTGCCTATGCCTATGTCCTGAATGGTTTTGCCCAGGTTTTCTTGTAGAAATTTTATGGTGTTAGGTCTTATGTTTAAATCTTTAATCCATCTGGAGTTAATTATATATATATTTATGTTCTGCATGTGCAGAACATGCAGGATTGTTCCATAGGTACAAACATGGCAATGTGGTTTGCTGCCTTGATCCCCCTCATCACCTATATCTGGCATTTCTCCCCATGTTATCCATCCACAACCTCTCCACCGCCTGCTGTCCCTCCCCTAGTCCTCCCCAACAGACCCCAGGGTGTGATGCTCCCCTCCCTGGGTCCATGTGTTCTCATTGTTCAACACCCGCCTATGAATGAGAACATGTGGTGTTTGATTTTGTTTTCTTGTGTCACTTTGCTGAGAATGATAGTTTCCAGATTCATCCATGTCCCTACAAAGGACACAAACTCATCATTTTTTATGGCTGCATAGTATCCCATGGTGTATATGTGTAAAAATATGTAATGCTTCATTAATTTGCATGTTATCCTTGTGCTGGGGCCATGCTAATCATCTCTGTATCATTCCAATTTTAGTATATGTGCTGCCGAAGCGAGCACTGGAGTTAATTTTTGTATAAGGTGTAAGGAAGCTGTCCAGTTTTAAATTTCTACACATGGCTAGTGAGTTTTCCCAACATCATTTATTAAATAGGAAATCCTTTCTCCATTGATTGTTTTTGTTAGGTTTGTCAAAGATCAGATGGTTGTAGATGGCCTTACTTCCAAGGCCTCTGTTCTATTCCATTGGTTTATATCTCTGTTTTGGTACCAGTATCATGCATTTTGATTACTGTGGCCTTGAAGTATAGTTTGAAGTCATATTGCGTGATGCCTCCAGCTTTGTTTTTTTTTGCTTAGGATTGTCTTTGCTGTGTGGGCTCTTTTTTGGTTCCATATGAAGTTTAAGGTGGGTTTTTCCAGTTTGTGAGAAGGTCAATGGTAGCTTGATGGGGATAGTGTTGAATCTATTAATTAGTTTGGCAGTATGGCAATTTTCATGATATAGATTCTTCCTAACCATGATCATGGAATGTTTTTCCATCTGTTTGTGTCCTCTCTTATTTCCTTGAGCAGTGGTTTGTAGTTCCCCTTGAAGAGGTCCTTCATATCCCTTTTTAGTTGTATTCCTAGATATTTTATCCTCTTTGTAGCAATTGTGAATGGGAGTTTTCTCATGATTTGGCTCTCTTGTTTGTCTGATATTGGTGTATTGGAATGCTTGTGATTTTTGGACACTGATTTTGTATCCTGAGACTTTGCTGAAGTTGCTTATCAGCTTAAAGAGGCTTTAGGCTGAGAAGATAGGGTCTTCTAAATATACAATCATATTGTCTGCAAATAGAGACAGTTTGACTTTTTCTTTTCCTGATTGAATATGCTTTATTTTTTTTTTCTTGCCTGATTGCTCTGGCCAGAACTTCCAATACTATGTTGAATAGGAGTGGTGATAGAGGACACCCTTGTCTAGTGCCAGATTTCAAAGGGAATGCTTCCAGTTTTTGCCCATTCAGCATGATATTGGCTGTGGGTTTGTCATAATAGCTTTTATTATTTTGAGCTATGCTCCATTGATACCTAGTTTATTGATAGTTTTTAGCATAAAGGGCTGTTGAATTTTGTCGAAGGTCTTCTCTGCATCTATTGAAATAATCATGCAGCTTTTGCTTTTGTTTCTGTTTATGTGACGTATTACGTTTATGGATTTGCATATGTTGAACCAGCCATGCATCCCCAGGATGAAGCCTACTTGATCGTGATGGATAAACTTTTTGATGTGCTGTTGGATTCGTTTTGCCAGTCTTTTATTGAAGATTTTCACATCAATGTTCATCAGGGATATTGGCCTGAATTTTTCTTTTTTGTTGTTGTTTCTTTGCCAGGTTTTGTTATCAGGATGATATTGGTCTCATAAAATGAGTAATGTAGGATTCCCTCTTTTTGTATTGTTTGGAATAGTTTTGAAAGAAATGGTACCAGCTCTTCTTTGTACGTCTCGTAGAATTCACCTGTGAACACAGCTGGTCCTGGAGTTTTTTTTTTAGTTGGTAGGATATTAATTGCTGCCTCAACTTCAGACCTTGTTACTGGTCTATTCAGGGATTCAACTTCTTCCTGGTTTAGTCTTGGGAGGTTGTAAGTGTCCAGGAATTTTTCCATTTCTTCTAGATTTACTTGTTTATGTGCACAGAGGTGTTTGTAGTAATCTCTGATGGTAGTATGTATTTCTGTGGAATTGGTGGTGATATCCCCTTTATTATTTTTTATTGCATCTATTTGAAACTTTTCTCTGTTCTTTTTTATTAGTCTGACTAGTGGTCTCTCTATTTTGTTGATCTTTTCAAAACACCAGCTCCTGGATTCATTGATTTTTTTTTTGAAGGGTTTTTTTTATGTGTGTATGTACCTCTAGCTCCTTCAGTTCTGCTCTGATCTTAGTTATTTCTTGTCTTCTGCTAGCTTTTGAATTTGTTTGATCTTGCTCCTCTAGTTCTTTTAATTGTTATGATAGGGTGTTAATTTTACATCTTTCCTCACTTCTCATGTGGGCATTTAGTGCTATAAATTTCCCTCCAGACACTGCTTTAAATATATCCCAGAGATTCTGGTACATTATGTCTTTGCTCTCATTGGTTTTGAAAAGCATCTCTATTTCTGCCTTCATTTCATTATTTATCCAGGAGTCATTCAGGAGCAGGTTCAGTTTCCATGTAGTTGTGCGGTTTTGAGTGAGTTTCTTAATCCTGAGTTCTAATTTGATAGCACTGTGGTGTGAGAGACTGGTTGTTATGATTTCCATTCTTTTGCATTTGTTGAGGAGTGATTTACCTCCAATTATGTGGTTGATTTTAGAGTAAGTGTAGGTCATTAAGAACTTGCTTTATGTATCTGGGTGCTCCTGTATGGGTGCATATATATTTAGAATAATTAGCTTTTATTGTTGCACTGATCCCTTTACCAATATGTAATGACCTTCTTTGTCTCTTTTGATCTTTGTTGTTTTAAAGTCTGTTTCATCAGAGACTAGGATTGCAACCTCAGCTTTTTTTTTGCTCTCCATTTGCTTGGTAAATCTTTCTCCATCCCTTTATTTTGAGCCTATGTGTGTCTCTGCATTTGAGATTGGTCTCCTGAATATAGCACACAAATGGGTCTTGATTCTTTACCCAATTTCTCAGTCTGTGTCTTTTGATTGGGGCATTTAGTCCAATTACATTTAAGGTTAATATTGTTATGTATGTGAATTTGATCCTACCATTTTAATATTAGCTGGTTGTTTTGCACATTAGTTGATGTAGTTTCAACTACATGATGGTCTTTACCATTTGGTATGTTTTTGCAGTGGCTGGTACTGGTTGTTCCTTTCCATGTTTAGTGCTTCCTTCAGGAGCTCTTGTAAGGCTAGACTGGTGGTGATGAAATCTCTCAGCAATTGCTTGTCCAAAAAGGATTTTGTTTCTCCTACTCTTATGAAGCTTAGTTTGGCTGGATATGAAATTCTGGGTTGAAAGTTCTTTTGTTTAAGGATATTGAATATTGCCCCCTACCCCACTCTCTTCTGGCTTGCAAGGTTTCTGTGGAGAGATCTGCTGTGAGTCTGATGGGCTTCCCTTTGTGGGTAACCCAATCTTTGTCTCTGGCTGCTCTTAGCATCTTTTCCTTCATTGAACCCTGGTTGAATCTGTGCCTTGGGGTTGGTCTTCTTGAGGAATATCTTTGTGGTGTTCTCTGTATTTCCTGTATTTGAATGTTGGCCTGCCTTGCTAGGTTGGGAAAGTTCTCCTGGATAATATCCAAAAGGGTGTTTTCCAACTTGGTTTCATTCTCCCTGTCACATTCAGGTATATACCAATCAAAGGTAGATTGGGTCTTTTCACATAATCACATATTTCTTGGAGGCTCTGTTTATTTCTTTTCACTTTTTTCTCTATTTTTGCCTTCTTGTTTTATTTCATTTGAGTTGATCTTCAATCTCTGATATCTTTTCTTCTGCTTGATCAGTTCAGGTGAAATTTGTGTATGCTTCGTGAAGTTCTCATGCTGTGTTTTCAGCTCCATCAAGTTGTTTATGTTCTTCTCTAACCTAGTTACTTTAGTTACCATTTCATCTAACCTTTTTTCCCTTCTTAGTTTCTTTGCATTCAGTTAGAACATGCTTTTTTAGCTCAGAGATGTCTGTTATTACCCACCTTCTGAAGTCTTCTTCGGTCAATTCGTCAAACTCATTTTCCATCCAGTTTTGTTCCCTTGCTGCTGAGGCGTTGTGATCCCCTGGAGGAGAAGAGGCCTTCTGGTTTTTGGTGATTTCAGGCTTTTTGCACTGGTTTATTCCCATCTTTGTGGATTTATCCACATTTGGTGTTTGAAGTTGGTGACTTTCAGATGGGGTCTCTCGGTGGACATCTTTTCTGTTGATGCTGAAGCTATTTATTTCTGTTTTTTAGTTTTCCTTCTAACAGTCAGGTCCCTCTGCTGCAGGACTGCTGGAGGTCCACTCCAGACCCTAATTGCCTGGGAATCACCTGTGGGGGCTGCAGAACAGCAAGGATTGCTGCCTGTTCCTTCCTCTGGTAGTTTTGTCCCAGAAGGGTACCTGCCAGATGTCAGTCAGAGCTCTCCTGTATGATGTTTCTCTTGGGATATATGGGGATCAGGGAGCCACTTGATGAGGCAGTCTGTCTCTTTTCAGAGCTCAAGTGCTGTGCTGGGAGCTCCATTGCTCCCTTCAGAGCTGCTGGGCAAGGACATTTAAGTTTGCTGAAGTGGGACTCACAATCACCCCTTTTCCCAGGTGCTCTGACCTGGGAAGGTGGAGTTTTATTTTTAAGTCCCTGATGGGCTACTGCTTTTTTTCAGAGATGCCCTGCCCAGCAAGGAGGGATTCTAGTCACAGTCTGCCTGCAGAGCACTTGCTGAGCTGCCGTAGGCTCTGCCTGGCTGCTATGTAAACTTCCTTGGGATTTTGTTTATACTGGGAAGGCTAGAACTGCCTCGGTAATGGCAGATGCCCCTCCCCTCTCCAAGCTCGACAGGCCCTGGCTAGAGTTCAAACTGCTGTGCTGGCTGCAAAAGTCATAAGCCAGAGGGTTTCCATTTGCTGGTCTTTGTGGGGGTGGGACTCGTTGAACCAGATCACTTGGCTCCCTGCCTTTAGCCCCCTATTTTTTCAGAGGAATGGGTGGACCTGTCTCATAGGCATTCCAGGCACGAGCTAAAACGGTCACCCAGTTTTGTGCTGGAAACCCATGGTGCTGGCTAAAATGCCCACCCAGTTTTGGGCTGGAAACCCGCAACACTGGTGTTGGCACGGGTGGGAATCTCCTGGTCTCTGGCTATAAAGACTGTGGGAAAAGCATGGTATCTGAGCCAGAGTGCTGGAGTGCCTGGAAAAGTACCCAGTGGCCTCCCTTGGGTAGGAGGAGGAGTTCTCCATTCTCTTGCACTTCCCAGGTGAGGCAACACCCGACCCTGCCTTGGTTTGCCCCCCTTGGGCTACTCCCACTGTCTAACCAGTCCCTTTGAGATGAACCTGGTACCTTGGTTGGAAATGCAGAGATCACTTGCCTTCTGTGTTGCTTTTACTAGGAACTGTCCTCCAGAGCTGTTCCTATTTGGCCATCTTGGCAGAAGTCCCAACTCTCTTTAATTTTAATCTAGTGACTTCTGCCACATTTATCCAGTTATAAAAAGTTATCTATAAAACAAAATTTTAAATATTCTGTATGAACTGTAGCCATAAGCTGCATAACAACATTCTGGTCAATGATGGTCTGCATACTTGATGGTTCCATAAGATTATAAGACTATATTTTGACTGTACCTTTTCAATAATATGTTTGTACATGTCTAGATGCACAACTACTTGCCACTGTGTTAGAACTGCCTATAGTATTCAATAGAATAATATGTTATATAGCTTCATAGTCCAGGGGCAATAGGCTGTTCCATACAGTCTAGGTGTGTAGTGGGGTCTACCATGTTGGTTTGTGTAAGTACACTATGATGATCACACAATGACCAAATCACCTAATGATCCATTTCCTAGAATGCATCCCCATCCTTAAGCAATACATGACTGTATTTAAATAGTAAATAAAATAGAATTAAATAATTAACAAGCCAAATACCCTTTCATTAAGATAAAACCACAGGGGCTTTTCTATTTCAGTGCAAAATTAGCTTGTTCACAAAATAAGATTAAATCAGGTGTCAATTTCTTAATGCTTACACACAACTTAATGTTCTAAAATCTCTAGAAAATTTACGGTGAATTTCATATGCCAATTTATTTTCTCCCATGTAATTTAGCAAGGCTAAATAGTGTTATTTAATTTGCCTTTATCAAAACTTCTATTCACTTGAAATAATAGAAATATTACTCAGAATCAATAGGGAATTTTAATGTAATCCACAAAAATGGCTTATTCTTTATCTACTTTACTAATACAGGCAGTTCAAGATTTATAACTGTTACTGAAAATGCCAAGGTAAAAGCATGCTTCTCTGGGTCTCTGTTCTATGCAACTGTGCATTTCTCTTTTCTCTTCTCTCTTTCTCTCTTACACACACACACACACACACACACACACACACACAGTCACATATAAAAACATGCATGTATACACATGTATTTTTCTGCTCAATTAATATAGATGGGATTCTAGGATAGATGCCAAAGTTTACATTGAATATAAATAAAGCAAACAAATACTTTCTATAGTTCAGAAACAGATATATTCTATTGTTGGAGCAGTAATTGCTATTTGTTGATAGACATTTATCAGAGTCTTAATATGTTAGAGTAGAAAGGCATCTAATCATGCCATAATAGGGCACATACAAACACAACCCAGTATATCATATATTATATAACAATGATGCACAGTAATTCAAATATTCCTTTATCAGCATTCACCGTGAAGTGAACACAGGTGCAAAATGCTTTTGAATTTGTTGCTCTTTCAACTTTTAATATCTTGCATCTGTGATTCCCTTCTATATAGAAGTCAATGTCATCTTATATTGAGACTTCTCTGACCAATACAGGGGGGAAAATGTTCACACCACTCATAGTCTGTATGGATTATAACATGAATCATTACAACACTGAAATATAATTTTCAGTTTAGTTCCCTGTTTCATCATAATGTCAGGTTCTTCAGAGAAGGATCTTAGTTTATTATACCTCTGATTACATTATATTTTCCCTAGAGTCTAATAAAATTCATTAATATGGCTGGGCATGGTGGCTGATGCCTGTAATCACAGCACTTTGGGAGGCTAAATTGGGTGGATCATGAGGTCAGGAGTTCAAGACTAAGCTGTTCAACATGGTGAAACCCCATCTCTACTAAAAATACAAAAGTTAGCTGGGTGTGGTGGCAGGCACCTGTAGTCCCAGCTACTTGGGAGGCTGAGGCAGGAGAACTGCTTGAACCTGGAAGGCAGAGGTTGCAGTGAGCCAAGACCATGCCATAGCACTTCAGCCTGGGCAACAAAGTGAGGCTCCATCTCAAAAAAAAAAAAAAAATCATGAATATTTTTATTTCTATAAAAGAAACAAAATTTAATTTTTTTTTATTTCTTTAAATATTATTTCTATACATGGTGTTTTAACAATTTTTAGTATATAGTCAGCATTTTAGGTAATTGTTTTCCCCTTTTTTTGGCTTCCTGTTGCAACAGATCTCACCCTAGGGAAATAACTGCATCGGTATCTCAGTGTTACAACTACCCAAAGTAGTGTCACGGTAATGAATAATTTGATTATGAATGGTAGACTATAAGCTGCAATTTCACGTACATATTTTATTGTCACTCACATATTAGATGAAATTCATACTCTGAATTTTCTTTTTAAAAAATATTTTATTTTTGAAACATTTAATTCAAAAATATAGATTATACACATTCTAAGTGTACAATGTGATGATCTGACATGTATATACTATGCAATGATTACCACAATCAAATTAATTGACACATCTATCACCACCCATGCTGTACCGTAGATACTCAGAACTTGTTCATCTTAAAACTGAAAGGTTGTACCATTTGACTAATATCTTTCTATTTCCCCCACTTCCCAGCTTCTAGTAACTACCAGTCTAATCTCTACTTCTATGGGTTCAACTTTTTCAGATTGTATCTATGAATGATATCATGTAGCATTTGTCTTTACATGCCTAGGCTATTTTCTCTTAAACTAATATCCTCCAGGTTCATCCATGTTGTAGCAAATGACAGGATCTCCTTTTTAAAGGCTGAATTGTTTTCCATTTTGTGTATTTTCTTTATCCATTTATTCCATGATGGATACTTAGGTTGTTTTCATATTTTGGCAACATCAATATTACTTCAACGGAAATGAGTGGTGCGGGTATTTCTCTGACATATTTATTTCATTTCCATTGAATGTATATCCAGAAGTAAGACTGCTAGAACATATGGTACTTATATTTTTAATGTAAAAAAAAAAAAAAAACTTCCATACTGTTTTCATAATGGCTATGCCAATATACATTCACACTAAGGGTCTACAGAGTTCCCTATTCTCTATTCAGACTTTTGCTCATTTTTTAATTGTAGTGTGTGTGTGTGTGTTGCTAGAAGTGTGAGTTCCATACATATTTTGAATATTAACAATTTATCAGATATACAGTTTGCAAGTTTTTTACCCATTCCACAGACTGCCTTTTTATTTTGTTCATTTTTTCCTTTGCTTGCAGAAACTTTTTAGTTTGACATGGTCTCACTTTATTTTTGCTTTTGTTTCCTGTGGCTTTGATGTCACAACCAAAAAAGCGGTAGTGCCAAATCCAATGCCAAGGAGCTTTTTACCCATGTTTTTAAAGTTTCAAGGTATAAAATCAACATACAAATCAGTTGTATTTTTTATACTAGCTGGAAACAATGAGAAAGAAAATTAAGAAAATGATTCCATGTACCATAGCATCAGAGAGAAAAAAATATTTATGAATAAATTAAACCAAGGAGGTAAAAGATCTATACCAAAAAAAAAAAAAAAAGAACTGTAAGAGATTAATGAACAAATCTGAATAAGACACAAATAAATGGAAAGATTTCTCTTGTACATGAATCGAAAGAATTGATATTGTTAAATGACCATATTACCCAAAGCAATCTATAGATTCAATACAACTCTACTGTTACAGAAAGGGGGCAGGAAAGTGCTGGGTAGAGAAAGGCAGGTCCCTGGCTAGAGGCCTATCCCTGGACCTGTGTCCGTAGACCTAGGTGAGGACAAGCTCCTGCCTTCATGCCCAAATGTTGCATTTTCCAAGACCACCCTGGCCCGCCATGCCCCCATCCTGTGCCTATAAAAACCCTGAGACCCTAGCTGGCAGAGGCACAGCAGTTGGACATTGAGAGGAACACATCAGTGAAGAAGACAGAAGTGACTGGATGTTGGGAAGAGCACTCCTGTGGAAGAGCACAACAACATGCCAGCTTGCCATCCACTGGTGGAATCACATGGAGTTTGGCCAGGGCATTCAGAGGAGAGCCCAGGCCACTCCAGGGGAAAACCATCTCCCTTCTGGCTCCCCCATCTGCTAAGAGCTACTTCCACTCAATAAACCCTTGCACTCATTCCCCAAGCCCACCTGTGATCCAATTTTTCCAGTATACAAAGGCAAGAACCCCTGAATACATAAAGCCCTCTGTCCTCGAGATAAGGCAGGGGGTCTAATAGAGCTGACTAACACAGGCCGTTTACAGACAGTTAAACTATATTTAAATACAATTTACAGTGTTCACAGTGGTGATATCTGTAGCAAATGAACTGACCAATAGATTACAAAGTTAATTTTCCTGGCTTACTATGTGTAGACGATGAAGAAGTACAGTGTAGAAGCTTTATTTAAAGCTGTAACACAATGTGGAAGTAGATCAGATGACTTATATAGCCATGAATATCTTGTTCCAGTTTCACTAACATATTGAAGCCTCATATAAAACTAGTCTTCAGATAACTAATAAAACGTTACTAAGCATTACTAATTCCTACCATAGAAAAAAATAAATACAAAGAAGGAAAACTCTAAATTTATGCCCAAAATGATTTATTTTATTTTCACTGTATTTATGTATTGGCTATCATTAGAAAGCTAGTACCTGTGCTAAACTTGGTTGTTTATGTTTTAGAAACAAGCTATGTTTATCAGGCCAAAATACTTGGAGAAATATGTAATGGCTACCTTAAAACCCAAATAAGTCTACCTAATGGTCATATTTAACAATGAAATAATAAAAATATCCAGAAGGTTTTAACATCCCAAACATAGATGGTTTTTCAGATGAAGAGCCTAGACAGTTGATATTCTAGATTACCTATCTGAACTGGAAGGAGAGTAGAAGACCTTGCTAAAATAACTATTGGACCTAACTTTAGACTCTTGTTTGTGGATAAACCTAGCTCGTTAACACATTTTAAAATATTCTATATGACATGTTTTCCCAAATTGTTTAGGAAGTTTCATAAATAGCATTTGGTTGTACTCTAATGAAATGTTGTACATTTAAACTTGTTTATATTTTGGTGAAATAACATGTCAGGATATTTATTCATAGTTACAAGACTATAGCTAAATTATTCCCTGATTATTCAATTATTTTTTATATACAACAGAATGAATTCAGTTAGAAATGATTTAATGTGCATAATGAAGCATTATAATTAACATCAAGATCATTCTAATCTAAATAGTCTCTGTTCATGTTCTCAACAATAAAAATATTCTAGTCAGATAATGCAGTTTGAATTGAGCTGGCTGATAATGATTAATTAGATCAATATAAATATTTAGAATTTGTTGACTGAATCAGAGAGAATAAAATTTGAGAAATGATTTTAAATGTTTTGAGTATTGCAAATATATACATTTAAAATATTTTTATTCAAATACCACTATTTTAATCCTTAGTCATACAATCAAACACATGTGTAGTCAAGCATCCCTTCCTCTTCACTTCTTTTTAGTTATGGGAAATATTCCAAAGTAGGTAAAATTTCTCTTTAGGGAATTACTCTCTGACCTACAATTTCAAATATGACGTTCACACTTACTACCCCTATGTAATCACTGCCATTCCCTCTCCCATCTCTTCTGCTTCCTGCATGGGTTAGGTACTTCAGGTTCATCTCACTCACATATTCACCATTTTAGCAAAGACTTGAGTGGTTATGAATGTGTTTGGTGTGGATGAGAAAAAGTTATATACTTTGTTGCATCTTCCCAAAAATCTAACTTAGTTTAATGATGTGTTAATGCCTGTAGATTTCTATAATGAAGTAAGAAAAACATGGTTAGTGTTTTAAATATGAAGTACCATGGTCTTTAGGCAGGGTGATGGGCCATTTTTATTGATATATAAACATACTCCTCATACTAATTGTATTAAAGTAAAAGAATATTTACTTCTACTAGAAGTAAAATTAGAAGGCAGAACACCAATAGTACTTCACAGTATTATAATATACGAAGACAATATAGTTTTTCTAGATCACAAAAATGCTTAATTTGTGATATAATCAGTTTACATATGATACATTATATAAATCAGTTTATATATGAGAGATTAGAAAACAAATTCTTCAACATTTATTTTATTCTTTAAATTTAGTAATTTTAAAATGAATTAAAACAAAAATTAAACAATATGTCCAAAGGTTTTAGATTGATACAGACAAAGGTTTTATGGAATTTGATATATATAAGAAGTAATAAAATAGGTATTAAATATATACTTGGCTAGGTATAATGTAAGGAAAGATAAACAACAGGTTAGTCATAATTTAATAGCTCTATAAATATAATTGTTAAAATTAATCTATTTGAGATGTCTTCACCATAAACTGAGAGATTACTTATAGAACTTACAACGAATAAAGCTGGACAAAGTAAGTTAGTTTTTCTTTATCTTTTGATTTTTAATAATTATTGGTTATTAAGTGCTGTACATTGGCTACTAAATTGTATTATGTTTTTTTTGAGTTGCTATAAAGGAATACCTGAGACTGGGTAATTTATAAATAAAAAAAGTTTAATTAGCTCATGGATCTGCAAGCTTTACAGAAAGCATGATGCCAACATCTGCTTCTGGCAAGGCTCAAGAAGCTTACAATCATGGCAGAAGTGTGAGGAGGAGCAGACACATCACATAGTGTGAGTGGAAGCAGGAGAGTGAGAAGGGAGATGCTACACTCTTTTAAATAACCAGCTCTCATGTGAACTAACAGTAAGAATGCAGTAACTATCATGAGGACAGCAAAAAGTCACTCATTAAGGACCTGCTCCCATGACTAAAACACCTGTCACCAGGCCCCACTTTCAACATTGGTGATTACATTTCAAAAATGACATTTGGAGGGGACAAACATCCAAACCATGTTATTCAACCTGGGCCCCCTAAATCTTATGTCCTTTTCACATTGCAAAATACAATATTTCCTCCCAATAGTTTAGTACATTCTTAATTTGTTTCAGCATTAAGTCCAATGTTCTAAGTCTCATCTGAGAATCATCTCCTACTACCTATAAGCCTGTAAAGTAAAAACAGTTATTTACTTCCAAGATAAAACAGTGCTACAGGCATTGGGTAAATGCTTCCATTCCAAAAGGGAGAAGTCACCCAAAAGAAAGGGTCAAACAGTCCCCATGCAAGTCTTAAATCCAGCATGGCAGTCATTAAACTCTAAAGCTCCAAAATAATCTCTTTTGACTCCATGTCCCACATTCAGGACACACTGGTGCAAAGGGTGGGCTCTCAAGGCTTGAGCAGGTCCACTTCTTTGGCTTTACAGGGTACAGTCCCTGTGGCTGCTGTCATGGGTTGGACTTGAGTGCCTGCAGCTTTTCAATGCTTAGATTATAAGCTGCTAGTGACTCTCCCATTCTTGAGTCTGGCAGGTGGCATCCCCCTTCCCATAGCTCCACTAGAAAGTGCCCTGGAGAACTCTGTGTGGGGACTCCAACTTCACATTTCCCCTCTGCACTGCCATAGTAGAGAATCTCTGTGAGGGCTCCAGCCTTGTGGCAGCCTTCTGCTCGGATACCCAGGCTTTCTTATATATTCTCTGAAATCTAGGTGAAGCTGACAAACTTCTTTTTTCTTGCATTGTGTGTGCCTTCAGACTTAACAAAACGTGGAAGCTGCCAAGGATTACAGTTTGCGCCTTTCAGATCAGTGGCCAGAGATGTTTCTGGGACACTTCAAACTGAGACTGGAGCCAGAATAGCCTCAATGCAGGGATCAATGTCCCAAGGCTGCACAGGGAAGCAAGGTCCTCAGTCTGGCCTCCCAAATTAATTTGTCTTATGCCTTTGGGCCACTGATGGGAGGAGCTGCCTTGAAGTTTTTTGAAATGCCTTTGAGTCTTTTATCCCATTTCCTTGGATAGTAGTATTTGGCTCTCTTTTAGTCATGCTAATCTCTCTAGCAAGTGTTTGCTCCATAGCCTCCTTGGATTTCTTCTCTGCTACAGGGCCAGGCTGCAAATTTTCTAAACTTTTATACTCTGCTTTCCCTTTAATTATAAATTCCAACTTTAAGGCATTCCTTTGTTTTCTGGGTATCTAATCGTAGGTTATTAGAAGCTGCTCAGGTCACCCCTTGAACACTTTGCTGCTTAGAAATGTCTTCTTCCAGACACCCTAAGTCATTACTCTTAATTTCAACCCTCCAGAGATCCCTAGGTGTGGACATAATGCAGCAAAGCTCTTTACTATGGCATACTACAGGTGACTTTTACTCCACTTCCTAATAAATTCTTTATTTCCATTCAAGACCTCATTAGCCTGGCCATCACTGTCCCTATTACTGTCAGCATTTTGGTCACAATCATTTAACCAGTCTCTAAGAAATTCCAAACTTTCTCTCATCTTCCTGTCTTCCTCTGAGTCCAACAAACTCTTCCAGCCTCTGCTCATTACCCAGTTCCAAAGCCACGTACACATTTTCAGGTATCTTTATAGCAATGCCTCACTCCTTGATACCAATTTTCTTTATTAATCCCTTTTGCATTGCTGTAAAGGAATACCTGAGACTGAGTAATTGGCTCACAGTTCTGCAGGCTTTACAGGAAGCATGGTGCCAGTATCTGCTTCTCATGAGCCTCAGGAAGCTTACAATCATGGCAGAGAACATCTGGGAGCAGGTACATCAAGACTGGAAGCAAGGGAGGGGGGCGAAGTGCCACAATATTTAAAACAACCAGCTTTCATGTGAACTAATGGTGACAACACACTTATTATTACGAGGACAGCACCAAGACATTCATGAGTATCTGTCCCTGTGATCCAACCAACTTTCACGAGTATCTGTCCCCGTGATGCAACCAACTTCTACCAGACCCCACCTCCAACACTGGGTATTACATTTCAACATGAGATTTGTAGTGGATAAATACCCAAACACAAGTGTTATACATACATTAGTAATACAGTCCTCTAAGTCCTATAATATTAATTATTTTATAATGATCAACCTGAAAACATTAAAATAGATATAACTTGAGTAATTTTACACAACTTATAAGCAGATGAGTTAGTGCTTGTACTACTCAAAAACAAGGAACTGAAAATGCAGTGACACATTCAAGATAAATAAGTATTTCTCTTTTATACAATAGTTCAAAGGTAGTTAGTTGCCAGGGATAAAGGCAATCTTCCATTCTCAAATATGGTTTCTACCTTTGAGGTCAAGGAAGCTATTTCCTTTGTGGCCATAAAGAAGAGGGCAAGGCTGGGCAGTACTCACATAATTCTTTCCTAGGTATGGATCAGAAGATGCTTCTATAATTGTTGCTTTCATCTCGTTGCCCAGAACGTAGTTGCAACAAGGAAAAATGAGCTGCAAAGTATAATATCAAATATGCTGCACACATAACCAGCTAAAATTTGGAAGTACTATGATTAAATAAGGGCAGTCTGAATATTGGTGAACAAACATTAGACTTCCTACAGTGGAAGCTGAAATAAAAATTTAGATCCTCATTTATAGCCCAGAAGTGGGATTACTAGCCCATGTTCCCTTCAGCATTATTCATGATATCCAAGACAATGGACACAACTCAAATGTCTACCAACAGAAGAACAAATAAAGAAACTATGATATATTTATACAATGGAATATTAATTAACCTTACAAAGAGGAAATCCTGACATATTTAACAACATAGATGATATGATTTGGATTTGTGTTCCCACCCGAATCTAATGTGGACTTCGAAGAGGAAGCTGGTAGGAGGTAATCAGATCGTGGGGACAGATTTCCTCCTTGCTGTTCTCATGAGAGTGAGTGAGTTCTCATGAGATCCAATGCTTTAAAAGGGTATGGAACATCTCCATTCTCTCTGTCTCTCTCCTACTGCCATGCAAAAAGGTGCTTGCTTCCCCTTGGCCTTCTGCCATGATTGTAAGTTTCCTGAGGCCTCCCAGTCATGCTTCCTGTTAAGTCTGCAGAACTGAGTCAACTAAACCTGTTTTCTTCTATTTCACTACCTGAAGTCACCCAGTTTCAGTTAGTTCTTTAAAGCAGTAAGAGAATAGATTAATACAATAGAGGAAGCAAAATAATATAATGCCAAGGGAAATAAGCTAGATGCAGGAAGACAAATACCATATGATCTCACTTATATGTGGAATTTACATAGTCAAACTCATAAGAACAGAGAGTAGAATGGTGCTTACCAGGGGCTGAAGGATTGGAAAATAGGTAGATGCTGTTCCAGTGGTACAAAGATCTAATGTACAAAAATGTGACAATCATTAATAGTATTGTATTGGACAACTGAAATTTGCTAAGAAGGTAGATGTTAATTATTCTCATCATGAAAATAAAAGAAAAATAATGAAGGGAAAGAAAGAGAGAAAGAAAAATAGAAATGTTAACTATATGAAGTGATGAATATGTTAATTAATCAGCTTTTTTGTGATGACTATGTCACAGTGTTTATGTA
This sequence comes from Sapajus apella, assembly GCF_009761245.1. Classification (NCBI taxonomy): domain Eukaryota; kingdom Metazoa; phylum Chordata; class Mammalia; order Primates; family Cebidae; genus Sapajus; species Sapajus apella. Next base: position 31,409,517 of record NW_022436949.1, read on the forward strand.
CATCAAATCATAAAGTTGGACACTGTTAGACTGGCAACTATAATTCAATAGAAATGGTAGGAGTGTCCTGGGAATTGCAGATATGTACAACTCCCAATGCTACTTAACCTCTTCATCACACTATTTCCACTTACTTCTTTGTACTCACATCCCATCTGATTCCAATGGTCAGTATATTATCCCTGTGTTACTTAGCATTAAATATGTGGTCTATCTTGTAAATTTGTTTTCTGACCTTTGCTGCTTAATTTTTGAGCACAGAGTTAGCATACATACATATATATACAGACACACACATATATGTTTGTGGGGAGTATGGGGGTGTGTGTATGCATATATATTTATACATATTTCACATTCCCTGATTCTACTTAAAATATACCTAAGTAAACCGTGAATGAGAATGAATACTCTTGTTGCCTGAGTGATCATATTCTTCAGTACAGTTTTATTATTGTTGTTTTCTGTTAATATGGGCAGGACAGAAAAAGAAACCATTTGCATTTACAAAACTTTTGAACTCCATTGCATATTCTATCATGTAAACATGTATTTTGGTGAATTTTCATTAAAAAGTAGATGCGAGCTATTTATAAAAACAATTCCTTGGTGCTCTTACTATGCAAATTGTTTTCATGATTGCTGATTTCATACCCTATTATCTATCTAAGTTTTTGTTAGAAAGTAGTTTGGTACTTCAATGATCAGTGAAATGTTTTTTGTGAAGTTATACATCAGAAGGCAAAAAAAAAAAAATCGTTTCCTATTTCCCTTAACTTCTGCATCTTCCAATGAATAAAACATTTTTTTCTAGATGGTTTATTTTCTGGCTGAATTATTTTTTGATGCTCTGTATCCATGATTCTTAAAGCTGGGAACATATCAGTCTCACTTGGAAACTTCTTTTTTACCTGTTTGTTTAAAAAGACTCCTGTTCACTAACCCCAAAGGATTCAGATTATATATGTTGAGAAAAGAAGACTAGCAATGTGTTTCTTAAAGGAGCCCAACATTAATCTTTACGTGGAACCAGGCTTGAAAACAAATTCTTAAACATGAGGCAGAATAAAAGAGTGTTTACCAGCTCAGGTTCTGGGATCAGAAATACAGAATTATGTTCTAAATATACAACTCATTGGCTATGGATCTGAAGAAGTTTCATTAAACTAAAAGGGAAAAGAAAAGTTCTAAGTGAAACGTGAGACATTTAATAAGCAAAAAATACAGGTTAGAATTATTATTATTATTTATGGAGATGTTTCAATAATTTTTTCAGATATACTACTCTTTTACTAATATATACTGTTTGGCACGATCTCCCTTAATTTTAAAATTATAATTACATGCATTTTTATTATATCTAGTTCTTGTTATTAAAAGAATATACAACTATGGCGAAAATAGTGAACTTGGAAAACCTCTAGCCGTTCACTTAAATTTTTTTTTCTAGGTGGTAGACACTTCATCTAGACATTAGACTTATATCCAAGAGCAAAGCAGGCAAAAATATCTGCCTTTACAGAACTCACTAAACTTCTAGTGGGTGGTAAAAAGAAGCAATCCAAATAAATGTTTTAATAAGAGTTATGCAGCAAATGCAGAGGAAATGGGAAAAAGATATTGTGGCAATTGTAATTTGCATGTCTCAGAAGACCTCACTATAAAGATGACAGTTGACAATTCCTGAAGAAGTCACCTGAGCCATGTAGACATCGTGGGAAGAGCACTTGAGGTAATGAATGAAAAGAGCTAGTACAAAGGCAGGAGCATGGTTAATGTTGGCCATGGCCAAACTCACTGAAGTGTAAGAAATGGAGAAGCAAGGTGAAAATTGAATGGGAAAGAATTTAGATGATTGTAATAACTATGCATTTTAAACTCACTGAAAGATTCTCAGCGGAAAAGTTACATAGCTGAATCAATTAGGTTTCTCTCTGGCTAATACACTGAAAAGTAAGAACGGTACAAGCAGGGAGCCCACTTAGACTACATCAGTGTAAGCAAGAAATAACTGTAGCTTTAACCCAGGTTATAGCAACAAGAATTAGACCATTTACAAACACATTTTGAAGACAGACCACTTATTTTTTTTGATGACTCAGATACTCGAATAGAGGGAGAGATAGAAGTCAAGGGTATCTCAAGTTAAAGCTATTTTCCCAAGATTTGAAATTACAATAGATTTACAAATGGGAAGCATTTAGTATAATTAGGTTTGTGTTGTCATAACATTGAAAACATCAATTGATTAAAGTAGCAGATGAAATGAACAGCAAAATAGTTTACATGCTAGCACGTGTTCATTAGCTTGCCATTAAGATTTGGAAATTCATAAATCACAAAAGGCGAAAAATTTTCAGGAAAAATGAGGCACTTTCTTTCTCTGTAGTCTCAATCATTTTCACATTGAATGTCAACAATATGTTGCCAAGTTCAAAAATTATCTATCTTGCTCAGCACTTTATCTAACTCTTAAACTAGGCAATTATCCTGATACTTTTATTTTTTATGTCAATATGCAGCTAATCCATAAGTTATATACATCCTACCTTCAAAATATCTTCCTAATATCCAGTGTAATCTTCCTGGCCCAATATTTTACTGTATCTTGTGTATAATAGAACAGTAGTTTCCAAAGCAAACTCCCTGCCTTCTTCTCCACAGAAGCCAGAGTGATGTTTTTTTAAAAGTACATAAGATCATGTACTTTTACAAAATTTTTATAATGTTCCCTTCACTTGGATTAAATTCAAATATTTCATCATGAACTTCAAAGCCCAGAACAATCTTCCTTCTTCTCCAAATAAAAAATTACCATACCATGCTTCCCCCTTACCTCTCAGATGTTCTAGTGTTTTTCTCAGTTTCTACAATATAACTCTTCCTGCTTTAGAGGGTTTTCACACGGTTTTGTTTATGCCTAGGCTTGTTCGTAATGCCTTTAAGTAGGTGAAAATGTTATAGCATTTTTTGCAATGTCTTTAAGTAGATGTAAATGTTTCCCATTTTTAGGCAAAAATTAAAAACTTACCTCTTAAGAGACAGCTTGTATGACCAACTGATCTAAATAATAACCTCCCCTCCTTTGTTTTGCTCCCAAGTATTCACATTTATTTACCATACTTCTGAGGAAGATTGACCAGACTATTCAGTACTAACTTCAATGAGAGACTCACCATTTTTAAGGTATCATCCTAGTGCCAAGATAGAGTTGGGCTGACAATTAGACATGATTAATTTTAACAAAGATTCTACTGAAAATGCTAACCTGAGTATTCTGCCTAAAATTTAATTCTTACATTTCTGAAATATTAATCTTTAGATATACATAATCACATTTTATTATCTTTAAAAACTTTTAGTAGGTTTCCTGGTTATTGAGAGCTAAACTTAACTTTGAATAATGTTATTACTTTGGGGGAGGAAAACAAGACAATGTAAAAAAAGCAAAATCATTTTAATAGAACTTGCTGCTATGCAAGCTAGCATTTATATTCTGGGTCAGAAAAATTCCAATCAATGAGAAAATAAGAGAAAATAAGAAAAGGGATATTTTTCTTTCTTTTAGGATAAAATCCTGTCTGAGATTATGTTTGTTAAAAGGGGAGCTGCTGCTGTGAGTTTGGGAAGGGAGTGACTGTTTCTCTCTTGCTGGTGTTCACAGGATCTGGGACCAGGATTTTAGTATAAAAGGGTATAATTGAGGGGAATATTGGAGATTTAACGGATGGCCATGAATGCTGTGAAAGCCTCTAGGAAGAGATTAAGCAGCTCAGAAGTTGGCAATCCTGTGATCTTTATGAAATACACAAGAGAGTTGCAACCATGAAGTGCCTATTCACTGACAGGTGGCAGGAAAACAAGCAGGACAGCTTTGTGATATGTAAGCATGGCTTAGGAAAACCTTCCCATATATGTGCAAGGCAATGAAGGAGGGAGGAATTCATGAGGTCCAGGAGATGAACAGATTAATAGTACTTAGGTGCTTTTACAAAGGAGAACTAGAAGTCGAGAATTATCAGAGATCAATAGATTAAAAAAGGAATTGTGGGCCAGGTGTGGTGGCTCATGCCTGTTATCCCAACACTTTGGGTGACAGAAGTGGGTGGATCACGAGGTCAAGTGATCGAGACCATCCTTGCCAACACGGTGAAACCCCTTCTCTACTAAAATTACAAAAATTAGCTGGGCGTGGTGGCATACGCCTGTGGTCCCAGCTACTCAAGAGGCTGAAGCAGAATTGCTTGAACCTGGGAGGCAGAGGTTGCAGTGAGCTGTGATCGCGCCCCTGTACTCCAGCCTGGGCACAAAGAATAAAACTTTGTCACACACATACAAAAAAAGAAGGAATTGTGTATTTTATTTCTGTGGTATTAGGTTTAATTATTAATGTAACATTTTCTATTTCTTTGTTCTTTACTCTTACATCGTTTTGTTAAAACATAAGATGATGTGTTATGATGTCACACACCAATTGTGTTTCATAATTTTCACTTTTAACATGGCTCTTCTTTGCCTAATTGTACCTTAATGTCCTTTCTGTAGGAAAATCTTATAATCTCCTCTTCCCCATGCTTGGTCCTCTGAGATTTTGACAAAAACAGTATGTGTAAAAAACTATCTCTTGCAAAATATGAACAGCCACACTTCTAGCATTTGTCTTTGAGAATTATACCTTACATGGTATACATTACACATCTATTTTCCTAATTTTAATGAAGCCTATTTATATGTATTGTTTAAAAGAAAATGATGGCAAGTTTAAATTTTAAAGAAAGATAATTATTATAAATACATAATATTGTATATTTTTATGGGGGTCCATGTGATATTTTTATAAAATCATACATTGCATAATAATCAAATCAGTTTAGGTTATCCACCATTTCAAGCATTTATTATTTCTTTGTGTTAGGAACATTTCTAATTCTAATTTTTGTTATTTAAAAATGTACAGTGAATTATTAATTCTAGTCCCTGTTGTACTACCAAATACTTTATCTTATTAATTCTAACTGTATTTTCATACCCATTAGCTAACCCTCTCCTATCTGCCCATTCTCTGTTACTGTTTCCAGCATCTAGTAACCATCATTCTACTTGATCTCCATGACTTCAATGTTTTTTTAAAAAATTTAGCTTGAACATATGAGTGAAAATATGCAAAATTTGTCTTTTGGTGCCTGGCATATTTCATTTAATATAACTTTCTCTTTGTCCATTCATGTTGTTGCAAATAAGAGTTCATTTTTTTAAATGGCTGAATTATATTCCATTATGTATATATATGAATACTATATATGCACTACATTTCTTTATCCACATTTGGGCTGATTCCATATCTTGGCTATTGTAAATAGTGCTGCATTACATATGGGAATGCACAGATCTCTTTTATATACTGATTTCCTTTTCTTTGGACATATACCCAGTATTGGGATTGATGAATTGTATGGTTATTCTATTGACAGCTTTTAAGGGAGGAGAATACAGGAGAAATCCTTGGCTATTTCACAAAACCCTACTATTTTTATACAGGGTTTTATGTCTGGCAAATATGGAACTCTGTGCCTGTACATAGACAGTATATAAGGCCCAAAGCTTTTTTTCCTATTTACTTACAAACATATCATTTTCTTCTGATTGAGAGGGTATAGAGGGCAGTGAGAACTACTCTGCATTTGACTTTGTTGGCTTTGTAGTAGAAGGTTAACCTGAATCCTAGCATTAGATGGTATATCACGTGCTTTTGAAAATACTGAGGCTTAATTTATATAGCAATATTTCAGTAGAAATTTATGAAGAGTGTTATCACTAGATAACATTTAGACAGAATTATACACATTCCTTATGAGAAAAAAATGTATATAGACTACAATTCTAAAATCTTTCATTTATTCAATGTATTAATTCAACACAAAACTAATATATTATGCCTATTGCAAAAGTAGTTGATTTATTAGATTTTGATTATATAAGATGCAAATTGGCATGAAATTTTAAAAAAGGCATGTCACACTTGCAATTTGATATATGGATTTTGTAACTAATTTCACAAAAGTGAAAACAATTAAGTAAACACATAAATTGTGCACAAAATTAGAAAGTATGAAAAGCAAAAAAAGGATGAATGCCCTTTTGATACATCATTACTTTTTTTAAGAGTTTTATCTTTTATCTTTTCTCCACTGTATATATTGATGTGTATGTTTTTAAATACAGTGTTTTCTTTTGAGTGGAAACCTGTCTTCATGTATTTTTTTTACACTTGACCCAATCTTGTAAAAATCAGAAGCTCATCTTTTGACTGACGTTGTCCTAGAAAATAATGTGCAAATATATCTGGGTGTGGGGGCGCATGCCTGTAATCCCAGATACTCGGGAGGCTGAGGTAGGAGAAGAGCTTGAACCCGGGAGGTAGAGGTTGCGGTGAACTGAGATCACACCATTTCACTCCAGCCTGGGCAACAAGAGCAAAACTTCAAAAAAGAAAGAGAGAATAAGAGAACGAGAGAACGAGAGAAAGAGAGAGAGGGAGGAAGGAAGAAAGGCAGGGAGGAAGGAAGGGAGGAAGGGAGGGAGGAAGGGAGGGAGGGAAGGAGAAAACAATGTACAAATAAAAGTGTTCCCTTAGTGTGTCATGTAGCTAGGTGGATGCCAAACAGGAGTTCATATGATTAAGGTTCACTGTTGTTAGATGGAGCTTAGATGGAAGTGTTATGTTAAGGAGGCAAATTAAGCAATCCAAAAATCTTAAAAACAGACTACATTAGACTTCTTTAATCTAATGCTATAATTATTATTATTATTATTAATCTGAAAATGGTTTTACCTAAATAGAAGTACTAAAAGATTCAATAGTGATTCTTAGACAGGTGGAATTATAATATGCACATATGCCTTTTAGAAATTTTCACTAAAATTTCTAAAATAGTTACTTTTATCTTTATTCTAACAATAGCATCTCCTGTCAGCAACAACCTCTGTGAAGTGTCCATTTCCTGAAATTTTCCTTAAATCACGTTTTCCTATCTTTTTCACTTGTTTACCCTTGCAATGTATCAGATACTCTTTAAGAGACAGATACTCTAAAGATTTAGAGCTATGAATATGAAATGGATAATCATCCAAGCAATTTGTGTAACCCTACAAGTCCACTCATGTAAAAGTGCATTTGCATTCCTGTTCTAGTTCACTGCAGTGAATATCTCAAATCAATACAAAGTGTGGGGAATATGGGCCTTAGGAAAAATTCTCTATATAGTAATGTCTGGATATATGTTTGTCTACAAAAGGGTCCATGGCAAAGAGTACGTGGTATTTTTTTTCTGAATATCTAGGCTGGGCATAGTGGCTCATACCTGTAATCCTAACATATTGGGAGGCCGAGGCAGAAAGATCACTTGAGCCCAGGAGTTCCAGATCAGCTTGGGCAACACAACAAGACCTCATCTCTACAAATGATTAAAAAAGTATCCAAGTATGGTGGCATATGTCTACAGTCCCAGCTACTTAGGAGTCTGAGGTGGAAGGATCTCTTGGGTCCTGGAGGTCAAGGCTGCAGTGAGCAATGATCATGCTGCTGCATTCCTGGGTGAGAGGAGCAAGACCCTGCCTCAAAAATAAATAAATAAATAAATAAACAAATAAATAAATAAATAATTTAAAATAAAACAAAATAAAGCTCAATGGAAAGATGCATCTGAATATAATTCTTATCCAAAGACTAGTTCACGCAAACATGAATTTAAGGCAATACACATTGAAATGTAAGTTATTCATCACCATAAATATGAAAATTATATTTCTAATCATATGTGTCAAAGTGAAAAATATTCACCTCATAAAGGTTCATTTTTATTCTGAAATTTGAAGTCACCAATCTTCACTTTACTATCACTGAGATTAAAGCAAACAGATGCAACATATTTTGCCTCCAAATGAGGTAATTATTTCAATTTTTCATATTCCTTACAATTTAACCTTATGAGTAAGTCATTTATCTACATGGCTTTTGTTTATTTTTCTCAAAATCTTTCTGCTGTATATTTAAAACAATTTAATATTCAAAATAATATACAAAAGCACTTTCAGTCAGGTGACTATACAGTTCATGGTAATATGTATTTCCATGATTTTGGCATGTTTTTAATTTCTATAATGGTCAATATATATGGTGGGTAATCTCATTCAGTTATGGTAAAAATTGCTTCTTAGGTTACTTAATTTAATTCTATCTATAACCCTATGAAAGGTGTTTTCTCCTCATGTTATAGATGGAGTGGCAAAATTATCCAAGAACCCTGAGTTTAGGTAGAAATGTAGAGACATATAATTGAAACAAGATTTGTCACCAACATTTTTCATTACGGAGAATTTACTCATCAAGACATTTTCCAAAACACTGCCTGATGGAGGCTCTCTTAAGTCAACAAATTAATTAGAATAAACAAAATTCTTCAACTAGAATAATTTTTAACATTAGGAGAGAAAGATGGAATTGCAAATCCAAAATGTCTATTATGCAGTGAAATCCACTGAAGAAGAATGAAGAAGGGCACTCAGAGAGAGCACACACTGAATAATAAAGGATATGCTCAGAGGAGGCAAGACAGGAAGAGGTAATTGCCATAATCTAGAGATCTATCAAGGTCCTTCATTCATTCTTTGTGTGTTATTGTGTTTTATAGAGTCACACTGTAGATTTATTATATTTCAAAATATTCCTCCTTATATGTATTTACTTTAAGTTGGCTTTTGCAATTTATAACCTGAACAGTCCAAAAAAATTTAAGATTTAAAAAAAAGCAAGTTAAGGAGAAATATGCATTATATTAAATGATGAGACAAAGGCCAGGTAACCATGAACTAAACCAAATGGGCTGCAAATGATAAACAACCTACAATGGTAATATTTGTTACAGTTAATATTGACTGCCAACTTGGTTGGATTGATGGATGCAAAGTACTGTTCCTGGGTGTGTCTGTAAGGGTATTACCAAAGGAGATTAACATTTGAGTCAGTGGACTGAGAGAGAGAGACCCACCCTCAATCTGGGTGGGTACAATCTAATCATCTGCTAGCATGACTAAAATAAAGCAGGCAGAAGAGCACGAAGGACTACACCAGCTGAGTTTTCCAGCTTTCCTCATTCTCCTGTGTTGGATGCTTCCTGTCCACAAACATTGACTTCCAAATTATTCAGCTTTTGACTCTTGGACTTACACCAGTGGTTTGCCAGGGGCTCTCGGGCCTTGCAGACAAAAGGCTGCACTCTCAGCTTCTTTGAGGTTTTGGGATGTGGACTGGCTTCCTTGCTCCTCAGCTTGCAGATGGTCTACTGTGGGACTTCACCTTGTGATCATGTGAGAAAATTCTTCTAATAAACTCCCAGTTATATATATGTATTTCCCATTAGTTCTGTCCCTCTAGAGAACCCTAATACAACAGTTATAGAATAATAAAGAGAAAAGAGATTAAGAATGAGGAAATGGAAGAATCTTAGAACATGAGGAAGAAGAATAAAGCAACAAAGATATGAACTATAACAGTGAATCAATTAAATAACTTAATATTTACCTTATCCTTCCTTGATACTTCCTAGATAACAATTCCTAAATAAGTTTGATCTAAATATTATTAGCTAATCTTCATTCATTTATTCATTCAATTAATACAACCAAAATTTATTGAGCATACCAAAATGGCAGACTCTGTGTCATGCTCTGTGTAATGCTGAAAAAAATTCCTGATTTTGTGGGGAAATACATAGGGACTAAATCATCAACACAATAATCTGACATTGCAATGACACAACTGCAGTTAAGTAGAGACATTAGGTGCTATGATGTGACTAAGAAATTCAGGAAAGGGTACCCTTCCATTAGAATAAAAGACAATCATTTTTTAGATGACTTAAGTGGGAGAAGTATTCAACATATGCAACCAACATGTGTAACTCTTTGCAAGAATAAATACAAGTATCAGAACTCATAGAAAGCCAGAATAAGTCAAAAAGAGAAATAAAAAGAGAATTATGATGACAGTGATAGTTGGAAAGGACAGGAGGAGTCAAAGCAAGCAGCAGCTTGTAACATTCCTTACGGGAATGCATTGAGGCTTTACAGAGATTACTCTGAGTATACTAGGGAAAAGCTAAATAAATTATCCAGTTGAGAGAGAGTGGTAGTTTGGAAAAGATATTTATTGGTTAAATGAAGACATATCAACAGAATAGATAGATACATTTAAGATATGATTAATGGAAAACAACAGGGACATGTGTTTCATGAAGAAATTTCTAAACAATGTATTTAGGTAGTGATATGGTTTGGCTCTGAGTCTCCACTCAAATCTCATATCAAATTGTAATCCCCACATATTAGGAGAGGGGCCTGTTGAGAGGCGATTGGGTAATGGGGGCAGATTTCTTCCCTGCTATTCTCATGATAGTGAGTTCTCATGATATCTAATGGTTTAAAGGTGTGTGGCACTTCCTCGTTCCCTCTCTCTCTCCTGCTTTGCAGTGATAAGATGTGCTTGCTTCCCCTTTGCCTTCTGTCATGGTTGTAAGTTTCCAGAGGTCTCTCAGCCATACTTCTTGTTAAGTCTGTGGAACCGTGAATCAACTAAACCTCTTTTTTTGTTATATAAATTATTCAGTCTCAGGTAATTTTCTATAGCACTGTGAGAACAGACTAATATAGAAAATTTGTACCAGGAGCAGGGCGCTACTATAACGATTTCTGAAAATACCTAAATGTGTAAGTTTGCTCTCATACTGTTGATAAAATCATATCCAAGACAGCAATTTACCAAAGAATGAGCACCTTGCTCCTGCAGCAAATTTTTGTTGTGGCATCCAGGCATTTCCATACATCTTTGAAATCTAGGCAGAGGTCCCCAAACCTTAATTCTTGACTTCTGTGCATACACAGGCTAAACACCATGTGAAAGCTGCCAAGGCGTGGGGCTCTCACTGTCTGAAGCCACAGCATGAATTATACCTTGGTCCCTTTAGGTCATGGCTGGAGCAACTGGGACACATATTACCAAGTCCCTAGACTGTACACAGCATGGTGACCCTGGACCTGGTCCACAAAACCATGTATTTCGCCTAGGCCTTCAGGCCTGTGATGGGAAGGGCTGCCATGAAGACCTCTGACTTGCCCTGGAGACACTTGTCTTGGGGATTAACATTTGTCTCCTCATTACTTATGCAAATTTCTGCTTCCGGCTTGAATTTCTCCTCAGAAAATGGGATTTTCTTTTCTATCACAATGTCAAGCTGCAAATGTTCCAAACTTTTAAGCTCTGTTTTCCTTATAAAACTGAATGCCTTTAACAGCACCCATGTCACATCATGAATGCACCTAGAAATTTTTTCCCCTAGTTATCCTAAATCATCTCTCAAGTTCAAAATTCCACAAAGCTCTAGGGCAGAGGCAAAATGCCACCAGTCTCTTTGCTAAAACATAACAAGAGTCACTTTTGCTCTAGTTCCCAACAAGTTTCTCATCTCCATCTGACACCACCTCAGCCTGGGTTTCATTGTCCATATCATTGTCAGCATTTTGGGCAAAGCCATTCATTCCACAAGTATCTAGGGAGTACCAAACTGTCACACATTTTCCTTCCATCTTCTGAACCTTCCAAACTGTTCCAACCTCTGCATGTTACCCAGTTCTAAAGTCGCTTCCACATTTTCAGGTATCTTTTCAGCAGCACCCCTCTCTACAGGTAACAATTTACTGTATTAGTCTGTTTTCATGCTGCTGATAAAGACATACCCAAGACTGGGCAATCTGCAAAAGAATGAGGTTTATTGCACTTACAGTTTCACATGTCTGGGGAGGGTCACAATCATGGCAGAAGGGAAGGAGGAGTAAGTCACCTCTTACATGGATGGCAACAGGCAAAGAGAGAAGCTGTGCAGGGAAACTTCCATTTTTAAAACCATCAGATCTCAAGAGACTCATTCACTATCATGAGAACAGCACAGGAACAACCTGCCCCTATAATTCAATCACCTCCCACTGGGTTCCTCTGATAACATGTGGGAACTGTGGGAATTAAAATTCAAGATGAGATGGGGGCAGGGTGAGGGACACAGCCAAACCATATCAGAAAGCAACTTTGTAACTGTGTAAAGGGCAGATGTAGAACAATTTGAAGGGCTCTGAAGAAGACAGGGTGATTTGAGAAGTCTGGAACTTCCTAGAAACTTGAATGGTTTTGGCCACCATGCCAATAGTGAAATGGACAACGAAATCCAGGCTGAGGTGGTCTCAGATGGAAATGAGGAACTTACTGTGAACTGAAATAAGAGTCATTGTTGCTATGCTTTAGCAGCATTTTGCCCTTGCCCGAGACATTTTTGGAGCTGTGAAATTGGGAGAGATGATGTAGGGTATCCAGGAGAATAAACTTCTAAGCAGCATGACCTGGTTGTTTCTAAAAGTGTACATTCATATGCATGAAGAATTAAATGGTCTGAAATTAGAATGCATATTTAAAAGAGAAGCAGAGAAAAAAACAGTTTGGAATATTTGCACCCTGGCCATATGGTAGAAAAGAAAAACCCACTTTCTGGGGAGAAATTCAAAATGCCTGCCAAAATTTGCATAAGTAATGGGGAGCTGAATGTTAATAGCCAAGACCATGAGGAAAATATCTCCAGGGCATTTAAGATCTTTGCCACAGCCCCTCCTATTATAGGCACAGAAGCCTAGGAGAGAAAAATGGTTTCAAGGGCTAGGCTCAGTGCCCTACTACTCTGCTACCTCAGAATATGGCACTCTGTGTCCCAGTTGCTCCAGCTCCAGCTGTGGCTAAATGGCGCCATGGTACAGCTCAGGCCATTGCTTCAGGGGGTGAAAGCGCCATGTCTTGGTGGCTTCCATGTGGTATTGGGCCTGAAGGTGTGCACACGGTAAGAGTTAAGATTTGGGAACCTCTGCCTAGATTTCAGAGGGTGTATGGAAATACCTAGATGTCCAGGCAGAAATCTACTGCAGAAATCTACCTGGACAGTGCAAAGGGAAAATATAGGGTTGAAACCCCACACAGAGTCCTTATTGGGGTACTGCCTAGCGGAGCTCTGAGAGGAGGGCCCACACAGAGTCCTTATTGGGGTACTGCCTAGCAGAGCTCTGAGAGGATGGCCAGAGGATCTACAACCTGAAATAGTAGATCCTCTGATAGTTTACACCATGTTCCTGGAAAAGCTGCAGGCACTTAATGTCAGCCTATGAAAACAGCCAAGGGGGTCATACCCTGCAAAGCCATGGGGGCTGTACCCTGCAGAGCCAAGGACTTGGGAGCTCACCTCTTGCATCAACAAGCCCTGGATGTGCGACATGTAGTCAAAGGAGATTATTTTGGAGCTTTGAGATTTAATGACTGCCCTGCTGGGTTTTGGACTTGCATGAGGCCTGTAGTTCCTTTAATTTGGCCAATTTCTCTTTTTTGGAATGGGAGCACTTACCCAATGCCTGTACTTCCATTGTATCTTGGAAGTAACTAACTCATTTTTTATTTTATAGGCTCATAGGTGGAAGGGACTTGCCTTGTCTCAGATGAGACTTTGAACTTGAATTTCTGTGTTAGTGCTGGAATGAATTAAGACTTTGGGGTACTATTGGAAAGGCATAATTGGTTTTGAAATGTGAGAAGAACATGAGATTTGGGAGGGGCCAGAAGTGGAATGATATGGTTTGGCTGTGTCCCCACCCAAATCTCATGTTGAACTATAATCCCCATGTGTCAAGGGAGAAGCCTAGGGTGAAGTGATTGGATCATGAGGGTGAGTTTCCCACCTGCTATTCTCATGATACTGAGTGAGTTCTCATGAGATCTGATGGTTTAAACATGTGTGGCACATTTTATTATACCCCTTTTCTCTCTCTCCTGCTTCACTGTGGTAAGACGTATTTGCTTCCCCTCCAATTTTTGCCATAATTTTAAGCTTCCTAATGCATTTCTGCCATGCTTCCTGTTAAATCCTTGGAACTATGAGTCAATTAATCCTCTTTTTTAAATAAATTACCCAGTCTCAGGTAATTCTTTAAAGCAGTGTGAAAACAGACTAATACATGTAGCATTCCCCTCTAGAAAGTGGAAATTAACTCCTCTCCCCTTCAGTAAGCATGGGTAAGATTTAATGATGCACTGTTGACATGGAAAAAGAAAATGCAGAGTATGGACTGAGAAAATAGTCATTTTACAGTGGAGAGGTCTAGCAGACACCATCTTAACCAAGTGATCAAAGTTAACATCACTGGTAATGAGCCACATTGATATCATGTATCCTTTGATACAATATGACATCTCAGAAGAGGACACTGGAACTTCTTCTATAAAACCACATAATGTCAGTCTAATCATAAGAAAGCACAGACAAACCAAACTAAGAGGTGTTCTAAAACTACTAATCAATACCCTTCAAAAGAATCAAGGAGATGAAAAACAAAGAGAAAGACTGAAGAACTGTGACTTATTTCCTTGATTATGCAGGAAAAAGTCCTAATCCAGTTAGCAATGTATTGAGTTTTCCAGATAATACAAGTGATAGTAATTCCTGAGCTGAGACTAGGCCAATAGAAAGTTCTAGGTTAATATTTATTATCCTGTACATGAGAGGATGTCCTGTTACTTTGGGTGTAGTGCTGCTTACAAAGATTATTAGTGGAGTAGAGAAAATTTCAAGGAGTATTATTCAATGGAAAATTTAGTGGCTTAAGTAATAGATTAGAAATGTAGCACAGGTTTTTGAATCTGGTTAACATTTCTGATTTCAAATGTATAGTGGGATTAATTTATTATACCTTTTTAAAAAAATTGATGCCTTGTGCCTATGATGTAAGTACAAAAAGAGTAGACACTTGTGCTGACCCATATCCATGTGAGTAAGCAGCCACATGAATGTGACGAATACGGAGACTAGTCAAGAGAATTTTTACTAATTTGCAAGTAAAATTATATATTACAGAACCTGAAGTGTTCATGGAGAAGAAAGAGAAAAGCAAACATATAAGCTAGTTAGATTTAGCAATTAAATATTAGCTAATTACAAGAAAATAGGTTTAATAATATGATATTACTTGTCAGTGCTGAGGAAATGGAGACAACAATTTTAGACAATGATTAATAATACATTCTATACTACAAGGAAGCAGAGAAAAATCACTGAAGTTAATTATTTAAGGCCATGGCTAATCTGACAGTTTTAATGTACATAGATGTTGATGTTTAGCAAAAGTTTTAGTTTCATTGCAAGCAATCACCATAGGTGAAAACACAAAGTTTATATTCTAAAGATAACTAATAGATATGTCTTATTAGGATATAATAAGGCATAGCAAAATAACCCACCAACCGTGATTATAACTTTGCCTGATCACTACTTCTCACACTTACAGAAGATATCACTTGAATAATTGGATGGATAAGACTATAGTTTTCAGGGGGACTGCATTCATGATTAAAAAACTTATTTACCATGGAGAAGAAAGGTCTATATTTCCCCAAACATAGTGAGGAGGTTCTAAAATGTTCTACAGTGTTTGGATATGCCTATAGAAAGTAGGGACGGACATTTAGTTCTCTGACTGAATGCTGCTTAATTAAGTGGTGATCTGCATTGTGTGCCTACTTTTGTTTACAGGAAAATGAGTCAATGATATCAAAGAAAAGAGACAGGATTCATTAGTTGAGAGCCATGTGGCTTGAAAAGAATATGTGATTGTCCCGAAGGTCTAACATTTGAAGAAGGTTGGCTTGAGCTTCTTGCTAGGACTGCACACAACATCCTTCATAAGGAAACCACAAGAAATAGAGAGTATTCACAGAGAATGTCCCATCACAACACATTTTCTATGTCAGAGAAATATACAATGAGACATCATATGACATTCCACCTGTTAAATTCATACAAGCACTCATGAAAGAGCCAGAATCTGAGCATGGACATTCAAGTCAAGAATTGCAACAATGTCATCTTATGTAGGACATTTTTTCCCTCTTTCCTTTCCACCCCACATATGCACTGTGAGATAGCAATGGAAAATTCTAATATGTGAAGCCACTATGTCTTTAGGTGACAGATTGATGTCTGTTACTTAAAGACATCATGGCTTCAAATATTAGGGTAGTAGATTATCATTGCCTTCTTAGGTTTCTACTACAGCATAAAATATCATCTCTTTTTCAGGCATCCCTTCATTGCACCGAAATGGAGAATAACTGGCAATGTCAATCTGGCTGGAAGCTGTAACCTGTCATGCATTACGTGCACTAAGAGTATTAGTAATCTAGTGACTACATAAATTCTTTCAGTATTTGAATATTTCTTGTAGATGTGAATGAATTAACAATAATCTTGCAGTTAATATCATAACCTGTAAGTGTTAAGAGTTAACTCTATTTTTTATTTGGGACACAGTATTTTTTTTTATTGCATTTTAGGTTTTGACGTACATGTGAAGAACATGCAAGGTTGTTGCATAGTATACACGTGGCAGTGTGATTTGCTGCCTTCCTCTCCCTCACCTATATCTGGCATTTCTCACCATGCCATCCCTCCCCAACTCCCCATCCACCGCTGTCCCTCCCCTATTTCCCTCCAACAGACTCCAGTGCGTAGTGCTCGCCCTCCCTCACCACTGCTATTCAATATAGTATTGGAAGTTCTAGCCAGAGCAATCAGGCAAGATTCCTCAGAGAACTAGAAATAGAAATTCCATTTGACCCAGCAATCCCATTACTGAGTATATATCCAAAGGATTATAAATCGTTCTACTATAAGGACACATGCACACGAATGTTCATTGCAGCACAGTTTACAATAGCAAAGACTTGGAACCAACCCAGATGCCCATCGATGATAGACTGGACAGGGAAAATGTGACACATATACACTATGGAATATTACACAGCCATCAAAAATATAATTCTGGGTTGAAAGTTCTTTTAAGGATATTAAATAATATTAATATTAATATTAAATATTGGTTAAATATGGCCCCCACTCTCTTCTGGCGTGTAGGGTTTCTGCTGAGAGATCTGCTGTGAGTCTGATGGGCTTCCCTTTGTGTGTAACCCGACCTTTCTCTCTGGCTGCCCTTAGCATTTTCTCCTTCATTTCAACCCTGGTGAATCTGACGATTATGTGCCTTGGGGTTGCTCTTCTTGAGGAATATCTTTGTGGTGTTCTCTGTATTTCCTGGACTTGAATATTGGCCTGCCTTTCTAGGTTGGGAAAGTTTTCCTGGATAATATCCTGAAGAGTACTTTCCAGCTTGGATTCATTCTCTTTGTCACATTCAGGTACACCTATCAGACGTAGATTAGCTCTTTTCACATAGTCCCACATTTCTTGGAGACTTTGTTCATTCCTTTTTACCCCTTTTTTCTCTAATCTTGCCTTCTTGTTTTATTTCATTGAGTTGATCTTCGACCTCTGATATTCTTTCTTCTGCTTGGTCAATTCGGCTGTTGAAATCTGTGCATGCTTCGCAAAGTTCTCATGTTGTGTTTTTAAGCTCCATCAATTCACTTATATTCCTCTCTAATTTGTCCATTCTCATTAGCATTTCGTCAAATCTTTTTTCAAGGTTCTTAGTTTCTCTGTATTGGGTTAGAACATGTTCTTTTAGCTCACGGAAGTTCCTTATTACCCACCTTCTGAAGCCTGATTCTGTCATTTCATCACATTCATTCTCCATCCAGCCTTGTTCCCTTGCTGGTGAGGAGTTGTGAACCCTTGTAGGAGGAGACCTGTTCTGGTTTCGGGTATTTTCATCCTTTTTGTGCTGGTTTCTTCCCATCTTTGTGGATTTATCCACCTGTCGCCTTTGTAGTTGCTGACTTTCAGATTGCATGTCTGAGTGGACGTTGAATTTATTGATAATGAAGTTATTTCTGTTTCTTAGTTTTCCTTCTAACAGTCAGGCTCCTCTGCTGTAGGACTGCTGGAGGCCCACTCCAGGCCCTGCTTGCTTGGGGATCACCTGCAGCAGCTGCAGAACAGTAACAGTTGCTACAAGTTTCTTTTTCTGCTATCTTTGTCCCAGAAGTATACCCGCTAAGTGTCAGTCTGATCTCTCCTTTATGAGGTGACTCTTTGGATATACGGGGGTCAGGGAGCTGCCTGAGGAGACAGTTTGTCCTTTACATGAGCTCAAGTACTGAATTGCAAGCTCCGTTTTTCATTCAGGGCTGCTGGGCAGGTACATTTAGGTCTGCTGCTGCAGAACTCATAAACACCATTTTTTTCCCCAGGTGCTCTGTCCCAGGGAGTTAGGGCTTTATTTATGAGTTTCTGTTGTGCTGCTGCCTTTTTTTTTTTTTTAGGGCTGCCCTGCACAGCAAGGAGACAGCCTAGTCACTGTCTGCCTGAAGAGGCTTTGCTAGCTGCTGTGGGCTCCGCCCAGCTGTCGTGTGGACTTCCCTGCAGTCCTATTTATATGGGTGTAGTTAGAACGTCTCAGCATTGGTTGCTCGCGTCTGTAACGGTGGACTCTCGCTTTAATGGCAGGTTTCCTTGGCAACAGCGGGTTGCCTCAGCAATGGCGGACTACCTCGGTAATGGTGGAGTGCCTCAGCAATGGCAGACGCCCCTCCCCCACATAGCTGGACTGTCCCAGGTTCAGCTGTGCTTGCTGTGAAACTCTCAATCCAAAGAGTTTCTGATTGCTGTTCTTTTGTGGGAGTGGGACCAGCCAAGCCTGATCACCTGGCTCCCTCCCTCAGAGCCTTTTGTTTTTTAGTTGAACGACTCTATCCCAGGTGTTCCAGTCGCCTGTTGAGAAGGCGCCTGGGGTCTATGTGATCTTCCCTGCCGTGACTCACTGCGCTGGCTTAAACAGCAGCGCTGAGATTCATGGGGCTTTTTTTGTTTGTTTGTTTTTGCCCAGGAATCTCCTGGCCTGGCTCCCTGTTTCAGACCCATTTTTAGTCAGATGAATGGGTGACTGTGCCTTCCCGGGCTCAATCGCCAGCTCAAAGGGCACCCGGACCAGTGCATTTTGTACGGAGAACTGCTGTGCCGGGGTGCTGCAAAGCAGCCGCGAGGGCCAAAACAGCCACGGGGACTGAGACGGCTGTACTGGCCAAAACAGTCATGCTGGCGATCCATGGGGCTCCTCTGCCTGGGAATCTCCTGGTCTGTGGGCAATAAAAATCCGTCTGGAAATGCGGCATCCACTCACCCTCTGCGCTTTCACTGGAAGCTGCAATCCTGAGCTGTTCCTAAATGGCCATGTTGGATCTCAAGCCAAACTACCTTTTTAGAGTTCAAAGTTGATAGTTTCGATGTTCAAAGTAGCTGCAGTAACATATCCTCTCAGTAGATTACCACTTTTGGCATTTGACTTTAGAAATCATGGTTTTTTAAATTACTCTTGAAAAGATAAGAAACTTAATATTCTCTCCATAGATGGCTTATCTATATAACAAATCTCTATTATGTTTCCTCATGAAGAACAATTAGCCCTGTCTTTCTTTCTGTATCAAGAGATAACTATCTGGTGTGTCTGTTACCAACTGTGTATTAAAGATTCAAAAACAGTGGTCAAACATTAAACCCCCTTCATCTATTTAGGCATTGTTAGGCTAAATCAGCATGAGAGGATCATAGATCATTTCTTGTGTGTTTTTCATCTTAATCTGAGATGGCATTCATGATTGACAATTTTTTTAGTTTCTAATCATGTTCTCATTTTTCTTTCTACAAACAGAATCACATAACTGTGTTACAGTTATTGGACATATCACTTACTTGGTAGACTTTGTCAAATGTTGTTAAAGGTTCAAGTATATGATTTTTACTGCCAATTGCCTTGTAATCCCTGTGATGCACCCCATGTGGCCTTTCATATTTTTAGCAACACAATATTGTAATATTAAATTCCCCTCTTACTTTTAACTTTCTGTAAAAGACATATGCCACTATGCCTTTCCTTTGTACTAGTTGTTTGACTACAATTTTTTATTTCTGATTTTCTTCTTAGAATTAAAATAGTGTTACATCTCACTTTATTTACTAAACAGAGTATCATAAGTTTTATATAAGAGATTTTAAATGTCATTTGATAATTACCCATTTGTACTGAATCTAGAACTTGTTTTGTCCAGATCTGTTTTACATTTCTTTGCAAAGACATAAATCTAAGATAATATCTTCACAATACACTAGACTTTAATGGACACATAACATAAAATTGTGTTTTTAGTGAGTTTAATTGGTAAAGTGACCACATTAAAATACTGTTTGGATACAAGGAAAAAAAAACAGGACATCTTCCAAAGTAAAAATAAAATGTAGCTGAAAAGAACAAAAAATGAACCCTGTCAATGTTATTGTAAAAGTTAAGTGGTATATCACAAATCTGTTCCCAAATATTAGGAAAGAATGTTGGATTGGTCCTATGTGAAAACTGTGGAGTGCCCAATAAAACACTCTAAACAATCCACTTCATATATTCAATAGAAGAGAACTTAACAATAGTAATAATGAGCATAGGATTAGAATCTTGAGACTTACAATGATATTGTTTTGTAGTATTTTGAAAATATTTCCATATATTAGGATATAAATTCTAAATAAAAAAGCATTTTAAGTATTCAGATATGATTTCTTATTTAAAATAAACAAATTTTGGCTTCAGTGCTAGAAAATCTGCAAAACTCAACATTGGACAAAAATATCAAAAGGAATAAAATGAGGCAGTTCAAACAGAGAACACTGGAGAACAGAAATAGTTAAAATATGGATATAATTAAATGAATAAGTGGTAAAATTAAGTCATATTAGTTACACATCCTTGTAACTGAAGTTGCATTATACCTTGCTGAAAGGATTTTAAATAAATTTAAGTATGGTTTTATTATTTAAAAAATAAAGAACATGCATTAGTACTGTTTATGCAAAAAGCAGCTAATCCAGATGGTAAAGGAATTTTGTTCCAATGGAAGACTGAACAAAATACTTGGAGCTTACATATCAGAGTCCATAGGAAACAAATTATTCACTTAGACTGGATTTTAATGGAAGTTTAATAAAGAAACTTGATATGGTGTGGCTGTGTCTCCACCCAAGTTTCATGTTGAATTGTAGCTCCCATAATCCCCATGTGTTATGGAAGGGACTGGGTGGGAGACAGCTGAATCATGGGGCAGGTTTTCCCACGCTGTTCTCATGATAGTGAATAAGTCTCATGAGATACTATGGTTTTATAAAGGGCAGTTCCCCTGTACACACTCTGTTGCCTGCAGCCATGGAAAATATTCCTTTGCTTCTCACTAGCCTTCTGCCATGATTGTGAGGCCTCCCCAGCCATGTGGAACTGTGAGTTCATTAAACCTCTTTTTCTTTATAAATTATCCACTCTCAGGTATTTCTTCATAGCAGTATCAAAATGTACAAATCAAGGACCAATTACAAAAGATGAGAAGAAATTTAGGGAATACAAAAACTTTAAGAGATACTTAGAATTGCCCAGACCTGAAGGGAAGGGAGTGGCAACTCAGAGGGTAGCTATAGTGAGAGGGTCCACAAAAGGAAATATGACATTGGTACAGGTTGCAGTCACCCACTGGTATCCTGCAATGAGTGAACAAGGTAGACATAAACACAGCCAAAAGACATATAAAAAATGCTCAACATCATGGATCATTAGAGAAATGTAAATCAAAATCACAATGAGATACCATCTCATACCAGTCAGAATGGCTATTACTAAAGAGTCAAAAAATAACAGGTGCTGGCGAGATTGTGGAGGAAAAAAAATACTGTCCACTGTTGGAGGGAGTATAAATTAGTTCAACCATTGTGGGAAACAGTGTGATGATTCCTCAAATAGCTAAAATCAGAACTACCATTCAACCCAGCAATACCATTACTGGATATACCCAAAGGAACATAAATCATTGTATCATAAGTACACATGCATGGATATGTTCATTACAGCACTATTAATAGTGGCAAAAACCTAAATGCTCATCAATGGTAGATTGGATTAAGAAAATGTGGTACACATATACTATGAAATACTGTGCAGTCATAAATATAAATAAGGTCATGTCCTTTATAGGGAGATGGATGGAACTGTAGGCTGTTATCCTTAGCAAACTAATGCAGGAACAGAAAAACAAATACCGAACGTTCTCACTTATAAGGAAGCTAAATGATGAGAACATATGGACAAATAGACTGGAACAACAAATTACTAGAGGATGGAAGGGAGGAGGTGGGAGAGAACCAGGAAAAACAACTAATGGGTATTAGGTTTAATACCTGGGTGATGAAATGGTCTGTACAACAAACCCCTATGATGTGCGTTTACCTATATAACAAGTCTGCACATGTGCCCCTAAGTCTAAAATAAAAGTGAAAAAGATTAATATCCTGAATGTTTTCTCCAGCATGAAATCTCATGCAAGTGTCTTCTTAACCAAAATCTAATGGAAGTCCAAGGCTATGGACCCCTGACACTGTCCGTACAGATGAGTCTACCAGAGCACAGAACAGGGTGGAGAATGGATATAGTATGGCACATTCACAATTTTCAAGTAACAGTAAAGTAATATCATTCACTGTACTATACGAATGTAAGGCAAACCAGGATATCTTCCAAAGCAGGGATAAAATACAGATGGAACTAAAGATTGACTATGAATACTACATAGATAGCAGAATGTTTAGATTATACTTAGATAACATAATAGAACCCCTTTGTAAAACATGGTAGATTTGTGGTCACTTCAAGGTGAGCTGGACCTTGCACCCTGATGAAAATGTGGTTCAGGTGTTGATGGATACTACATGTATACCAGGAGTGTAAGAACAAATTTAGACTCACATGCTGAGACTTTCGGGGTGAGTAGGCAGGCTGTCTAGCAGGTCTACAAATGAGTTTCTCTGGAGAGCAGGAGGAGTGGCTACTTTGGGGTTTTACCATAGGTAATTGGTGGGGCTTTTGTTAGAGTTCCCATGCATATAAGGGAACACTTTATTTTTCTTATCATCTTGCCCAGATGTGTGACAGAGTGAAAGGGAGGGTGGTTGGGCTTGAAAGCCAATAGCAGTAAAAACAAAACAAAACAAAAAAATGCAATGAGACTATTTATTACAGTAAAAAACAGGAAAAGATGCATAAAATATATAAATTATCAAAATACAGGAGGAACAATCCTCCATCACAGTAATCAAGAATATGCAAATTGTTTTGAGAACACATACAGGGGCAATTCCTTTTTCTTGCTTTATTTTGCATTGCTCATCAGCTTCATATTTGTTTAGCTTACTCAGGATAGCTTTATCTTCCCTTTACAACTTTCATGTAAGCTCCTTTAGGACACTTTCTATTATGCCTTCTACTGTATTACCAAAATCTGTAGAGTGTCTGACACACAAGGAACTTCTAGGAAGTTGATGAGTGAAAAAGTTATTATCTAGTTACCTCTCAAACAATTCTGTAGTTGTCTGGATATAAACGGATCCAACAATTTTTTTCTAGATTGTTTACAGTAATCATTAATATTGAAGAAGGGAGATCATATGAATATGATTGGGTAATCTTTGTGGGTTTGTTGGGCTTTTGTCTTTTTTTGAGAAGGAGTCTCACTCTGTCACCCAGGCTGGAGTGCAGTGGCACAATCTCAGCTCACTGCAACTTCCACCTCCTGGATTCAAGCAATTCTCCTGCCTCAGCCTCCCAAGTAGCTGAAATTACAGGTGACTGCCAACACACCAGGTAATTTTGTGTGTGTGTTTTTAGTAGAGACAGGGTTTTGCCACGTTGGCCAGGCTCCTCTCGAATTCCTGGCCTCAGTGATTGGCCCATGTGGGCCTCCCAAAGTGCTGGGTTACAGCTGTGAACCACTGTGCCCAGCCTGGTTGGGTAAACTTTGATTTCACATTTATTCTATATGCGTTAATGTTGATTGCCTTCTAATAAAATATTTACTCATATATTACCTTTCTAATTTTCAAAAGTCTACTTTCTTTAATTTGAAGAGTCATCAAAGTAAATGTTCAACATTGATAAAGAAATTGAGCATGAGATTTACTAGTGGTTTCATTGCAGTTTACTTATATATAAGCAGTAATAAGCTTAAATATATAAAAAATGAAAGCATAATTCTGTAAGTCAGATTTATATTGCTATCTTGGTACGTTTTTGTTTCTAAGCCTTTGAAATGTTTCGACATTGTCAAGTAAGAGCAATGTTTTCCAGGACAAGAAGAGAAATATGTTCTACCTGGACATAAAAATGTCTCTCAGTTAAGCCCTATCTTCCTTAATAGATTACAAAGATTTCTGAATTACATAAGAGAGGAGAAATACTAAAATAAATAATTAATATGTCATCATATTTTTTTTCTTTGAATAAAATTATATCAGATATATTTAAAGTGAGATACATCTCAATAATTCAATTAATCTGATATCATTAATCCATTCATTCATTAATTCCTATGGCTAACTCATTAAACTGGTATTGTCATCCAAATATATATTAGCACAGTAAAGAAAAAATTTCTATGGGGATTTGTTGTTCTTTCAGAACCATTATTTTAGTGAAGGAGTTTGAGGAAATATCCAAAAGCTGGATTTAATTAATGAGTCTTATTTAAATATTTATTTCATTAAATAGTTTCAATTATGTAATATGTGTCTAATTTAACAGGTTACAAAATAAAAGTAGCAGAAATAATATGAAAGTCAATACTATATGCTGTTGTACAGTTGAATTATTAATTAGGAAAACATATTAAATTAGAGCATAATTGAGCTTTTTGGCATTTATGCTAATTTGTACAGAGACCTGATATACAGACTCTGCATAATCAACTATCCACAGGAAATGTACTACATTTTATATTATAATAGCTCAAGTTAATATAGCAGCCTTTTGAAAATATATTTTGTGTATGATTTTGCTTCGATTTTACACCTATTATTAGATAACTCCAAACTTTAAGTTCTATAAATGATTGCTGCATTCCACAATGCTGGGCATAACTGATAAAGAAGAAGACATATAGCAGGCAGAGTGGAATAAAACTCTGTGGTTTATTTTTTTCTATTTCATTTGACATATATTTTACATGTTTAACTTTGGTTGTGCATGTTCTTGCTTGTGTTTATATATAATGTTATTATATGTTATATACTTATATATGTTATATTTTAATAACATTTTGTTATAATTTAAAATATTATCTATTTTAATATTTTAGTCTATCATATCAAATATAATATTTTATAATATGCTAACAGCATTTATTTTAATATTTTAAATGTAAATGTATAATTACATGTATATTAAAAATGGAGAGCTGGAGAGGAGAAAATATTTAAATAATGATCATTAATCTGTATCCCAAACATTTCAATGGCTGTTTGACTTTTGCTCAATGGAAACATAAATGTTGCAATTGCTTTGACAATGTTTTTTTCATATAACCCCTCTTCTAAATTGGGTATCTTGACAAATTGCTTATGAGTTTGGCATTAACTCAGACATGCAATTTTCATGCAACATGGATTTAATATCATATACTTTACCTAATGTATAACCCAATCAATAAAGAATAAATCTGGCTATGTTTACATTAGTAAAGAAAACAGATATACATATAGACAAACAGACATGTTTGCATACACTTCATTGGTGATTTAAGGAATTTTCTTCTAAATTGGATAAAATGTAGTGACTGCTTTAATCACATAGAATCTAATTGCCATGCTTACATGAATTACATTGATGATACTACAGAAAAAAGAGATTAAATGTTACAAATTAAGACTTTGCGTATGAAATAACTCTATATAGAAAATCTTACTGTGCAAACTCTGTCATGATGCTTGACCAGTAACATTTGAACTCTTTAATTAAAAACAAAAGCTATTTGTAATTATAATTTAGTGTCTAATTTGAGGCACAGAATAAAAACAGGGACTTCATAAGAAATAATAGTAAACTCCTATCATGTTTCAGTTACAGGTTCAGAGAGAAACATTAAGTCGATGCAGGTTTTAGCTTCTTATTTCCTAATCAATATAATCTCAGGTTTAGAAATTATTTTAAAAATATTTTTCAAGTATTTATAACGCAAGTTTTCTATTGATTTAGCCTCTGAAACTTTCTGTCTCATCAAAGGAATGCACAGTAAAAATTCACATACTTCATTCTCTACATTTAAAGACCTGGACAAATCTCAGGCTTTGGAATATGGAGGAAAGAAACAGAATTAGACCCAAATGTTAGTCCTAAAGTTTTTTTCACAGTGACTAAGCTTCTAAGTCCTTCATCATTGAATATATATAAGATGTCACATGATTTAGAATAAAGCATTTCAAAGGGAGATTTTGTTTATTTTTATGTTAATACATGCTTAATTTTTTATTTGCATTGCCACACTCCACTATATATAATAAAGGCAACAAAAGGAGAGCTAGAATGGAATTTCTTTGTAGTAACATTCCCTAAAGTTTAAACTCTCTTTTAACATTCAATTACTTATATTAGGGCTTGGTACAGTGGCTCAGGCTTGTAATCCCAGAACCTGGGGAGGCCAAGGCCAGCAGATCACTTGAGGCCAAGAGTTCAAAACCATCCTGGCTACCATGATGAAATCCCGTCTCTGCTAAAAACACAAAAATTAGCTGGGTGTAGTAACAGGTGCCTGAAATTCCAGCTACTCAGGAGACTGAGGCATGAGAATCCCTTCAATCTGGGAGGCGGAGGCTGCAGTGAGCCATGATTGCCCCACTGCACTCAAGCTTGGTGACAGAGTAAGACTCTGTTTAAAAAAATTACTTATATTACAAATTATGAAAACATAAATATTAGCAACAAAAAAATAGTTATATAAGTTACAGATATGCCTCATTTTATTGGGCTTTGCTTTATTGCACTTAGCAGATATTGTGATTTTTTTGTTTTTCTTTTTTTTAACAAATTGAAAGTTTGTGGCAACCCTGTGTTGAGCAAGTTTTTGTGATCTGTGATCAGTAATTTTTGAGGTTCCTATTGTAATGGAGAGTACCAGGAATGGTGCCCATATAAGAGGATGAATTTCATCTGTAAATGTGTTTGTTCTGGCTGTTCCTCAGATGTGCTGTCCTCATCACTCTCTCCTTGCATTTCCTTGATTTGCTGATATACAACTTTATTGACATTAGGCCAATTATCAACCCCTCAATGGCCTCTAAGTGTTCAAATGAAAGGAAGAGTCACATGTCTCTCATTGTAAATCCAAATCTAGAAATGATTAAGCTTAGGCATGTCAACAACTGATCTAGGCCAAAAGTTAGGCCTCTTGTGCCAGTTACCGTAAAGGAAAAGTTAGCCTAACGGAAGTAAATTAAAAGTGTAATTTCTGTAAGCACACATAAGATAAAAACATGAACTAGCCTTATTGCTAATATGGAGAAAGCTTTAGTTGCCTGTTTAGAATATCAAACCAGCCACAGTATTCCCTTAAGCCCAAATCTAATCCAGTGCAAGACGCTAACTCTCTTCAATTCTATGAATGTTGAGAGGGTTGAAGAAGCCGCAGAAGAATAATCTGAAGTGAGCAGAGGGTAGTTCATGAGTTTTTAAAAAACAAGTTGTCCCCAAAACAAAAAAGTTCAAGGTGAACCAACAAGTGGTGATGTAAAAGCTGTAACAAGTTATCCAGAAGATTTAGCTAAAATAATTGATGAAGTTGGCTACACTAAACAACGAATTTTTACTGTGCATGAAACAACCTTGTACTGGAAGATGATGCCATTCAAGACTTTCATAGCTAGAGAGGAGAAGTTAATGCCTAGCTTCAAAGCTTCAAAACACAGGCTGGCTCTTTTGCTAGTGGCTAATGCAGTTGATGCCATTCAGCTGAAGCTAGCCCTAGTTTACCCTTATGAAAATTATAGGGTCTTTAAGAATTATGCTAAATCTACACTGCCTGTGCTCCAAAAATAGAAAAACAAAGCCTGGATGACAGAACATCTATTTAAAGCATAGTTATTGAATATTTTAAGTCCACTGTTGAGAATTACTGCTCAGAAAAAAAAAAGAATCCTTTCAAAATATTAATGTTCATTGAAAATATACCTGCTCACCCAAAAGCTCTGCTGGAGATGTACAAGATTAATGTTGTTTTTATGCCTGCTAACACAGTATGCATTCTCTAACCCATGGATCAAACAGTAATTTTGACTTTCAAGTCTTATTATCTAAGAAATGCATTTCCTAAGACTTTACCTGCTCCAGATTGTGATTACTTGGATGCATTTTGACAATGTAAACTAAGAACCTTTTGGAAAGAATTCCCCATTCTAGATTTAAAAGAGTATTTATAATTTGTGGTGAGGTCAAAAAATCAGCATTAACAGGAGTACAGAAGAAGTTGACTCCAACTATCATGGATGATTTTAAATGGTTCAAGAATTCAGTGGAAGAAGTAACTGCAGATGTAGTGGTAATAGTAAGATAACTAGAATTAGAAGTGAAACTTGAAGATATGAATTTTTGTAAGCTTATGATAAAATTTTAAACGATAAGAAGTTGTTTCTTATGGATAAGAAAGAAAATGGTTTCTTCATATGGAATCTACTCCTGCTGAAGATCCTGTGAACATTGTTGAAATGACAACAAAGGATTTAGACTATTATATAAACTTAGTTGATAAACCGCAAGAAAATTTGAGAGAATTATCTCCAATTTTTGAAAGAAGTTCTACTGTGGGTAAAATGCTACCAAACAGCATCACAGGCTACAGAGAAAACTTTTATGAAAAAAAAAAAAAAAAAGTCCATTGATAATGCAAACTTCCTTGTTAACTCATTTTAAGAAATTGTCATAGCCACCTCAACCTTTAGCAACCACCATTCTAATCAGTCAGCAGCCATTAACAAAAAGACAAGACTCTCCACCAGCAAAAAGATTATGACTTGCTGAAGGCTCACATGATCATTAGCATTTTTTAGCAATAAAGTATTTTTAAATTAAGGCATGTACACTTTGTATGTAGACATAATCATACCACACACTCAATATACTACAGTACAGTGTAAACTTAACTTTCATATGCAATGGGATACCAAATATATTGTAGGACTAATTTTATTGTCATATTTGCTTTATTGCAGTGGTCTGGAACTGAACCCACATTATCTCTGAAGTATGCCTGTAAGATCACTGTTTTTCCAAAGTGATGAGCTCTATCAATTCTCCATAGTCAACTAATTTTTATAATGGATGTACTCATGTTAGTGGAAGGAGCACTGTGGTGGGTTCAATTGGGTTCCTCAAAAAGGAATGCAGAAGTCCTACCCACTAGTACCTGTTAAGGTGACCTTATTTAGAATAGTGCCTTTTGAGAGATAACTAGATGTAAGTTAAGATGGGGTCCTACTTGAGTGGGGTATATCTTTAATCCAGCATGACTGGTGTACTCATAAGAAGAATAGAAGGGATACACAAACAGAAACACAGAAAAGGGAACCATTTTTGAAAACAAATACACAGATGGAAGGTGGCCATGCGACTATGCAAACAGATTGGAATTATGCAGCTGCAAACCAAGGAATACCAAAGATTACTGACAACCTACAGATGCTTGATGACAGTGCATAGCCCTACTGACATCTTGATTTCAGACTTCTAACCTCTAGAAATGTGAGAAAGTAAGTGTATGTGTTTTATAAGCCAGCCAGTTTGTGGCGGTTTGTTATGGAAATACTAGGAAATGACTATAAGGCCCTGGTGCCATCTGAATGAAAGTCAGTGTCTAAGGTTATCTATCCTGTTATCCTCAATATAAGCTCTACAAAGCGGTCCATCCATATGTTGTGGGGAAACCAGCTGCAATAGAAAGGGAGAGTAATGCACCAGTCTTCTGAAAACACATGGTATTTGAAAAAGGGGGAGTCGTGTGACTGTTCCTAATGAAACACTTCTTGTTCCTAATTCCCTGAATGCTAGATGTGCATCAAATATCTTGTTACCTAAATACCAGAAGTTCACTCTAGGTCCTGCTAGTCTCCCCACAGAAAGCCAATCACTGAAACAATGGGTATTGCAATGGAAGAATGCTTTATTCAAGTGCTGCAGCCAAGGAGAATGGGAGCTCAGTCTCAAATCCATCTCTCTGACTACAACTGGGATTTTAATTTAGCAGGGAAGAATTGTAACTTAAGTATGGGAAAACAGGAATTAAGGAGGGTTAGGGAAGATAAGTTAGCCAACAGGAAGGAGGTGGTCTTAGGCAATCATGATGGGTGAGGGGCCTGACATCTCATTCTCCAGATGCAAGAATCTGGTGAGTTTCAATTTCCTGATACCATCTGGGAGTTCTGATGGTCAGTTTCCCAAGGAAGGAACTCAAATAAGACAGATGTAAGTTTCAAGATTTAAGACCAGGATAGTCAATTTCCACATTTATCAGAAAACAATAAACATCAGTTCCATGTGGCAGTTGGCTCTGTTTCAAAGTCAGAGGGAAATATAACCATGTTTAAGTACTTAAGAATGGCTGAGTCAGCTTGCCCCGGAGAGCTCTTCTTTGAAGAAATTATGGTGCCTACATGCAAGCTGTCTGCCTTCCTCTTGATATGATTGCTTCCTATTGGTACATTCCTACATAGCATGAATAAGTTTATGATTAAATTGTCATACCTGTTTTCATAAGGAAGTATCTTACATAGGTGTGTGTTTGTCATCCACTATTAGAGGCCTCAATGACCTAATCATGTAAGTAAATAATTACTATGGCCTATAAATCCAAGTAAAATATATTTCAGTTAAACTCACAGTTGTACACTCTATGGCTAAGAATCACACACGAGTTCCAGTCCAGTACTTAGGGATAGTATGTACTATATGTCAGCAGTAGTTTGGCATCATGATTGTATTACAGAGCTTGACATTAATGTGTATTTTTCCATGTTTTCTTTCCAATAGACAAGTTTTATAAATAAAGGTGCAACTCAAGTCAAAAGTTTTAAGATTTAAAAAAATAGTAAGTGATATGGTTTGCCTGTGTCCCCACCCAAATCTCATCTTGAATTGTAACTCCCACAATTTCCACATAACATGGGAGGAACCAGGTGGGAGATAACTGAATCACGGGGGTGGGTCTGTCTTGTGCTGTTCTCATGTTCGCGTGATAGTTAATAAGTTTCAAAAGATTTAATGATTTTAAAAACCAGAGTTTCCCTACATAAGTTCTCTCTCTCTCTCGGCCTGCCACCCTCCACAAAATACATGGCTTGTTTCTTCTTGCTTTCTGCCATGATTTTGAAGCCTCCCCAGCCTCATGGAATTGTGAGTCCAATTAAACCTCTTTCTTTTGTAAATTGCCCAGTTATCAGGCATGTCTATATCAGCAGTGTAATAATGGACTAATACTATAAGTCAGTCTCTGGGTATAATGAGTGGAGAGACACATGTCCATAAAAATGGCTGAGTTCTTTTGGTTAAGAATTATGTGGCACATATACACCATGGAATATTATGCAGCCATCAAAAACGATGAGTTTGTGTCCTTTGTAGGGACATGGATGAATCTGGAAAGCATCACTCTCAGCAAACTGACACAAGGGCAGAAGATCAAACACCACATGTTCTCACTCATAGGCGGGTGTTGAACAATGAGAACACATGGACACAGGGAGGGGAGCACTACACACTGGGGTCTGTTGGGGGGAAACAGGGGAGGGTCAGTGGTGGGTGCAGAGTTGGGGAGAGATAGCATGGGGAGAAATGCCAGATATAGGTGATGGGAAGGAAGGCAGCAAATCGCACTGCCACGTGTGTACCTATGCAACAATCTTGCATGTTCTTCACATGTACCCCAAAACCTAAAATGCAATAAAATAAATTAAAAAAAAGAATTCTTAATCAGAAGTGTCATTTCTTCAGTGAAAATCTGAGGTACTGTTCAACCTTAAACTTGTTTCAGAAAAGACTTATTATAAGATAACAATGTAGAGTTGAAGAAACATGACGTTGGTTTTGTTTTTGTTTCTGCTTTATTCAGAAGACAGTAAAATAATTTGTTTCCCTTTGGCCCCACAAATAGGCTTCCTACATATGCCTAACAGTTGAAGCAATTTCAGTGAAGTTTCCAGTCGCATTAGCATTCTCTTACCAAAGGTTCAACTAAGATGTGAAATTGGCCACAGATTTTTTTTTTAATTCTATGAGGTCTTGAGTAGGTAGGAATTTTCATGGCAAGGCTGGTTTTATTGATATTTTCACTGCTTGTGTGCTTTACTTGTATGAAGGTACACTCAATTTTGGTAGTTTATCTAACGACTTAGGATAGAGTTCACAGTAAAATTCCCAGATGTAAGATTCCAGCTGAAAATTCTTGTTTGTGGCTGGTAACTGCAGATGAAAACTTTGCTCTTAATAGGCTGTGTGTTTCCACATATATAGAGCTTAACATAGTCTGGGAGAGGATAAACCACTGATATTGTCTTCATTCTAATCCTTTGGGTAGTAATCAAAGTAATATGTAAATATGTATTTTCAGTGTGAACACTTAGCAAAATGTCATTATTATAATAAAATATTTGCAAGTTATCAACATTTTTCATTGAGCTAGGATTAGCTCAATACACAGGAGAGTGTAAACACATAATACATGCTTTGCCAAGTGAAGGCAAACTGAAGAGGCCTAATAAAGATGCATTAGTAAGATTCAAGGCTGCATACACTTCTAACTAGGCTTGATTTATTTCAATCCTGTTATGCTATTAGACATTTTTTAAACAATATCAGCATTTTTCATGTTTAAACCTCAGTAGTCTGCATCATTGTAATACTCTAAGCATAGCTGGCTGCCTCAGAGAAAACTGGGCTATTAAATTAGAAGATAATATTGTACAGTACCCTGGTCTGTACAAAATACTTATGAGTTGCTCAAGCAAACTGTCTTTTCCTAGTCTACAGTGTAGGTTCAATTTTCCACACTGGCAAAATTTATAAATATAAGCTGTTGGGGCCATATGTTTGACTGACCTTATAGAATCCAAAAACAGAGGTGCCAATGAATGCATCCTAATCAGCATGTCCATGTGATGACTACCCAGAATATCTTCATAAACCACAAAGGCTGACAGAAAAACAGTATATATAGTCCAGATACAAAATACAAAAATCATAGCCATGGAAATTATCTCTCTCTATTAATTTCAGAGATTCATAACCTCAGGTACTTCCCCCAATCTTATCTTTGTCTTGGTTTATCTTGTTTCCATAATCCTCTGCATTAATTCCAGGTAACAGCCACATATCAGTCTGTTGGCTGGTCTAAGTCTTTGATCCAAAAAGCTTTAAAATCTATTCCAGCTTTCTACATTAGATCATCTACTTTGTTGATAATCTGAAATGTCCCCTCTGTGTGCTAACTGTGCATGATGCTTTAAGTAAACTAGGCATCAGCTTTCAGCCATAAAATCATAATGCATTCTTGTTATTATTTATTTGTTTTTCCATCCTTCTAAGAACTTGGGAAGCTTAGGTTAACAACAGCCTTACTCTCTGAGCTTTTGCATTTAAGGTCATAAAAATTTATATTTGTAATATTTACCTGCGGAATTAAATGTCTCATTATTTTTAATAACCTTTCTATCTAATATTGAAATAGCTACATTCACTTTATGTGCTTAAAGTTTTCCTGGGCTATCTTTGACCTTTATCCCTTTATTAGGTGTTCCTTTAAAATAGCTGGATTTTGTCAAGTTCTTTTAAATTTTTTCTGCATAACAATATCTTCTTCCGAATGTATTGTTAGCCATTTGCATTTATTTCAGTTACTATAATTTGGACTTTCCAACGATTTTATTTCAGGGTTTTTACTTAGTACTCACTTTCTGTTTTTTTTTTGATTTTTTTATCTTTCTTATCCTTCCTTCATTTGGGTTAGTTGATATTTCTCTCAAATCTCTCTCTCTCTCTCTCTGTGTGTGTGTGTGTGTGTGTGTGTGTGTGTGTGTGTGTGTGTGTGTGCATTTCTGTGTTTATTAATTGGATCGTTATTAATATTATTTTATTGTTTAACTTAAAAATTTCAACATGAGTACTCAATTTATTAAAATGCATAATGTTTTTCCTGGCTTTCATTTAATAAAATAGAAATAAAGTATTATACTGAGAAAAAAAAAGTATAATGCAATCACTAATGTAATCCCAAACAACTTCGAAACCTTAGAACACTTTTTTCACTCATGCTTTCTCAAATTTGATATTGTTGTTGATTATTTTCATTTGTTTTACTATAAACTAAACAAACTATAGTTGTTATGCAAATAGCCAATGTTTTTTCATAT
The DNA here is from genome assembly GCF_009761245.1 of Sapajus apella. Taxonomy (NCBI): domain Eukaryota; kingdom Metazoa; phylum Chordata; class Mammalia; order Primates; family Cebidae; genus Sapajus; species Sapajus apella. The sequence goes on from NW_022436949.1 coordinate 31,443,848, forward strand.
GCTGAAATGAAATGGTTTGAAACTTAAAAAAGCCTCACAGTGGGTATAATAATAAATTCTCATTAATTTACTAATGCAAAAAATGTTGCAAGGTTCACAGTTAAACCGCACATCTCTTTTGTCATTGTCACCACAAAATGAAGAATTGAAAATTAAGAGTTTAAAAAACGTTGCTTTTGAGAGCAACAGTTTAACTTATTGCACATTCCAGTTCTGCTCAAAATTTAATGTACATAGGTTCCACTGGCCATCATGTTAACATTTAGATTCTGATTCCAAAAGTCTGAGGTAGGGCTTGAACTTTTGTATTTCTCACAAACTAACAGCTGATACTGCTGTTCACAGTCCATGGATCTTACTTTATTCAAAAGGGAATGGTCCATGTAATCACTGGAATAAGAACATATTTCATATAAAGGGAGAATAGAATGTACTTTCTCCATATTTAAGTAGGCAAAGCAAGCCTAAGCAAAAACAAAAAAAGTTGAAGGTATCATACTACCTAACTTCAAAATATACTATGAAGCTATGGTAATCAAAATAGCATAGTAGTGGCACAAAAGCATACACGTAGACCATTAGAACAGAATAGAGACCCCAGAAATAAATCCAAACATTTGTCAATTGATTTTAGACAAAGGTGCCAAGAGCAAACCATAGGGAATTGACATTTTCTTTAATAAACAGTTTTGGTAAAACTGGTTATCTACATGCAGAAGAATGAAATTAAGCCCTAATCTCACACCCCATATACAAATTAACTCAAAATGGATTAAACACATAAACCCATGACCTGAAACCATAAAACTACTAGAAGAAAATGGGAAGCCATCCATGGTGTCAGTCTGGGCAATTATTTTTTTGATATAACCCAAAAAATACAGACAAAAAAAGAAAAATATATACAAGTGAGATTACATCAAACTAAAAAGTTACTGCACAGCCAAGGAAACAATCAGCAAAGTGAAGAGACAACCTACATAATGGGAAATATATTTGCCAACTATATATCTGACAATGAGTTAGTATTCTGAATATACAAGAAACTCAACTCTACAGAGAGAAAACAACACAATTACAAAAATAGACAAAGGAGTTGAATATATTTTCCTCAAAACAAGACATAAATGGTAAACAGGTGTATAAAAAACACTCAACATCACTAATCATGATAAAATGCAAATTAAAATCCTAATATTATCTCACCCTTGTTAACAATTTGTTTTATAATCAAAAAATGGAAAATAAAAAGTGCTGGCAAGGATATGGAGAAAAGAGAACAGTTGCATGTTGTTGGTGACAATGTAAGTTAGTTAAGCTATTATGAAAAACTGCAAAACATAAAAACAGAACTAACATATAACCCAGCAATCTGAATACTGGGTATATATCTAGAGGAAATGAAATTAATATTTTGAAGAGATATTTATTGCAGCATTATTCACAGTAGCCAAGAAATGGAATCAGCCTAAGTATCTATCATAGGATTAAAAAAAATGTGATACATATACACAATGAAATACTATTTCACCTTACAGAAGAAAGAAATTCTATCATTTCTTACAATGTGGATGAACCTGGAGGACATTATGTTATACAATATAAACTATGCACAGAAAGGCAAATTCATTTAGATGGGGAAGTTTTAGAAGTTTCACTCATAGAAGGAAAGAGTACAACATTGGTTACTAAGATCAGAGGGAGAAGGGTAGGAAAGAACACAAAATTTCAGTCAGAGAGGAAGTATAAATTCAAAACCATATTGTACAACGTGACAAATACAGGCAATCACAATGTTTTGTATACTTGAAAATCACTACTAAATTTTAAGTATTTTCACCAAACACACACACACAGACACGATAAATATATCAGGTAATGCATACGTAAGTGAGCACAAATTAGGCTTTCAACAATGTATATGCATTTCAAAACACCATGTTGGCACATGATAAATGTATGTAATTTTATTTCTTATTTAAATACAAATTGATTACTTAAAAGAACATATTTGTAGGGATTTTAATTATACTAAATATATTTTTATGTTTTATAATTTCCATGGAAACAATTTGAAGAAAAATTGTCACAATGAAAGTTGGTAAAGTAAGCATAACCAAGTAAATAAGTCATATGCCATCTTCATAAACTTCACTTAATTCTGAAACAAAAACTCTTCACAAACAATAAATACTCATTTTTTTTAGCTGCATAAATGTCTCTTTATATCCAATGTTTTTAAGCCAAAGATTAATCTCCTGTTTTTGGTTTATTTATGTTTTACAAAATAGGCTTAAATGTTTCATTCTAGCTATATATGAGCCATGAGATACCATATGCTGGTTATTTTCCAAATTATTTAAAAATTCACTTTAGGTATCTTTTCAATTAATCTTCTTCATTTAGGTTAGCAAGTGTCATGTTCTAAAATCATTAAATCCAGAGAAAAAAGTTAATTTTTAGACTAAATTATCTGTTTTGTTTGTGTTTTTAATGCTTCACAATATCTATGCTTACAATTTTCAGACTTATTCCTTCTTTTTTATTATTCTCAATATTTTACCAACAACTAGAAGAAAAATTTATTAAATTTATAACCTAAATTTGTAATTTAAGAAATTTAATTATGTACTCTGATTTTGAAGAAAATAGAGCCTATATATCTAAGAATTGCTAACAGAAATTTTTAAAAATTGCTTCCTTTGTCTATGAAAAGAAGAAGGCAAGAAAAAAGATGTTTAAATTTATATGAGATGTTGGGTTTCAAAGAGAGATCAGGTTGATTTAAAGATGTGTTTATGAAAAGTAATCTTGATTCATTATTACCTTTGATTACGTTTTATCTGGCATGACTGAACCCACTGACTTTTCTGCACCTATAACAAAATAAATAGAAACTGAACTCACACAGAATATATTACAGAATAACATAATTCATATGTAACAGCAGCATATTTTCACTGCACTGCAATATATGTTAGTCTTTTTTTTAAAAAAAAACAACAACATGGTTTTACTTATATGTATATACCTAGGAATACTTGTTTAATATTAAGATAATTTTTATCATCATTATCATTAATCTCCATTCCTTCTGTCTTCTGGTCTCTACTGGAAATCAATTAAACCTCATAGTAAAAGATTATAACCAATGCATATTTGTAGACTAGAAATCAATTTTTTAAATTTTATTTATAATAGAGAATAAAACCTAAATTCAATCCTAGAGTGCCTATTTAAACAACAAGTTGAAAGATTATTATGATGATTTTTTGGTTACTGGTTTAATCATAAACATGTCTGTTTACATTTAACTCTTCATATATGTAAACTGTTGTAACTGATGTTAGACACGTGCATACTTGGAACATACAGTCATATGTAATCCAGTGTCTACATTGAATCACAGGAAAGATACAGCATTTTAATGAATCAATGAATGCATAGTTATATATATCAAGGCATACTTACTTCTTGTTTGTTTGTATTTTTATATTCATTTGTGAAAGTTTAAAGTCTATTCCCAGGTAAATATAATAAAATACCTATTTGATAATTTGTACTAATATTTGTATTTCCATATCAGCACAATCAATGTTAATAAGTAACTCTTTGTCCATTTATCTTACTTTATATTGAGGAAAGTAATTGATAAGTAAAAAAAAAATCTTAGTGTGCTACTGCTCTTCATTGAATTCATATGTGGAAAGACATGATTCATGTTTAATAGAAAATATAATCCTCAAATTTATGGAACACTAAACACTTTTGCATGTAAGGCAGCAAGACCGTCATTAAAAGTGATCTTAAAACTGTATCATGTTATTTTTAATATCACATAATTTAAAATTTTTATGTGGCTTCAGTAGTGTTCTTGACTGTAAGAAGTATCTTTCCAAACTTCATCTGTGTTAGTCCATTTCCATAGCGGTAATGACATTTCTCAAAGACAGTAGTATGGTTTGGCTTGTACCATCCACTTGCAAATGCCACAGGCACTCAACACCAGCCTGTGAAAGCAGCTGCAGGGCCTGTATCCAGCAGAGCCACTGAGGCAGGACTGCGCAAGGCCTTGGGAGCCAGTCCTTTGCATTACTGTGACCTGCATGTGAGACATGGAGTCAAAAGGGATTCTTTTGAAGCTTTAAGACTGAGTAACTGCTTTGCTGGGTTCCAGACTTGCATGGGGCCTGTAGCCAACTCATAACCTGAGTTGGCCAGTTTCTCCCTTTCAGAAGGGGAACATTTATCCAATGCCTATACTCTCACTCTATCTTGGAAATAACTAACTCATTTTTGATTTTACAGGTTGATAGGCACAAGGGACTTGCCTTGTCTCAGGTGAGACTTTAGACTTGGAATTTTGTGTTAATGTTAGAATGAGTTAAGACATTAGGTTACTTTTGGAATGGCACGATTTGTTTTGTGTTTTGAATTGTGAGAAGGAAATGAAATAACTAAATCCATGTTATTCTTTGAAATAAAAATGTGATGAAATTTCTAGAACTGGATGAGGAGCCAACTTGACTGTTCATAGTTCTTACTAAAATACTATTTATGTCGTTGCCAGTCTTCTGCCAGTATGTGAGAATTCACAATTGCTTGGGTGTTCCTGCACAGCAGTAGTGCTGATTATTTGGTAATTAGAGTTTTCCTGTTCTCTCAAAGCAAAATCTCTGCAGCTTATGCACAACTGGTGCCCCATTAGAGGGCAGAGAGTGCACTCAACATCCTTTTTTCTAGGGACAGGAATTGCCAGTCTATTGTGGAATTCAGTCAGAATTTCTTTTTGCATTTTGTTAAGTAAAAAAGTATTTTAAAATATTACTTAATTATATGTCAGAAACTCTGAACTTATTTGATGATTTCTGACAGACTTCCCTACAATAGGCAAGAATTGGAATCAATTATCTATGTTCACTGCATGAAGACATAGCCATCAAATATTTTGTCAGTTGAATGAATTTTTGCTTTAGAAGTGGACTATTATAAGCTGGGCAGTAGCCATGAGCCATATTACTTTCTCTTACAAAGTAATTCATGATACTTCACAGGGATATTCCTTGAACGTTTAAGCCTATGATTATGTTTAATAAAGTAGATAGGTAGATAAATAATACATTATTAAACTCTAATCACAATGAAAAGTTACTATATTTTATTAAGCACATCTAAAATTTAATGTTATTTCAGCAACAATTAAAGTACTGAGTGAAACTTTCAGATGATCAATTTTAGTTCAAATCATGAGGCATTCTAATGTATAGGATTTTATACATACTTTAGAGTTTTGAGATTTTAATTTAGAGCGTAAAATTTCAGGAGATAGTAACAAATTCATAACTTTGAAATTGGCTTTATGAAATGTTCCTGAAAACAATATTCTACTGTAATTTATGATAAGCTTTAATCTTAAAAAAATTATAACTGGCCACCTAAGGGATTTAATGGTTTCACTGGAATAGCTCTAAAGGAGGATCTAAAATTAAATATAACTATTCTAAGGTATATTCTTTCATTTAGCTTATAATCGTGTGAAAGAAATTTAACCCCTTTGGGACTAAATCTATTAAACATATATTGTACGGATGTATTTAAATACTAAGGTTATTTTCATTTATGTCAATATATAATTGGAATTTGTTCTTATCTTAGACTGCCAATGTTATCAACTTCTCTATTCATATAGTAGCTATTATAATAGTCTACGTTAAACTTAAACCTCTTTCTGGCCATGTGTGGTGACTCATGTTTGTAATCCCAGTACTTTGGGAGACCAAGACAGGCAGATCACCAGAGATCAGGGGTTCAAGACCAGCCTGGCCAACATGATGAAACACCATTACTACTAAAAATACAAAAATTAACCGGGAGTGGTGGTGCACACCTGTAATCTCAGCTATGAGGGAGGCTAAGGCTAGGGAATTGCTTGAGCCTGGGAGGCAGAGGTTGCAGTGAGCTGAGATCAGCCTACTGCACTCCAGCCTAGGTGACAGAGCGAGACTCAGTCTCACAAAAAAAAGATTAATAAAATAAAATAAACTCTTGCTTTTATAAATTACCAAATATTGGACATGTCTTTACAGCAGTGTGAAAATGGACTAATACAATACTCAATAGCTAAATAAGGAAATAAATGTCAGAAGTGTTATCACAGTAGCCTGATTGAGAAACACAATGAAATTTGAAGTCAGATTTATTTATTTATATTTTTTTAATTGCACTTTTAGGTTTTGGGGTAAATGTGAAGAACATGCAAGACTGTTGTGTAGGTACACACATGGCAGTGTGATTTGCTGCCTTTCTCCCCACGCTATCTCTCCCCAACTTCCCACCCCCCACTGTCCCTCCCCTATTTCCCTCCAACAGACACCAGTGTGTGATGCTCCCCTCCCATGTGTTCTGATTATTCAACACCTGCCTATAAGTGAGAACATGTGGTGTTTGATTTTCTGTGCTTGTGTCAGTTTGCTGAGAATGATGGTTTCCAGGTTCATCCATGTCCCTACAAAGGACACGAACTCATTGTTTTTGATGGCTGCATAATATTCCATGCTGTATATGTGCCACATTTTCCCTGTCCAGTCTATCATCGATGGGCATTTGGGTTGGTTCCAGGTCTTTTCTATTGTAAACAGTGCTGCAATGAACATTCTTGTGCATGTGTCCTTACAGTAGAACGATTTATAATCCTTTGGATATATACCCAGTAATGGGATTGCTGGGTCAAATGGAATTTCTATTTCTAGGTCCTTGAGGAATCGCCACACTGTCTTCCACAATGGTTGAACTAATTCACACTCCCACCAACAGTGTAAAAGTCTTCCTATTTCTCCAAATCCTCTCCAGCCTCTGCTATCTCCAGATTTTTAATGATCGCCATTCTAACTGGTGTGAGATGGTATCTCAATGTAGTTTTGATTTGCATTTCTCTAACAACCAGTGATAATGAGCATTTTTTCGTATGTTTGTTGGCCTCATGTATGTCTTTTTTTGTAAAGTGTCTGTTCATATCCTTTGCCCACTTTTGAATGGGCTTGCTTTTTCTTGTAAATCTGTTTTAGTTCTTTGCAGATTCTGGATATCAGCCCTTTGTCAGATGGGTAGACTGCAAAAATTTTTTCCCATTCTGTTGGTTGCTGGTTCACTCTAATGACTGTTTCTTTTGCTGTGCAGAAGCTGTGGAGTTTGATTAGGTCCCATTTGTCTATTTTGGCTTTTATTGCCAATGCTTTTGGTGCTTTAGTCATGAAGTCCTTGCCTATACCTATGTCCAGAATGGTTTTGCCTAGATTTTCTTCTAGGGTTTTTATGGTGCTAGATCTTATGTTTAAGTCTTTAATCCATTTGGAGTTAATTTTAGTGTAAGGTGTCAGAAAGGGGTCCAGTTTCTGCTTTCTGCACATGGCTAGCCAGTTTTCCCAATACCATTTATTAAACAGGGAATCCTTTCCCCATTGCTTGTTTTTGTCAGGTTTGTCAAAGATTGGATGGTTGTAGATGTGTGGCATTGTCTCCAAGGCCTCTGTTCGGTTCCATTGGTCTATATCTCTGTTTTGGTACCAGTACCATGCTGTTTTGATTACTGTAGCCTTGTAGTGTAGTTTGAAGTCCGGTAGTGTGATGCCTCCCGCTTTGTTCTTTTTGCTTAGAATTGACTTGGCTATGAGGGCTCTCTTTTGGTTCCATATGAAGTTTAACATGGCTTTTTCCAGTTCTGTGAAGAAGGTCATTGGTAGCTTGATGGGGATAGCATTGAATCCGTGAATTATTTTGGGCAGTATGGCCATTTTCACGATATTGATTCTTCCTAACCATGAACACGAAATGTTTCTCTATGTGTTTGTGTCCTCTCTTATTTCGTTGAGCACTGGTTTGTAGTTCTCCTTGAAGAGGTGCTTTACGTTCCTTGTTAGTTGTATTCCTAGGTAATTTATTCTCTTGGTAGCAATTGTGAATAGCAGTTCGTTCTTGATTTGGCTCTCTTTAAGTCTGTTATTGGTGTATAGGAATGCTTGTGATTTCTGCACATTGATTTTGTATCCTGAGACTTTGCTGAAGTTGCTTATCAGTTTCAGGAGATTTTGGGCTGAGACGATAGGGTCTTCTAGACATACAATCATGTCATCTGCAAATAGAGACAATTTGACTTCCTCCTTTCCAATTTGAATACTGTTTATTTCTTTTTCTTGCCTGATTGCTCCGGCTAGAACTTCCAATATTGAATGTGAGTATATTGAATGTGAGTGGTGAGAGAAGGCATCCTTGTCTAGTGCCAGATTTCAAAGGGAATGCTTCCAGTTTTTGCGCATTCAGTATGATATCGGCTGTTCATTTGTCGTAAACAGCTTTTATTATTTTGAGATATGTTCTGTCAATAACTAGTTTATTGAGGGTTTTTAGCATAAAGGTCTGTTGAATTTTGTCAAAGGCCTTCTCTGCATCAATTGAGAAAATCATGTGGTTTTTGTCTTTGGTTCTGTTTGTGTGGTGAATTACGTTAATAGACTTGCGTATTTTGAACCAGCCTTGCATCACTGGGATGAATCCTACTTGATCATGGTGGATAAGCTTTTTGATGTGCTATTGCAATCGGTTTGCCAGTATTTTATTGAAGATTTTTGCATCTGTGTTCATCATGGATATTGGCCTGAAGTTTTCTTTTTTTGCTGAGTCTCTGCCGGGTTTTGGTATCAGGATGATGTTGGTCTCATAAAATGATTTGGGAAGGATTCCCTCTTTTTGGATTGTTTTGAATAGTTTGAGAAGGAATGTTACCAGCTCCTCTTTGTATGTCTGGTAGAATTCAGCTGTGAACCCATCTGGACCTGGGCTTCTTTTGCATGGTAGCCTTGTAATTGCTACCTCAACTTCAGACCTTGTTATTGGTCTATTCAGGGTTTCAACTTCTTCCTGGTTTAGGCTTGGGAGGAGGCAAGTGTCCAGGAATTTATCCATTTCTTCCAGGTTTACTATGTTGTGTGCATAGAGTTGTTTGTAATAACCACTGATGATGGTTTGTATTTCTGTGGAATCTGTGGTGATATCCCTTTTATCTTTTTTTATTGCATCTATTTGATTATTCTCTCTTTTCTTTTTTATTGATCGGGCTAGTGGTCTATTTTGTTGATCTTTTCGACAAACCAGCTCCTGGATTTATTGATTTTTTAAAGGATTTTTTGTGTCTCTATCTCCTTCAGTTCTGCTCTGATCTTAGTTATTTCTCGTCTTCTGCTTGTTTTTTTTTTTTTTTGTTGTTGTTGTTTGTTTGTTTGTTTCATCTTGTTACTCTAGCTCTTTCAATTTTGATGACAGGGTGTCGATTTTAGATCTTTCCTTGCTTCTCATGTGGGCATTTATTGCTATATATTTTCCTCTAGAGACTGCTTTAAATGTGTCCCAGAGATTCTGATATGTCGTGTTTTTGTTCTCATTGGTTTCGAATAACATCTTTATTTCTGCCTTCATTTCATTGTTTATCCAGTCAACATGCAAGAGCCAGTGGTTCAGTTTCCATGAAACTGTGTGGTTCTGAGTTAGTTTCTGAATTTTGAGTTCTACCTTGATTGCACTGTGGTCTGAGAGACTGTTTGTTATGATTTCCGTTCTTTTGCATTTGCTGAGGAGTGATTTACTTCCAATTATGTGGTCAATTTTAGAGTAGGTACAATGTGGTGCTGAGGAGAATGTATATTCTGTGGATTTGCGGTGGACAGTTCTGTAAATGTCTATTAGGTTTGCTTGTTCCAGGTCTGAGTTCAAGTCCTGGATATCCTTGTTAATTTTCTGTCTTGTTTATCTGTCTAATATTGACATTTAACATACAGAAGTACTTCTATCTGCTATAAACTGACATGTTAACACAATTACCCTTGGCTTCAAAAGACATGGATTAAGTCATACAAAAACCCCAGTAACTATGCAAACTATTGAGGAAAGTCTATACTTTATAATTTTTAACATGCCTTAAGCATTCTCATGAAAATTATTCTGTTAAGTGCTCTTTTTATGCTATGAATTTCATGTTATCTTGATTAGCAACACAAAGAAGTCCTGCTAATTAACTCTTACTATATCCGTTTTGTGTTGAGAAAAATGAAGTCTCATCAAGGTTAGAAATGTCCCCCATCTAACCACGAGAGAGTGATAGACTTAGAAACCCAGCAGTCTACTATCAAAAACCATGTTTTTATAGTTCACTTTGCTTTCTAGTAGGTGCTGGTAGTTGCAGAATCTATTTAAATGGAATCCTGTTTTGTGATTAGTTCTCTCTGCTCTCATCAGTCCTAGCAGATCACTTTGAAATAACAGACAAAGCACTCATGAGTGTTTCTTCTACAACAATTAATAGATTTTTAACCCAATCTAGATACCTTAAAGGATCTTCAAAGCAAAAAGAATTTTCAAAACAAATAAACTTTTGGAAAGTTAATAGTTATAATCTTGTGCTAAACAGTAAATGGCTTCCACAAATCATTAACTATGAGACTATGACCTGAATACATGAAGTACAACTAGGTATATCAGGGTAAGAGCTTTCCAAGTGATTTAAACTGCCTAAGAAAACAAACTGGGGCTACCTAATTTATGATCATTAATTCCATAGATCATAATCATGTTATAGGAAGTACCATTTATAAATTTCAATTTTTTTAGGTATCTTAATGTGGTTGCACATTTAACATCCAGCATTAAAACTGTGTTATTTATGGCTCAAAGTGTTAGACAAAGTTCTGTATCTTCCCAAGACAAGATTTGTCAAAAATAAAATCACCAATATTTGCCAAACTTTACATTTTCCAAGATTCCTAGTGGGGTAAGTCAGGAATTCACCAGAGTGAAGTATCCACCAACCTCCGTTGATGTTAGACAACATGCTATTATTTATTTGTTTCTATTATGTCTTTGAGGCCAAAAAATGGGAATATGCAAATTAAAATAAATAACAAACAGCAGCTGAAAGTTTTCCTGGCCACCAAAGGAAAATTAAAAATTTGGGACATGATTATTATTTCTAATAGAGAGGTCAAAATGAATTCCTAAATGGAAATAAAACTCTTAGTACTAAGCTGATAAAACATTAAAAACAATTTCTTATGTGGAGTTGTACTTAGCAAGCACAAAATGACATAGAAGTAAATATACACATATATCATTTCATTAATGATAACATTAATTAATGATATGGAGAAATTAACATGGTAGCCAGACACAGTTTAATAAATTGATGTTTGCAGAAGGCATGAAACTCCCCTGCCAGGGACAAATAAATTTACTACTCTAGCACAGTGAAAAGCATAGGCTTCATCACATGTCCATCAGATGCCCTTGCCACCAAACTCACAGGGCAACATAGATCTCAAATATTTGCTTATTTTATGCTATCCTGTGAAGAAATGTTCTCCTTATCCTGAATAATCCACTGGTATCAGAAGGCAACTGAGCAGGTGTTTTAATTAGTATATTTTGAGAAAAAATAGTCATGCTCAGAAATTTGCCTCAAACACTAAAAACAAAAACAATGAAATGTCTAATTACTTCTAAGCTTTGTAGTAATTTAAGGACTTGTTAAATTCTATTGCATCTTTTAGGTTTTGGTTCACTGTTTGATTTTGTTTATGTGTTTCTTCTTTATGGGTTGCATATGTGTGCTGTGAATACTAACAATGTTCTGTGAAGATATTTCCAAGTTAAATTGGATTCTTTCTGCTACTAGCTGTGCCACATATTGCTGCAATATATTTGACATGATTGTGAAACAGAATAAAACCTAGAGTAGAACATTTCCATAGCTATCTGTGATCAAGTGTTTATTTGCAAACTATTGTCGAATTATCAAAATGTCAAAAAATTAGCTTTCTCTTTGCAATTTAAATCCATTCATGTGGCATATCAGATCTATATACTTAATTGCAATTATATTGATGATCAGATTTTGTCAGAAAAACTCTTGTGAGGTTATTCATCAATTGAAACATATGTAGAGGAAGACCTATTGAAAGAGCTCAGCAAAAATAGTTATTGGAATCTTCAGCAGCCACCATAAAGTCAAACAATTATTTCTGTTTGCCAAGAATTCACTTAAGATACATAAGTCCTATTACATATATAACATTAGCATGTATTTTAAATGGGGAGTGGTAATTCAGAAAAGTCATTGCAGGAAGAAACACGAAATCCCAAATGTGTTTTTTCATGCCACACCAGGTAACTTAGTTACTGAGCAACAAACTGCAACAGCTCTTTATCCCTAAGGGAAGATATACTATGTTGACAGATGTTCCTTTTACTTAAACACAGTTAAGTGTTTCTTTGTTACACAAAGCCTTAAAAAAAGGTTAAACTGAGGAATCATTTGCAATAAATAATGATAGAACATATTTGATATGATAGTTGTATATAACGTATCACTTATGTCTGATTTAACTGAGGAACAGATAAATATATAAAGTTAAATGAAACAGGGTTGAAAAAAACATGTTCATAGAATTAGATGACATTTTTTATTTATTAAGTTTGATCATAGCATAATTGAGTCAAAACTTTTAGCCATTTGGAAATTTGTTATTCACCTTATATAAGCATAGCATAAATAACTAAAATGGCAAAATAATGTACTTAGTTTTTCTGTAGTTTATGTAAGTTAGATTTACAATTTTTGTTTTTTCCATAAGTAAGGAAACAGAGTTACAAATTTTAAAGAAAAAATACAGTGTTCATTTTATTCTATCATTTAGTTGTATTCAATTAATGTTTTATTTTCACTATAAAAATATTTTAAAATTATACTTTTGATCAGCAAATTAATGCTGGATGCCACAATTCCGTAACACTGTTCTCATGTTTAACGTATACAGTTAAGAGGAAATGTAGACCATATTCACAGTGGAAATGTAATATATGCTTTTCCTAAACCTGCAAACCAGAGTCTGTTACTTAGGTCTCCTAGGCTCTTTATTAATGCATATATTTTATTGGTCTAAGGACACTTTTTTCCTGAAAGTAATCTGCATTATTCCTAAACTAATATTCTGCCTCATTCCTTAAATGCTGGATCTGCAGATGATGCTGAACCTGTATATACTGGCTCCATCTTAAAGCTTGTTTAAAGTCAGTGCCTGTCCTTGTTGGGCAAGAAGTTGTTATATATTTTAAATATTTCCCTATTGCTTCTATGTAGTCAAGATAATAAAGTGGTTGAAATGATCATTTCATATGATTTATTGAAAAATACTGAGTGCTTTTTGAACATTATAATAAATGCAGAAAAATTATGATCATAAATTTTTAATAACTATAATGAGAGGAAGAATATTGCTCTGTTAGAAGTAGAGGCATAGTGTTGACTATGTCTACCTTTGTTGATTTTAAAATTTCCTTAAAATAATTGTTTTCATTGTATTTTGAACTATACAAGACTGTACATGAATGATAAAATTGTATATGATTAAGAATTATTTTACTTACAAATTATATAAATTCATTTTCTAAATTCAAACTGTTATATATCCCAATTATTATTATTAAATTATATATCCAAATTATTATTAAATCTTTTATTAGATGAGTAGGTTAAACAAAGAAGATTCACAACAAGGAATTCTAAATAATGTAAATTTGTAATAGATAATATCATAGTGTCACTGCTAAGAAAAATGTTCAAGTCTGAATGCCCCTGGAAATTTTCCTTTAAGATCATAGCTATAATCTTTGTTGCTTGATTTTTCATTTGCTTTGTCTTTTTGTGTGTATGTGTGTGATATACAGTCTCTCTCTGTTGTCCTGGCTACAGTACAGTGGTATGATCTTGGCTCACTGCAACCTCCACCTGTTGAATTCAAGTGATTCTCCTGCCTCAGCCTCCTAATAGCTGGGATTACAGGCGCATGCCAACATTCCTAATTTTTGTATTTTTAGTAGAGACGGAGTTTCACCATGTTGGTCAGACTGGTCTCGAACTCCTGACCTCGTGATCTGCCTGCCTCAGCCTCCCAAAGTACTGGGATTACAGATGTGAGCCACCACGCCCAGCTCTGAAATTCTTAATAATTCTATATTTGACCTTTTGTAAGTGACACCCTATAGGACATTGAATGTCTATGTACATAAGGAGAATATATATGTGCAATATGTGTTCACAATTCTGTAACATTCCATTTTGTATATAGAATTCTACATGCCTCAGGAGCACACAGTTCTGGAGGTCACAAGAGGCACTGGAGTTTGGCCAGACCACAAGCTGGTGCAAGGTAACTGTGATGGATAAATGATTAAGTGGGGCACTGACAGCCTGAGAAGCAACACAAATCCTTTTGAACCAGCACTTGTTTTGAAAGCACATAAAATGCCACCTATGGTAGATTATGCCTGTCGTCCCAGCACCTTGGGACACAGAGGCAAGAGGATCCCTTAAGCGCAGGAGTTTGAGACTAGCCTGGGCAATACAGTGGGGACATGATATATACACACATACACACACACACACACACACACACACACACACACACACACACACGGAGTTAGAAAGAGAGAGAGAAAGCATGAAAAGTTAATCACATTCTAAGAAACAAGAATGATCAAGGAATTCTACTTTTTCATGTTACTTACCTGAATGAGATTTATGTGAGTTTACAAATGATGCAATAAAATTTAAGTAACTTTGGTGATTCCTCACATGAGTTACAAGCTATTGTATATATATTTAAAGTAGGCATTGCATAATATAAAGATGAACAGTAAAAATTTATGTGAATAATCTCATTTTTTAAACTTAGAATGACATCAAAAGAACACTTAAAAAGATACCATGACAACGAGAAAGAAAGACAGAGAGAGATAAATGAAACTACAGAAGAAACAATGTAAGTTTTATATTTTAGTTTCATTATTGACACTTTTGTCTTGCTTTTTGAAAGAGGGTTTTCATATATTCACCATGTCCCATAAATTCTATGGCCGTCCAGGTTCTGATGCTAGTTAATGGTGACCTATGACTACAGCAGAGTCTGATGTGAAGCTCAACCTTTCTAAATCAGAAGAGAAGGGCCAATATAAAATTGCAAGGGTCTTTTTTTCCAAAGGGAAGGGGAAAAAAGAAGAAAGATCTCTAACATGGTACATTTGACTATATATGCAACTTTGAGTTCTGTCAGAAAATAAAGGCCTGAATTATTGACAGATATTTATTTAAAAAATACAAAAAAGACAATTTTAATGTAGTTGTTAGAAAATGTTACACAAAAATAAAAGGTAATTATGGTTTCCTACATTTTTGCTACAAAGGGTATTTGGGGAATCAGAGCACTGGCATCATTTAAGACATTTTTTTTTTGGAGACATTTAGATAATTTTGATCTCAAGTCATACTTAAGATCTACTAAATCAGAATCTTCAAAAGCATACCTTGGAAATCTTGCTAATGTGTAGATTCCAATTTAAATTCTAGGAATGTCTCCCAGACTTACTACTTAAACTGAAAAGCTGCCAGGTGAGGCTGATGCTGTTGTCGTGCCTCTAACACTAATCAACATACGTCAGTGGTTAACCAGGTGTTCATAAATAAACACAGAAATGTAAACACCAAATATTGCCTTAACCAAACTCTGCAGCAAACAATATTGGTAAGTTAGAGAAAAAGGACATGCTTGGGGAGGGGATGGTAAGAATGCCTATATATATAAAAATTTTTTTTTTTTTTTTTAAGACACAGTTTTGCTGTTGTTGCCCAGTTTGGAGTCCAATGGCTCAATCTTGGCTCACTACAACCTCTGTCTCTTGGATTCAAGTGATTCTCCTGTCTTAGCCTCCCGAGTTAGCTGGGATTACAGGCATGTGCCACTACACCAAACTAATTTTTGTATTTTTAGTAGAGATGGGGTTTCTCCATGTTGGTCAGACTGGTCTCAAACTCCGACCTCAGGTGATTCCCCCACCTTGGCCTCCCAAAGTGCTGGGATTACAGGCATGAACCACCATGCCTGGCCAAGAATGCTAATATATATATATATATATATATATATATATTTTTTTTTTTTTTTTTTTTTTTTGAGTCGGAGTTTCGCTCTTGTTGCCCAGGCTGGAGTGCAATGGCGCGATCTTGGCTCACCGCAACCTCCGCCTCCTGGGTTCAGGCAATTCTCCTGCCTCAGCCTCCTGAGTAGCTGGGATTACAGGCACGTGCCACCATGCCCAGCTAATTTTTTGTAGTTTTAGTAGAGACGGGGTTTCACCATTTTGACCAGGATGGTCTCGACCTCGTGATCCACCCGCCTCGGCCTCCCAAAGTGCTGGGATTACAGGCGTGAGCCACGGCGCCCGGCCACTAATATATTTTTTAACACAGGAAGACATCAGTAAATTATTTCTAAAATAGAAAATAATATCTCTTTATATTAAGACCAATTATTGCATGAAATATTAACAGAGTCATCCTAAAATTGAATTTCAGTGTAAGAATTCAAAACTTACCCCCTCATTTTTTCATTAAACATTAATTGAACAGAAGAATTTATGGTAAACTGTACAGCATTAAAATACATGAAAAAGAAAGAATTGCAAGGTTGTATGTGTATATGTTTGAAACTGGAGTTTGCTTGCATCTCCTAATTGAATTAAGATAATGTACACTAGTATAAAAATGCTCTGGATTTCAGATTTATCTGAAAAATAAGAGTCAGTCAAAATGCAAGCTGATTTTGGAAGCATACATATTAAGAATACAACTGTATATGACAATTACATATAATTAGAGACAATTATGCATGTCTAAAACAAAATGTGAGTGTTGCTATCCATTTGTACTGATAAAACAAGGACATACTTCAATATTATAAATATCCTGTTAAAAATATATTAAAATATATATATATAATACATAAATATATATTAACCAAGGATATTTGTAGTTTCATTTGAATAGTCAGATTACTTTGTGTGGTTACGTTTTTCATCAAAGTATTTTCTATTTTCTATTTGTCTTTATTGCAATGGGACAAAAAAATTAAAGTATTTTAATGAAAATATTGTCCTTCTTATTTTCAGTTCTCTGGATTCTCTAATCCTATCCAAACATGTGTGACTTCTTTTGCTTGGCAAAAGAATAAGCAAAATTGTAAGATGTTTTAAGACAAAGTTCTGTGTTGGTACAGATCCAGTTTTTGGTGAAGTTACAGACATTTCAAATCATTTAAACAACAAAAACAACAATAACAAAACATCAAAAATCCATATGGTCCAGAATGGGGCAATAAACCATTTCCTTTCAGCTCTGTTTGTTTTATGCATCAGTTAGCTAAACGCTTACCACACAAGAAGCACAGCGCCTTTTCATCCTTTGTGCTACGCAATGAAAGTAAAACCAAAAGATACACAATTTTCACCCCCCACATTCTTTCTTTGACATTTTCTGCATTAAGTTGAGATGAATGTAAACAAAGACAGATGTCCATAATCACAATGTCAAGATGTTTTCATTAATTCTTCTCAAATGGAGATTCTGCTACACATTCTAGTTTGGGTATGATGAACAATATACATTCCTCAAACATGCCCTGCAAAGCCTGATGGGCCCCAAGAGTTTTGAAATGAGGCATTATATTTACAATAAACATAATATAAACAGTTTCACCAAAAGATTTTTCAAAATAAGAGATGAGATTTAATTTAAAAAAATAAAATTTTGGTCTATTCATTGAATCTGAACATAATCTGACAATTTAAACACCCAAAGACATGTAGGTAAAGACTATTCCCCAGTACAAATTATATACAATAAAGTAATTTGTGATATATAGTTATTTTGCATCCCCAATTATTATTATTATTATTTTTTTTTGAGATGGAGTCTTGCTCTGTTGCCCAGGCTGGAGTGCAGTGGCTAGATCTCAGATCATTGCAAACGCCACCTCCCTGATTAAGGGATTCTCCTGCCTCAGCCACCTGAGTAGCTGGGATTATTGATGTGCGCCACCATGCCTGACTAATTTTTGGACTTTTAGTAGAGACGGGGTTTCACCATATTAGTTAGGCTGGTCTTGAATTCTTGACCTCGTGATCCACGTGCCCCGACCTCCCAAAGTGCTGGGCTTATAGGCATGAGTCACCATGCCTGGCCAAATTTTAAAGACTTTCATATCCACAATTATGCCTTATGTCTTTAAATACCTTTCATGCTTTTATGAATCAACTTCCAGAAAAAAACAATATTCTGTACATTTGTATTTGTTGATGTTATTATAGCTATTCATTTTCAGAAAAAAATGGGAGTCTAATATTTAATAAATATCTATTATCTCATATTCTAAGCCATGCTTGTAATTTTTTTCCAAATTATTATACCTAACTAATTATAGAATACTACCCAGAGCAACCAGATATCACTGATACTCATTTCAGTGACTAGTAACACAGCCTTCATTTCCCACCCTTGTGCTAAATAACCTCTTAAGAGTCTACAGAATGCCTGAACAAGAACTCATATAATTAAATCTAACTGGTTTAATACGTACTCCATGTCCTTTATTGCAAAGTACCTTCCACAGCAACACTGTTTCACCAGATACCATTTATACTCTACAAAGCTCCACACATCTGTCAAGTGTGAAGAAAGTATTTTTGCAGAGCTGTTCACACCTGATCACCTGTGGACTAAATAAAAAAATGTATTCCAATACCAGCTACCTGAAGCCATCTGACAACCTGAGGCCATCTGAGATACTGGAAAGAGCATCAGAAAATTCAAACAGAGCTACAATCCAAGTAGAAATCACTGGACCATAGTATTCATCTAATTACCTCTATTTACTATTTCCATCTCCATTAAAAATGTAAAATAAAGCTGCAATTTTTAATTATGAAAATTACACTTGCTTACACTGATGTGCATTTAACCTCTGAGGCAGTAAGTTATTATTACCCATACAAGTTTACTCATCTGTATGGAATTGTCATAGTGAGATTACCTTTCCAATATTGATTATTTCCAATTATGTTGAGCCATAAAATTAAAGAATTATTTATATCATAGGGCATGACCACCATAGTCTGGTTTCTGTCTCTGAAATCTCAAAAAAAAAAAGAAAGAAAAACTGAATATACATTTCTAAAATGTCTCTTAGAGTCAAGTGACAATGACAAAAAAAATCCAACTCTCCTTTGAAATTTGAGAATAAAAACTTTATTGTGTATCAACGGCAATCTCTTTTTGCTTTCTAACAAAATAGGTATGCAAAAAATTTTAATTAACGAGTATACTATACTAACTACACTGTGAAGGATCAATTTAGACACTCACGATAAAATGTTCACGAGCTCCATTTTTAAGCAGCTTTCAGCCTAGTAGAGAACTGGTGTGTTGAGGGTGGTGGTGATGGTGGTGAGACTTTGTTGCATACCATCAGATAAATGTTGAACATTTTGCTGCTCATGAAAGATCCCTTTTTTTCTTGATTTCTACTATATCAATGAAAACGGCAAAAATACGTATTAGAAAATAATTGTCACGTGTTCACAAATAAAGAAACCAGAGCAGTGTAATGATTAGACTTTTTCTCTAAAATCAGAACCTCTGAATTAAAAATTCTTTGCATCACTAACCTGCTTTGTAACTCCTGAGTAAGGTATTTATCTAGAAACTTCAATTTCTCAGTCTCTAAAAAGTAGATAATAATAATGTCTGCCACATTGGTTTAATGAAATAATAGATACACAAGGCCATTAAGCATTCAGTAAATATTGTTATAAATTGTTGATAATATAAATAATGTATTATTATTGACTTTTTGAGAACTAATTATGTTGAGTGATCAAGAGAATATGTAGGTGTTAATATTTTATCAGGAAGAATTTCTTATATAATTTTTTAGGTATTTACCAGCTCTCAAGCATTAACAGAGCCACCTGAAAATGTGTGAACTTAAAAAATGTTTGTTCTAGTTCATATACAGGATAAACTGTGGTAGTGGCATGGCTTTATCAATACTACAAAACAGAGATAGAATGAGGATTTTAGAATACGTTTGTGACTGTCATCTGTTTACAAGACTATGGAGAAATGTGGGTGGGAAACAAGAGTAATAGTAAGTAATACATTCATGAATGACTTGGTAACAAAATATACAAAAAGAATTCATGAGATTACGTAGGACACACAAATAGATTGAACACCATGTGGTAGCAATGCTTTTTATTATGCAAAAATATGTATAAGAAAGTTTACAAGAGTGTTCAACTTAAACCAATTCATATATTTCTATTTATTTTGATTAGAGGATATGTTAGTAGGATAAGAAAAAAGTTTGTAACCTTAATGTAAAAGGGGTATATTATTCTTTTTACAAATTCCACAATAAATTGAAGTCATGCTTATTATACCTGGAAAAGAAATTGCTCTGCAAAGTCTATACAGTAATTTCTTGGTATCTGTGGTGGTTTGGTTGTGGTGAGATTCCTTCCAGACATTGCAATTCACAGATGCTCATGTACCTTATGTATGGTGCATTTGCATACAACCTATAAGTACTGTTGGCTACTTTAAATCATCTCTAGATTACTTATACTATCTAATATGATGTAAATACTATATAAATAGTTGTATTTGTTTAAAAAATGATGAGCAAAAGTGTATACATATTTGGTATGGATATAACTATCCATTTTTTCCCAAACATTTTCTATTTGAGGTTGATTGAATCCACAGATGTAGAACCCAAGGATATGGAGAGCCCACTGGATATAACAGCCAAATTACTGTAGGCCAAACATCTTATAAAGGTAAATGCAAATACAGAATGATACAGCATTTCCATAAAATCTTTACAGGGAGAAAGGTAGCTATATCTGTATAAAATTATATGTTTACACTTTGAGGATAATGTTTTGTTCTGATCCTAATATTATAATACTTTCCTAGTAAGTTTTAAGTAGCTCTACCACAAAAGCATTATTTTTTAATTTAAGCTAGCTAGACATAAATCTTTTACTATCAATTGTACTAAAATAAATTTTTCATTATATCTACCATTTATCCAAAACATTAAGGCCTTTCAAAATATCCCAGATTAAGTGGGGTCTTAATATGTAGTATGTTATTTACTCAGTATAGAGAATACACAACAGACCACTAAGTGTGAGAGGATTTTTCAATAGAAGAACCATGTTTTTTAGTTAATTTTACCAATATAACTGATAATGCATAATGAATTCCTAAGGTCAAATCATTCTCAAGTCTTTGTTTTGTTGTGAATATAAACTAGCTTTTTCAAACTTTCCAGCTGCAGATTAATGAATGAAATGACACAATTAACATGAAAATTGTATTAAGAAAGGATTTCTTTCATATAAATATATAATACATTGTATATAATCTCTTTTCTTAGATATCATTAGTTATATTGTTTCCTATGACATGCATTCTCTAATATTTAAACCAATATTTTTCTCACAAATTCAAGTAACTGTTGAGTTTTATTTTGTTTAAAAACTAAAATACAGGCTCTGCACGGTGGCTTATGTCTGTAATCCCAGCACTTTGGGATGCTGAGGCAGGCAGATCACCTGAGGTTGGGAGTTCGAGACTAGCCTGACCAACATGGAGAAACCCGTCTCCACTAAAAATAGAAAAAATTAGCCAGGTGTGGTGGCTTATGCCTGTAATCCCAGCTAACTCGGGTGGCTGAGGCATGAGAATCACTCGAACCCAGCAGGAGGAGGTTGCAGTGAGCTGAGATCGAGCCATTGCACTCTAACCTGGGCAACAATAGCAAAACTCCATCTCAAAAACAAATAACAACAACAACAAAAAAGAACACAAATACTTAGAAGGTTTTCCAACATAGTTATTTTTCAAGCTATTTGATCTTCAACTGTAGAGAGAAATAAGCAATAAGATATAGTCACACATAGCTCATTTTTGTTGTTGCAGCAGGAACAAAGTTTGTTTGATTTTAATATGATATGGGATGTTCCAGCTAATTCCATTAGACAGGAAAAGAAAATAATAGATGATAAGTAGGTAGACAGATACATACATACATACCTACATATATAGATCCAGATACATATAGATATAAAGAAATAAAACTGTATTTGCTCACAGATAACACTGCTATTTATGTAGAAAATCTGAAACAATCAACAACAATTAAAAACAACAAAAAAAGGGAATATACAATTATAGCAAAGCAATAAGATACAAGGTTAATATATAATAGTCAATTGTTTTCTTATATACCATCAATGAACAATGAAATTTGAAAATTAAATATATAATGCCATTTATATTTCCAAAAAAATTAAATACTTAAATATATATTTAACAAAATGTGCATAAGATCACTAAGAGGAAAACTACAATGCACCGATGAAAGAAATCTAAATAAATGGAGAAATATTTTGCATATGTGGGTAGGAAGTCTCAACATTGTCAAGGTGTAGGATTCTTCTGATTTGATCTACAAAGTCAATATAATCACAGTCAAAATCCTGGCATGCTTTTTGTGGATATGAATAACCTGATTCTCAGTTTGTGTTGAAAGACAAAAGACACAGAATAACCAAAGATATTAAACAAGCAGAACAAAAACTGTTGAGGGTTGATACTAGTATAATTCAAGACTTATGATAATCAGCGTAGTTGATACTGACAAAATAATAGATAAATAGATCAGTGGAACAAAATAGACAACCCAGCAGTAGGCCAAAACAAATATAGTCTACTGACCTTTGGTGGAAAACTGAAGGTGATTTAATTAAGAAAGGATAAAATTTCGACTAATGAATCCGCAAAAAAAAAAAAAAAAAAAAAAAAAAATCCAGACATAGAGCTCATACCGAAATGTAAAACAGAACTATACAACTCCTAGAAGGTAGTGTATGAGAAAATCTAGGTGACTTGAGGCTTAATAATGACTTTTTAGGTACAACAAAAGCAGGATATATGAAAGAAAAAGTGGATAAATAGATATTCATTAAAATTAAAAATCATCACTCTTTTTTAAAAATGAAATTACAAATAACAGACAGGGAGAAAGTCATACAAAGAACTTGTGTCCAAAACACAGAAAGAACATTTAAAAATCAACAAGAAAATAAACAGCCCAATTTAAAAGGAGGCAATAGATCTGAATAGACCTCACCAGAAAAGATATACAGATGGCAAACAAGCATTCAAATTATGGTCCACGTGATACAGAGAATTAAAAATTAAATATAATAATGCAATACACATTTATTAGAATGGCTAAAATTCAAAACATTGACAGCAGCACATGCTTGTACAGGAACTCTCATTCATTGTTGTTGGGAATGCAAAATGGTACATACACCTTGGAAGATGGTTTAATATTTTCTTACCAAACTACACATACTCTCACTATATGTTCCAGCAACTACACTTTTAGGTATTTATTCAAATTATTTATAAACTTAAATCCACACACACACAAAAGTTATGTAATGTTTACAGAAAACTTATTTCTGATTTCCATACTGGGAGGCAGTCAAGAGGTTTGTGATGTGTCATTTTTTGTGTCAAATTGACTGGGTCATAGAGTCATGGAGTCCACAGATATTTAGTCAATCATTATTTGGGTGTGTCTGTGAAGGTGTTTTTGGATCAGATTTACATTTAAATTGGTAGACTGATCCCATCCTTTCTAATAAATAAAGAAACCAACAGACAGGCTGACTGACAGATAAACACATACATCCTATTAATTGTTTCTCTGGAGAACACTGACTAATAGTGTATCCTTCAACAGATGAATGAATAAATAAACTGTGGTTATTATGTGCTAATAAAAAGAAATAAGATACTAGCTATGAAAATACATGGAGTACCATAAATGCATCCTGCAAAGTAAAAGAAACCAATCTGGAAATATTTAATGCTACATATATGATTCCAACCAAATGACTTTTCAGAAAAGGTGAATCTATAGAGACAGTAAAATGGTCAGTGGTTGATGGAGATTCAGCCAGAGGAAGGGAGAGGTAAATTGGTGGAATACAAAAGAATATTAGTGTAGTGTAACTATTCTGTATAATAAATAATGGCAGATACATGATATTATACATTTGACAGAACCCATAGAATGTATAATACACTATTGAACCCTAAAAATGGGGGATACTGAAGGGATGTAAGAGGGTAAATGGGAATTCTCTGTACTATCACTCATTATCCTGCAAAACTAATACTGCTATAAATAATAAGTTTATTTTTTAAAATCTCAATAATTTTTTAAAATAAAGTAAGCAGCATGTATATTTAGTTTTCTCCATAAGATACATATTTTATGAAAAAATGGAAAATAATGTCTTCTTTAAAGTAGCATACTATAACATAGAAAACAGAAACTCTTTTAGGTAACACAAGTGAAATGCATCTTTGGTATTATAATTTTCAATTAAATGTGTTCATACATTTCCTTTTTATTACAGAAGTTAGCACTAAAAAGCCACATTGTAATTACCAAGCAATGAACAATGAAAATAATGCTATTTAGTGTGGTAAGAGTTAATGGAGAAAAGAAAACATTTATGCTAATAACAGTTTTAAGTCTGATTCACAGTGATATTTTACTCAGAAGAAATAGTATTGCTTTCAACAAAAAGATGTAATTATCAATAAAAAACAGTAACTAAAATTTAGAACTATAACTGTAGCTACAGCAAAATACCTATTGGAATATTAAACATATTTTTCTTGTTTCATCTCTCTCTTCCATATTCCTTCTCAAGACTAAAACTCAAACTATTGAACCAACCAACCACTAAAGATTATTGTTTCTTATATTATTTATAGGAGAAGAATAACTCAAAAACCCCTGACTATAGCTGACTTCTCTGAGACACTGGAATATGACAATAAGGGTCACCATGTGAATATTTCCTCAGGCCAATTGTTAACATAATTTCTAAAATTACCTCCTGGCCAGGTGCAATGGCTTATGCCTGTAATCCCAGAACTTTGAGAGGCCAAGACGGGTGGATCACCTAGGGTCAGGAGTTCAATACTAGCCTGGCCAACATGGCAAAACCCCATCTCTACTAAAAATACAAAAATTAGCCAGGCCTGGTGGTGCATACTTGTAATCCCGGTTACTCAGGGTGCTGAGGCAGAACTGCTTGATCCCGGGAGGCGGAGGTTGCAGTGAGCCAATGTTACCCCACTGTATTCCAGCCTGAGTGACAGAGGGAGACCCTGTCTCTAACTAATTAAATAAATAAATAACCTTCAGCATAATATCAAGAGGTAATACTGAAACAGACTTAATATTGACTCCACAGCATGGTTCAATACATACTTAGCAAGTATTTAATAATTTTTGAATTAAAGAATATATAATAGAGCAAGATGAATAGTTAACTACCAGGCTATTCAAATGCTATTATTCTGTAAACTAAAATAATATCTTCAAAACATGTTGGAAACAAGTATTGAAGAATATTTAGGACAGATGCCATTGGAGAAGGGGGTAGACAAAAATAATGACAGTGGTTTTTTAGTTTCTCTAGTTAATTTTTTTTTCTTTTTTTGCTGGAGCAATTAATGAGTAGATTATTACTCAGTAATTTTTCTCTTACAGAAGAAACAGTCCCCATATTGCCCATGATAGTATATTTGATTGATTATGTTTCAAGCATGATGCTGAATACTGGAGATATATAGACCAATAAATACAATAAAAAAGTTATCTGCAAACAACTAAAGTGCAAGGTAGACACACACAGTGAGATGGGAGCCAGTGGAAGCAATATGGCATGTTGTTTACAAGGAATGGACATGATACTAAACTGCCTGAATTGGAATTCTGGCTCTGTCACTCATGAGTATGTGTACTTGGGTATGTTTTTAACCTTTCTAGGCCTCGGTTTCCTAATCCCAATAATGGAGATAATTATTATCAACTTCATAAGTTATAAGATAATGGGTTAAGATTGTTCACATAAGTTCTAAGAATAGCTCATGGAACTTTATAAATGTTTACATTTTATGACACTTTGCCTGAATATAACTGTGAATCAATTAAAACTAAGAAAAATACAGAAGTATTAATAAGATGAGCTTCAGAATTGATTGAAGCAATAATTCAAAGATGAATAATATTTTTTCCTTTTCTCTGCCAAAGTGATACTGTCCTACCCATCCCAAAACTGACAAAGGAAAGAAGAATGGTAAGCCATATCACCTGGAACTCAGAATTGCATCACTGATACACAATGGCACAAAATATAAATAATGAAGGAATAATTATAATGGCCACGATGTCCATTATGGGAGATGAGTAAATAATGCTAAAAATACATCAAGAAGGAGAGATTATCACACTGGTAATTTAGGGAGTGGATTAGAAAATCTTTCTCAGAATATGAACTGAGATTGGAAGTAAGGTTTGGGGAATTCAAAAAAGGGAAAAAGAATGGATAGCCATAATCACCTGGAACTCAGAATTGTATCACTGATACACAATGGCACATAATATAAAGGATAAAGTAATAATAATAATGATAGCCACAATGTCCATTATAGGAGGTAAGTAAATAATGCTAAAAGTATATCAAGAAGGAGAGATTATCACGCTGGTAATTTGGGGAGTGAATTAGAAAATCTTTCTCAGAATATGAACTGAGATTTGAAGTAAGGTTTGGGGAATTCAAAAGAGTCGGGTAAGGACAAGATATTCTAGACAGAAGTCTTAGAATTTTCTCTCTCTAGTTATGTGAGACATAATCACATTTCCAAACTAATTTTAGGAAAGTCTAAGTGAGGTCTTTAACCATCTTAAGGACAAGGTACAAATAAGCTGTGATTTTTTTTCTCTTCTAACTTCCTTGCTGCTCTAATATTTCTTCTTCTTTTTATTATATAAAGTTAAAAAAGAAAAGCAAACCCATAAATCATGAAGGTGATGGTGAAACAAAAATATTGTATTGGATCTTTAAAAGTGAATTAAAGTGTTTTTTTAAATTATTATTATTTTGAGATAGGGTCTCACTCTGTCACCCAGACTGGAGTATGGTGGCAGGATAAAATCTTACTGGATCCTCAACTTCCCCAGCTCAAAGGACCCTCTCACCTCACCCCCTAAAGTGTTGGGACCACAGGCATCCACTACCATATCCAGCTAATTCTTTTAATTTTGTAGAGGCAAGGTCTAACTATGTGGCCCACTCTGGTCTCAAACTCTTGGGCTCAAGCAACCCTCCCAGCTTGGCTTTCCAAATTGCTGAGATTACAGGTGTGAGCCACCATGCCTCGCAAACAGAAGCATTTAATTGATTTATTTTAACTAATAGTAAAATAGTTTTAGTCATGTTTAAGCACAAACTCATGTATCTACAAGTAATAACATGTGTAGCAAAATACTACAGCATCATTTTGTAACCAAATTATTTATTTTGTTGATTCTTGTTTGGAATTTAAAAGCTGAATAATGTTGATTTTTCTGGGTCACTTTCCTAATGTGTACGTATCTATAATAAAACATTTTCTAACTACCTTGTAGGTCAAAGTATGAATCAAATTAATTAAATGATACAAAAATGATTTTGTCAATAGAATAATAATTATGATTCAAACTAATTCAATTAATTTACTTCCAAAAGTTAAAGACAAATGTAAGTGCATATTCGGTTTCTACATGGAAAAGTAGTAACTCAACACTCTAGAGAGAATAAGAAGAATAAAGTGTTGATCTGCTGTCCCAGGTGGGTACAGATATCTGTTCCTACAAATAGGGCCATCTGTGTGTACTGCAGGTTCATTGCTCTGTGACAACTTCCTGCTGAATGTAACACAGCTAAATCTAGGGCAAATTATATGAGTATGACTTCATTTTCAAGTATGTTAGGCATTTATTTTATTGTCAAGAAATGTTTTTATTTGCTATTGTCAAGTTTCGTGGCCCTAGTAATTTTATTGCACATTTAAGAAATAAATCATTAACCACTCTTCTACATGTTTAATTGCTTTGACAATCTACTCAAATTTAGAAAAGTTATATTTTCTGAGTTATATATTCCAAATTATTCATAAACAAAAATTTTCAAATAAGAATCTATTCATGAACAAAATTTGTCGAGTATAATGGTGTGTTTTTTAATCTACATAATGCAAAAGTTCTAGTTCTTTATCATTCTTTTAAACTAATAAATAATTTTAACAGTAATCTCAAAGTATATGAAAATATCTATGTGCTTTATATTGTATTGTTTAATTAAAATGGTTAAATGTTGTAAAATGGTAGATGTGAGTTAACAGAGTTGTGAATCCACCTCTTCTCCCTTTCTCTCCATAGATTTCTGAAATGCACCACTTTTTGTCCTGGCTATTCCTAGCTTCCACCTCAAGGACCTTTTCAAGTACATATTGGCACATAGTCAAAAGTTTTAGGGTTGAGAGGAATAGCAAAGTGCTTATTCATTTTCACTAAAAACAGATCTCCGTTTGCTTAAAATTGCACTGCTACCCACTGTCTTTCTGTATAAAAACAGGGCCTCATACAAACATTAAAATCATGGTTGATATCCCCAGAACTCATCTATTTTGGCATTTTTTCTAATCTAAGATGATGTTGCTAACATGATCTCTTACAACACTTTACCATTATTCCCTGGCATATAAAACTGTACTTTAAAAATATTTCTTATACTTACTCATACATAATTTATACATTCAGATGGAATTTTTCTCTGGCACTGTGTACCTTTGCAAACTTCCTCTGGCTTCAAATACTTCATATAGGTCACATATAAGACAAAATAGACCTCCATCACTACCAATTTTTTTGAAGCTCAGCATTTTATTTCACATAAATTTCCCCTTTGAATGTTGTCCTTCAGGGTTGGGTTGCAGAGAACATAATCCACTCTAGTTTAAGTGGAGTGAGGTTTCCTCATAATTGGGAAGATAAAGACTTGTTCATTCCTGGATACCCAACAACTTACAAACCTTTATAATTTTATTTTAAATGTTTTTCATAGACTTTTACTTACATCAATTATCTTAATTCTGATCCTTAAAATTTAAAATTTACTCTTAGCATGTTAAAGTGTGTCAAATTAAACACGAATTTAACTTAACTCTTAAGAATTATACATATTTTAAAATTTATATTTGACTACTATTTTTTCTGCTGACAACATGTGTACCAAAAAAGAAGAAAAAAAAAAAACCCAATGAAAACACTGTCTCTTTTACATTCATGGCCATATATAGTCATTTCCTAAATTTGGTAAGTTTATTAGTTAGCTTATTTTAGTGGCAAAGAACACAAACATATGTGAATTACTTCAATTAGTGGAGGCTCATTTGTAGGATTAGAAGTAAATAATCCATTAAATAGACAGCTAGCTTCAAGGTAAACATTCTCATGAACTCAGAATTGCACACAAAATTGCTTAGATTTCTATCATAATTTATTCAAAAATTGAAATGTCTGTTTCCTTTTTTTACATTTGCCCTAAATCCCATTTCTTCCCTGTTTCAGTAAATGGCATTCTTTCCTATAAACTTAACTAGGCTAGAATCATGGGAGCTGTTCCTGAAATCTTTCTCTCTCCAGTGCCTCATTACCCCGTAATACTCCTGGCTTGCTCCTGCCAATTCTCTCTATAAACTTAACCATAAGTCCATCAGCAGGTACTGTCCAATCTTTGTTTTATTGAATAATCTATTATGTAATGAATAAAAAAGAAGATCCAACTAAAAGGAGAAATTACATTTCAAGGGTTTTACAGAATAGAGCTGTTCTTGGATAAGACCTTTAAATAATGATTATAAAATGATAAAACATATTAACAAGGCATTCAATAACAACCAAGTATCAGAGACTATTTAAAACTCATACTTGGAAAAAGAGCCCAAGAGAACTAATAGAAATGAAAATATCGTTTTGGAATTTAAAAATGCTATGAATTGTTTCAACAGGAAATTAGACAGAGTTGAATAATTTATTAAAAAGGGTAGTCAGAGGAAACAAGCTAGAGTACATGCAACCCAGCAAAGTGAAGAGGTGGAATAATATGTTTTCCTCAAAGTGTCCATCTCTGTCTCAGCTCATTTGTTAAATCTGTCAGTCCCTTAGTAATGTATGTGATACTGACTGACCTGAGACACCCTGGTTTCAATTTTGCTAAGGATGACACACTTGACCTGGCATTCTTTACTGCTATAATGTAGGCAACAGAAGATAATACATTCAGAAGCATATGTGCCTTCATAACATCTTCACTAACACTGAATAAAAATTAATATATTCTGTCTACATGAAGATTAAACCAAAATGATCATATTGATCCATATTTCTCCAAAATAGTAATAGGTTTTAATTATAAAATTCTAGGCTTCTTTATCTGTTGATTTGAGATAGAAACTATTATTTTAAGATATTTTAATTATTTATTTAAAGAGTCAAAATATTTGAATATAAAACTCAAGATATTTCAAGCCAAAATTCTGAAAAAAATGTGTCAGTTTCTCTTTAATTTTATAATGATTATATAAATACTCATATTAGCTTAGTACCTTACATCTTCAAAACCTCCAGAAATCTTTACGTTTACAATGAACATTTTTTAGAGTGGTATATATTTAGTTAACAATTGATTAAAATGGAAAATTTTAGTTAATATTACATTTTTTTCTTCATAGGCCCTGGAAAATGGTACAGGTGACATTTATTTAGAAGTTATTTTACATATTAGCATAACATGTCAATCTAAACATCAAATGAATTACTAGAAAAATGCATACTTACAATTTAGGCAAGATGTTCTAATTTTATAATAATTTCACTTAATGTTACTTCAAAGAAACACATACACAAGCAGAACTAGGAGAAGGAATTATTTTATTAGTTTCTTACTTCTTACACCTGCCAAAATATGTCAGTCTTGCCTTAGAATTGTCAACCGTGTCTGACATAAAAAAAGGTCTATATTTTTAATTATCAAGAAAATGCAGATTCCAAAAATACTATTCTTATTTTTGTTCTAGATTAGATTTACAAGCCACTGTCAATTGGAGATACTTGTAATAAAAATCTGTGTTTCTCTGCTACTTTGTTTCATTTTTATGATGAACTTCTGCTTTGTTTTTCTTGTCTTTGTATAACTTAGAAAATTTCCTTAAACCTTTGTTCACTTGGTTAGGGCCTTGACATGAGAATGGATTGAGTCAGTTACTTCTCTGAGAACTTATCTTGCCAACGTTTTCCTTCCTTCTCCTCATAGAGACAGCTTACTGGGTCTCAACTGGAGTTGTTTCCTGGAAGCAAATCAATACCACCCAACTTGGTGTACATTCCCAAACTTTAAACGCATTCCAAGCCTGACTCTTTCAACTAGATCTTTTAAAATAGTTTTCCACTTGGATATTAAAAGCTTAATTTGCCACAAAAAATGTTGGACACAATATTCTAGACTACTGATACTTTCATGGAACCAACGATATTAAAAATTTATTTCTTTTTTTGGTCTTGGAAACTCTTAGTAGCCATATGTGGCATCTATACTGGTTTTCAGTTAACTTTTTTTTTTTTTTTTGAGATAGAGTGTCACTCTGTCACCCAGGCTGGACTGCAGTGGTGCAGTCTTGGCTCACTGCAACCTCTGCCTCCCAGGTTCAGGCGATGCTCCTGCCTCAGCATCCTGAGTAGCTAGGACTACAGGCACAAACCACCACGCCCGGCTAATTTTATTTTTAGTAGATACAGGGTTTCACCATGTTGGTCAGGATGGTCTCAAACTCCTGACCTCGTGATCTGCCCACTTCACCCTCCCAAAGTGCTAGGCTTATAGGCATAAGCCACGGTGACTGACCCTCAATGAACTTCTCTATTGAAAAACCTCAATAAAGGTTTTCAAGAACTATAGAAGAGAACCAGAGTGTTGAAAAAGGAACAAAAGTAGTACTATATGATTACGTTCTTAGAGTTTCCTAAGAACGGGACTAAGTTAGTGAGGAATCCACTGATAAGGGGGATTCCAACATTTCTCAGAATTTCAAAAGTAATCATTCTCTGTATGGTGGTATTTTCAGTGGGAGGATAATGCCAAGGACCTGCTAATAATCAGCAGACATGGCAAAACTTACCTCTCAGAATCCACAAGGAAAACATTACTATTAATGGGCAACAATACCTGAGAGGCCATCAAAATAATGATCCACAGGGCTTGGTGATGATAACTAAATAGATCATGGTTTCCCTAGAATAGAAATGGATAGCCAATATGGGGTGACTTGATTTGTATCAGTAAAAGCTCAAGAACTGGGAAGTATACATTTTTTTAAGAGGGTAGACTTCATGTCAAATATCCTTAGCATACACACCCACACACACACAAAAGACACAAGAAAAGTTTGGGAGAGAATGGACACGTTGCTTATCCGGATTGTGGTGATGGTAACACAAGTGTATGGATATGCCCAAATCTACCAATTTGTATACATTAATTATATGCAGTTTTTTGTAAACCAAGTGTACTTTTCAATAAAGCTGGGAAACATGGAAAAAAGCCAGAGAAAGGCATGGTTCTTCTGTCAGTTTCTAGTTCACAAATCCATAGGTCATTTCCACAGGTAGAGATCAGGTCTCTTTGAGGAAGAACCCTGTAATGCCAAAGGACATGCATGCATTTTCCAGCATAATTATGAACAAAAAAAAATGTTAAGACTTTGTAAGAAATGACTGATAAGTTGTCTTTTCTTACACTGATACCACAAAACAAAAAATGCCATCATGGTTTTCCAGATAAAGTGGGAGCTAATGAAGGCTATATGCTAAATATTTTTTTTTTAATTATTTTTTTAAGAGTTGGGGAAATGGGGCCACCAACACAACTGTGGTTATTTCTTTTGGGCCAAAATTTAATAACTTGGGATTGATATATTAAGAAATTCTGAAACCTTTGGTTTATAATTTGTAGGTTATAACTTATTAGGGTTAGAAAGACCACGTAAAGACATAGACACTTTGCCGGGTGTGGTGGTTCATGCCTGTAATACCAGCACTTTAGGAGTTCGAGGTGGGCGGATCACCTGAGGTCAGGAATTCGAGACCAGCCTGACCAACATGGAGAAACCCCGTCTCTATTAAAAATACAAAAATTAGCTGGGCATGGTGGTGCATGCCTGTAATCCCAGCTACTCAGGAGGCTGAGGCAGGAGAATTGTCTGAACCCAGGAGGCGGAGGTTGCGGTGAGCCGAGATCGCGCCATTGCACTCCAGCCTGGGTAACAAGAGCAAAACTCCGTCTCAAAAAAAAAAAAAAAAAAAATAGCCAGGCATGGTGGCACAGCCAGGCCTGTAATCACAGCTACTTGGGAGGCTGAGGCAGGAGAATTGCTTGAACCTGGGAGGTGGAGGCTGCAGTGAGCTGAGATAGCACCATCGTACTCTAGCCTGGGTAACAAGAGCAAAACCCCACCTCACAAAACAAAAAATTTAAAAAAATAGACACTTCTCCCTACTTTGCCAACATAGTAATTTAGAAGCAATAACACATTGTATGATGATGTACAGTGATTGGTGATGCCAAAAAAGACTTGAAGGTTGCTGGTGTAGCTGTGCCCTCCATTCCTCCTATTCAACTGTCTCTCTGGCATCTGCAGATACCAGATGGATGATGGTGGACAACTCTGAACTTACCCAAAGTCCACACAACAATAGGGTATTGAGTGATGAAAAATTACATCTTGATATTCCACCAGTAGAGAGAATCAAAAGCAATTAACTGTTGCTTGACAAAGGCAGTAGTACACACGAACTGTCTTGCCTGAGAGCTATGTCAATTTTCTTATTCTTTTTACAATTTATTCTGCAGGGACTTTAGTGATTTTGACATTTCATTAGACATTCCACTGGTGCAATGTACTGATTACATCATGCTAATTGGATCCAGTGAGTATGGAGAATCAAATATCCTAAACGATCTAGAAAGAAAATGTGTGCCAGAGGTGGGCAGATACAATTAGCAGAGATTAAATGGTTATTTGAAAGGCTGAAATATTTAAAAGCCAAATCGTCTTACTATGATAAAGGATGAGTTTTTGCACCTTTCACATTCTATATTAATGAAAGATGAGCAGTGTTTGGTGAAAGTCTTTGGATTTTAGAGACATTGTATATCATATTTAGGAGTATAACTGAATGTGATATACAATGTCACCCATTTACTGAGGTACCCATTTACTGGGTACCTCTGAAGATGTTTGCTTTTAGCTGGATTCAGAAGCACTGCAGTCAATGAAAGATGTGTGAAAAAGCACTTAGTCCACATTGCTCAGCATATGTGATGGTTCTTTAAGTATGCATAGTGAAAGAAGATATTACAAAGAGTCACCAGAAAGACCTGATAGGAGAGACACAGCTGGGAATTCTATAATTCTAGAACATCTTAGAGCCAACAGTTTTCTCTCTGAAAAATATCTCCTCATGTTTTCATAAACTTGTCCTAGTGAAGACAAGTGATTGAAAAGTGAACTGCAGAGCATATCTATCAGTTTATAAAATTGTGCGTGGTCAGCTATAAATTGTGTGATAGAAACTGTGCACTACAGTCCAGCTTTAAGCCGATTCGGAAAGCAGCAATTTATATAAATAAGTGGACCAGATTCTCATGTTACTTTCCTCTTTTCTTCTAAGTCATATATTTGGCCTCATAAAGGACTTCCTAGGAGGCCAAGGATATGAGTTAAAAGAGAAGAAAGATAGAGGAGAAAAGGTCTTTGCCATGTTTAAGAGACTGGTTTGTGTACTATGCTGGTGCTTGCTAGGATACGCTTCTGCCATTTTATAGCCCCACCAATGGGGAGTCCTAAAAAACAGTGGTAAAGATAAATCTTTCCACTAGTAAGAGCTAGGAGTAGTACAATTTGTCCTCAACTTAATATGAGCAGAGGAATATCTGGAAGTACAGAGATACACTGAGTATTAGGCACTGACAAATAGCTTGGCCGGTTTTATTAGAAGCTAGTAAAGAAAAATGCTGGGAGAGCTGGTAAAATAAGCCTAAGGAAGAGTTACATGGATGGACAAATTAGAATGGGTATGAAGTGGGTTTATTCTGCTGGCTGAAATAATTCTGATTATGAAGAAGATAAACATTGCCTTTATACTTATGAGGAATGGGAGAATTATGGCCAAAACTAAGAGGACTCAATTGGGCATTTCTTTCTATTTCTGTTCTCAGGAATATAAAGAAAGAAACAAAGAAAAATAATTTTAGCAACTAATTTTAGCAACTAAAGCTTCAGATTTTATAGAGATAGAGTCCTGGGAATATTCCACCATCAGGCCTGAGAGTATGGGGGGATAGATTTGACAAATGATAGACCTAAAATTGTGAGATGCCAGCAAACACATTGTTTACCCTTCCTCACCATACGAACCATACCAAGATGCATTTGTTTTAAATGGTCTTTGAGGAGTTATGCAGGATGGCCAAGCAGTCCTGTATGTGTGTTGCAGAGCTAAGACCAAGTTTACTGAAACACCTTTCATTTTGTCTTCTTCTTGTCTTTGTGAGACTACCACATCTCTATAAAATGTTAGCACATAAGCTTTGACCTCAGCTCTGTAATTAAGAAAATCAGGTGGCCACAGGCAGTGGCTCACACCTGTAATCCCAACACTTCAGGAGGCCGAGGTGGGCAGATCATGAGGTTAGGAGATTGAGACCATCCTGGTCAACATGGTGAAACCCTGTCTCTACTAAAAATACAAAAAAGACTTAGCCAGGCATGGTGGCGTGCACCTGTACTCCCAGCTACTCAGGAGGCTGAGGCAGGAGAATTGCTTAAACCTGGGAGGCAGAGGCTGCAATGAGCCAAGATTGCACCACTGCACTCCAGTCTGGGTGACAAAGGGAGACTCTGTCTCAAAAAGAAAACTAGGTTAAGAGGGCTACTCCTACTTTTTACTGAATTATGACTTTTCCTAAATTATCACATCTTTGAGATTAAGTTTGCATCCTCATTTTACTATAAACTGTTGCAAACAGATATATGTGCATATATATGCATAACAATTATATGCCAAAGATAGAATCATAACACAATATTACTTCAGTGGTCCAGTGCATTGTTTCTTTTCTTAAAATTCATTCAATCACCATTAGGCTTTATTACTAGACCAACATAAAACTATCAGGATTAACAACCCCATCAAAAGCTGGGCAAAAGATATGAACAGACACTTCTCAAAAGAAGACATTTATGCAGCCAACAAACAAGAAAAAAGCTCATCATCACTGGTCATTAGAGGAATGCAAATCAAAACCACAATGAGAAAATAATCTATCTTTTATTTCACTTTAGGATTTTTTTAAGGATTATATTGGTACTTTTTAAGATATATGTCTTTTCTGAAAAGTATTTCAAATCTAAAGTAGTTTTTCACTAATACATCATCAAAAAATAAAAGTCTTACTATGCAGGCTGCCCAGCAGCATGTCAGCTAAATGCTAGGTCTCATATAGTAAAAGGGAAACAAAAGGGCCTTGAAATACAAGGAATTGAGAATTAGCAGATGCTGATGAATCTGAACACCTGGATTCTAGGCCCATCCTTCCTTTTATGAGGAAACAAGTCTTTCCTTCAATAAAGATCATGACATGATTTTAACACAGTCAGTTTACTTGCAAAGAACACCCTATATTCTTCAGGAACAATCACTAGGTCCAGAAAATATAACAAAAGTTAAACTCCAACATGATCCAGAGGAAAAAAAAATTGAATTTGGCTTCTAAAGAAAATATATATACCTCAAAGGAACAGTGAATTCATTCCAACTTTATCAGCTAACTTGGGGGAGTATTAGAGGAAAAGGATTCTAAAAGGGTTACAGGAATAAGGATAATATAGAGTTAAATGGGGTGGAATCTATCAAATTGTGCATTATAACTTAATATGTTAGCATGAGTTCCTGAATCAAATAACTTGACTGATTGAATGATTGAAATCTGTGTCCAATACTAGCCTATGGTCATAAAGTTGAAGGGCTATACCATTCCTATAAT
Organism: Sapajus apella; assembly: GCF_009761245.1. Lineage (NCBI taxonomy): Eukaryota > Metazoa > Chordata > Mammalia > Primates > Cebidae > Sapajus > Sapajus apella. The sequence continues at coordinate 31,480,868 of NW_022436949.1, forward strand.
AGTGAAAAATGAGTCTGAAGGATTAGATAAACGATGGATTGAAATGCTTCTATTGTATGCAAAATGATCAGCCACTGTAACCATACTACTTTGAGTATGTAGGCGATACATAATTTCAAAGAAGTAAGTAGCTAAATGTAGAAAATTATAAGAACTATGAACAAAATTAGCAAAATAAAAGACTATTTATACCTATTGATACTATTTATACCTGTGTTCTTATGTTCCATGTCTTGTGTATTTCATCTCCACAGCTATGCATTTCCTTTATCTATAATTATTTGGCTATTTCAACCTCTTTTTTCCCCCAATTTTCTCTCTCTTATATGATGAGTTCTGGAGCTGACTAATGTTACAATCTATATTTTAGTGGCAGGATGACTTAATTGATATCATCCCACAGTAATATTATAATTTATTAGAATTTTGTCTTTGCTCTAGTGAATACAAATTACTGATTTTGAGCAAAGGAAAAAAAAATCTAAATGGCAACAGTCATGACTGTGCCTTTTTTTTTTTTTTTTTTTTTGCCTTGTTCTACATTCATTCTCTATTCTTTGTGTCCTAATAGAAGGACCTCTACAGACTGCATTACTCAGGCTTCCATATGGGTTTGCTTCCAATTAGGTGAGCGAATCTGGAGCTACAGGGAGATGAGAGGAAAGGAGAAGGAATCACTCTTATCCACCCTTCTTGCTGTGGACAGCGTTTTAATATTGTGCCTATATCTACTGACCACTACAGCATCCCTTGGCCAGCCATTCCTCCATGGACCTTACTCTCACTGGGCTTCAGCAGCGTAATTTCCTCCTGTTATCTTTTCCAGTGTAAGGCCAGGAAAGGCATATTAGTCTCTGAATGTCTCAATGCCCTTTGTTATCTCCCTTAACCCAGACCTTACTTCTGTAAATATTTCATAAAGACTCTTAAAAAATATGAGTATAACTGTGTTTCCTGATGGGACTCTGACTGATAATGTACCTACCATTTTCAATAAGGTGTTTTTGGAATCATATAGAAGGATGAGAGGCTGACAAGAATACAGAGATTGCCATGTTCTACCCTTTGTAACCTTAACCCTGACCGTGCAAGCTTTCTCATACTTTGAGCTCTTCAAAAGAATCTATATAAATCCAAGGCTTCTCCTTATAATTCTTGTTTTCTTTGAACCTGCTGAAGTTTAAATCCCTGCAGCAGTGCCAAGCAGGGGGGCTCCAAACAGACCTCTGCTGTTTTAATAAAAGGAAAAGAAAAAGGGGAGATAAAATAATGAAGGGCCATGAGAAGTGACACAATTGTGAGATTCTAGTATATTTGCTGTGTAAAAAATAGTAATCTAGAAAAAAATAGTCACTAAAAGCTTAGATTTTGTCATAAAAATGTGAACTTTTTAGATGTTATTATATTCAAGGCATTACTTGCTTGCAGTATTTAAAGAAATGTTAGATTTATAGGTATATTTTCATTTGTTTTTAATAATTTACATCTCAAATATAATAATGGGAACAACACTGTGATTTAAATTTACACAATGCCAAATATAAAATAAAAATGTTCTAATCTCTGTAGGTACTAAAATCACAAGAACTGTAGGAGAACTGTATCATTATATGAAGTCATAGAAATCCTGGTCTTATTATTTTAAAACTTTGATCTATCCAGCCAAATAGGTTAATAAAATAAGAGACTCAGGGTGGATTTCTCTTCCAGTGAAAAGCCTAAAAACAGAATACAGTTGGACAATTCTGAACCATTATAAGATTAAAGAGCTGTCTGCAGCTTAAAGACAAGTTTTATCCACATAAAGATCTACGAGGGTGGCAATGGATGCCTGGTTTGCCATGTTAGTGACATTTCTTGAAAGAAAGGATTATGATTAGAATTTATTGGTTAAATTCTATTGGGAAAGTGAATATTCTGATAGTTTTGCTTAAAACTAATGATCTCTCATTGAAATTGACCAATATAGAGGATAAAAACAGAGGGTCTCATAGATTCTGCCTGCAAATGGATACTAGTTTTATGTTTGTGATGGACCATGTATTTGATACTGTTAAGACACAATGCTAGAACAAGTCTGTCTAAACCTACACTGAATATTTTAAATTAATTATGCAATATCATATCCTACCATAAAATTTTAATTTCAACTCCTAGCTTTTTGTATTTTTCTGTATAATCAGACTCATGACTTTAATATACACATTTAACGTATTTCTATATTTTTCTTCAGAATCACCACAAAGAAGTCCTATGTGATATAAGCTTACTGGTAGATTGCTGGTCAATCAATATTATAAGGTAAAAAATATTTGCAATAAAATATTTTGTTATATACCTGCTGAGTTTGAATTTTATTTTTTATAAGTGTATGTCTGACTCATGCTATGTTTTTAAATGTTATCAACCTATCCATATCCTTTACATATAAGTATATATAATTATATATAATATATATATCCTACATATCCTACACATCCACACATATACGTGTGTGTGTGTGCATGTGTATATACACATATATAAGCATGCATATAGGCTGTTTAACACAGTGGTTGAAATCTATTATTTAAAACCAGTGTTGAATCCCAAGAATTCTGAGTTTCTCAGAGAAAGGGAAAGAAAAAGAAACCTAAATTCTCAAAAGACTACACACCAAATGTTCCCACTAATCATCTCACAGGATCTTCCAATTCTCTATATGCTTTCATAGCTCTACTCTTCCTGACATCCTCTACCCCAGCACCTGTTCCTCAAGTATCTGCTGTGCTGGAATGCTAGTGCCTGACGACAACAGAAACAGAAAGAATACCTCTCCCTTATTCTGACAGAAAGATATGTAGATTATTCACCTGAGGCAGGCAGATAACTTGAAATATTAAAGGTGGGTCGCCTTTTTCTTCTGTACAATACTCCAAATGAAAGCTGGGAAAATTTCATCAGATCCTAAATCAATTATTTGGAGGACACAGCATCAAGTGTAAAAGTAAATGGGCTAAGACATAGTTTCACAGCACAAAATGTATTTTTATTCCCCATTCCTGGAATGAGATGAAGCTTGGTGACAATAAGTAGATAGAGGTAAAGAGGTTCTTTTTGTTTGTTGTTTTAAGAAAACAGAGGAAATAAATATAGTGTTTGGTTCCCATTCACTGGGTCCCAACCCTCTGCTGCCACATGGATGACAGTCAAGGTTTCTCTCAGGGGTCTAATGCCAACTCATCCCTATACAATTGGAGAAGAAAGCTCGAGTTAGTGGTGTAATAACGCAAAGAGTTAAGACATGTTTCACCTGTGAAAAGCTGGTTCCCACACCAATAAGTGTTAAAAGTGGCCCATAAGGACAAAGGAGAGAAATGCATAGAGGGGTTTCATATGCTTATCATGTGTCAGCCATCCTGGGAATCTCTAGTTTCCATAATGATACCGTGCTACTTCCAGTTTTGGTCTTCGCAATGATTGTTCCTTGTGCTTGAATGCTTCTCCTGAATTTTAGATGAATAGATATTTATTCATACTCAGATTTCAGCTTAAGAAAGTATCCTCTTGGCTGGGGCATGGTGGCTCATGCCTGCAATCCCAGAACTTTGGGAGGCCAAGGAAGGCGGGTGACTTGAGGTCAGGAGTTCAAATCCAGCCTGGCCAACATGGTGAAATTCCATCTCTACTAAAGAGATAAGAATCAGACATGCTTTGTGGTGGGTACCGTAATCCCAGCTTCTTGGGAGGCTGAGGCAGGAGAATTGCTTGAACTCGGGAGGTAGAGGCATCAGTGAGCCGAGGTCATGCCACTGCACTCCAGCCTGGGTGACAGAGTGACTCCATTTAAAAAAAAAAAAAAAAAAAAAGACTTTTGTTTCCATTGCTTTTGGTGTTTTAGTAATGAAGTCTTTGCCCATGCCTATAGCCTGAATGGTACTGCCTAGGTTTTCTTCTAGGGTTTTTATGGTTTTACGTCTTATGTTTAAGTCTTTAATCTATCTTCAGTTACTGTAAGGAAGGGGTCCAGTTTCAGTTTTCTGCATATAGCTAGCCAGTTTTTCCAACATCATTTATTAAACAAGGAATCCTTTCCCCATTGCTTGTTTTTGTCAGGTTTGTTAAAGATCAAATGGTTGTAAACGTATGATATTATTTCAGAGGCCTTGGTGTTCTGTTCCATTGGTCTATATATCCGTTTTGGTACCTGTACCATGCTGTTTTGATTATTGTAGCCTTGTAGTATAGTTCAAAGTCAGGTAGCGTAATGACTCCAGCTTTGTTCTTTTTGCTTATGATTGTGCTGGCTATATGGACTCTTTTTTAATTCCCTATAAAATTTAAAGTAGTTTTTTCTAATTCTGTGAAGCAAGTCAATGGTAGCTTGATGGGGATAGCATTGAATATATAAATTACTTTGGGCAGCATGGTCATTTCCATGACATTGATTTTTCCTATCCATGAGCATGGAATGTTTTTCCATTTGTTTGTGTCCTCCCTTATTTGAGCAGTGGTTTGTAGTTCTCCTTGAAGTGGTCCTTCACAAAGGGGATCTAATTAAACTACAGAGCTTCTGCAGCAAAAGAAACCATCATCAGAGTGAACAGCCAACCTACAGTATGGGAGAAAATTTTTGGAAACTATCCATCTGACAAAGGACTAATATCCAGATTCTACAAAGAACTTAAATTTACAAGAAATAAAACAACCCCAACAAAAAGTGGGCAAAAAATATGAACAGACACTTCTCAAAAGAAGACATTTGTGTGGCCAACAAACATACAAAAAAAACCTCTTCATCACTGATCATTAGAAAAATGCACATTGAAACCACAATGAGATACCATCTCATGCCAGTTAGAATGGTGATCATTACAAAGTCGGGAAACAACAGATGCTGGAGAGGATGTAGAGAAATAGAAACACTTTTACACTGTTGGTGGGAGTGTAAATTTGTTTGACCATTGTGGAAGACAGTGTGGCAATTCCTCAAGGATCTAGAACCAGAAATACCATTTGACCCAGCAATCCCATTACTGGGTATATAACCACAGGACTAGAAATCATTCTACTATAAAGACACTCACAATAGCAAAGACTTGAAACCAACTCAGATGCCTGTCAATGATAGGGTGGATAAAGAAAATGTGGCACGTAAACACCATGGAACACTATGCTGTCATAAAAAAGGATGAGTTCATGTCCTTTGCAAGGACATGGCTGAAGCTGGAAACCTTCATTCTCAGCAAACAAACACAGGAAAAGAAAACCAAACACTGCATGTGCTTATTCATAAGTTGGAGTCGAACAATGAGACCACATGGATTGAAGGGGGACATCCCACACTGGAGCCTGTTGTGGGGTGGGGCCCAGGGGAGGGATAGCATTAGGAAAAATACCTAATGCAGATGACAGGTTGATGGATGCAGCAAACCACCATGGCACATGTATACCTATATAACAAACCTACATGTTCTGCACATGTATCCCAGAACTTAAAGTAACATTAAAAAAAAAAGAAAAAGAATCCTCTTGCAACCCAATGCAAGTATACACCTTGTGTGTACAATATTGTTTCACTTTATTATTCAATATAACACTCAACTCTCTTAACTGAATCCTTAACAAGAGCAATACCCTCACTATGTGATTCATGAGTCTATGCCCAGTTTTAAAGTGATACCTAATATATAATATTCACTCTATAAATGTTTTATGAATTCATAAATTTAGCAGATATTTGCAGATATCTATGCATTTCATACTGAATGCATAGATGAATGTTCTGCTAAATATCAAGCAGCTATATCTTTGAGAAAAGACTGTGGCGTTGTCAATAGAAAGGTTCTTAAAAGCGGCAGGGATTGATGAAGCTTTTATATATACGGTTAACTCTCAGATGACCAGCAGCACTTTCTAAATCCGCGGGAAGTTAGTAATTCCGTAAAGGCACAGTTTCACCCCTTCCTCATTTCATGTATCGCTCATGATGAAAGGACTGGGGGCCCTGCCTGCCACACTTTTCCGTTTTTCTGTTGCTCCCACCGAAGCCGCATGCCCGGCACCATCCCAGCACCATGAGCTTTGGCTGGGAGCACTACCTGTGCTCCTCCTCCTCCTACCTTAAAGTGTTGGGGATGGCTCTCGCCTGTCCATGCCTCTCCGGGTCAGCGGCGCGGGCAGCTTTCGCTCGCAGTCGGTGTCCCGCTGCAATGTGGCCTCCTGGATCAACTGCTCCTTGGCCACGTCGCTCGGCCTCTGCCTCTGCCTCGGCCTGGCCTACCGCCGGCCGCCGGCGTCTGACAGGCTGGACCTAAGCCAGACAACAGCGCGCACCAACGAGTACAAGATCAGCTGCACCAACGAGGAGCAGCTGCAGGGCCTCGATGACCGCTTCACGGTGTTCATCGAAGGTGCATTAGCAGGATACGCAGAACCGCGCGCTGGAGACTGAGCTGGCCGCGCTGAGGCAGCGCCACGCCGAGCCGTCGCGCATCTGCGAGCTCTTCCGATTTGCGCGCGCAACTGGAGGAGGCGAGCTCGGCGCACGCGCAGGCCCTGCTGGAGCGCTACTGGCTGGCCGAGGAGGTGCAGCTGTTGCGGATGCGTTGCGAGGAGGTGAGCTGTGGACGCGAAGCGCGGAGCGCGGAGCGCGCCCTGAGGCGCAGCAGCGCGACGTGGACGGCGCCACGTGGACGGTGCCACGTTGGCCCGCCCGAACCTGGAGTAGAAGGTGGAGTCGCTGCTAGACAAGCTGGCCTTCGTGCGCCTGGTGTACCATGAGGAGGCAGCCAAGCTACTGGCCACGCTTCAGCTGTCATCACAGGCCGCAGCCGAGGTGGATGTGGCTGTGGCTAAAACAGACCTGAGCTTGGCGCTGAGGGAGATTCACGCCCAGTATGAGTCCCTGGCCACTAAGAACGGGCAGTCCTTGGAGTAATGGCACAAGTTCAAGTTTGCCAACCTGAACCAGCAGGTGGCGAGCAGCACCGAGGCCGTCCAGGCCAGCACGAGGAGATCCACGAGTACCGTGCCAGCTGCAGGCGCGCACCATCGAGATCGAGAGCCTGTGCGGGGCCAAGGAGTCCTTGGAGAGGGATATCCTGGAGCTGGAGGAGCGGCACAGTGCCGACGTGGCTGGCTACCAGGATAGCACTGGGCAGCTGGAGAATGATCTGAGGAACACCAACAGTAAGATGGCACGCCACCTTTGGGAATACCAGGGCTTGCTCAATGTCAATATGACTCTTGACATTGAGGTAGCAGCTTACGGGGAACTGCTGGAAGGTGAAGAGACACGTTTTAGCACCAGTGGGTTAAGCATTTCGGGGCTGAATCCACTTCCCAATCCAGGTTATCTGCTCCCACCTAGAATCCTCAGTTCTACAACCTCCAAAGTCTCATACTCTGGGCTATCTCTTAAGAAACAGGAGAAGGAGGCATCTAAGGTAGCATCTAAGCAAACCTCCCAGATAGGGGAAAGTTTTGAAGAAATGTTAGAGGAGACAGTAATATCTACTAAGAAAACTGAGAAATCAAATATAGAAGAAACCACCATTTCAAGCCAAAAAATAAAATGCCACTGCTTTGAAAAAGTTAATGCTTAAAAGGAAATGATATGCATTTGACTTGTTAAACAGCCTATCCCTAAACCATAACACCTGCCACCACTATAAAATGTCTTTAAGGCTTCAGTCTCATATTTAGTATTTAATATTTACATTCTCTAATAAGAAAACCACCCCTTAGATTAAAGTAAACTGCAGTCCTGGAGCAATCACAGACGAGTTATCTGAGAATACAGCTTTCTGACTTTCAGCCCAAGCTTCACAGTGATCGATGATTCAGGTGCAGAGGAAGTACAAACTAAGGTACTAAGTCTGTGATCATCGTCATTTGCTGTGAACTGAAATTAAAATTGTTGACGTTACTCAGCCATTACCCAGCTAAATAATCTTACTCTAGATACCTAAAACATAAGATTACTGCCATAGATAAACTAATGGTCCACACCCAATTCCACTCTGATAGAATAGTTTAATATGTGTTTATTTAATGTACACCTTCTACCTCCCTCAATTTCATATATCCTTTTTTTCCATGCAGGAAAAAAATTGTCTAGTGTAGTAGTCTTCCCATTTAAACACATTTTGGTTTTTGTCAAAAGAACTTACCCCCATTAGCTCTCTTTGCTCAGTGGGTAAAATTAGATGCGTGTTGACCACGTCTATGATTTGCATAATGACTCATCCCTGCCTGTTTCATATTATTTCAATCCTGTAGGTTAAAAAAATGGCAGTGCTGAATTTTAAGGGTTTCGCCAAACAAAATAATGAAAAATATCCCTAGACTTTAGGCTTTTTGCTTACACAAATCTATTTAGTTAGGGGAAAAAACTATTAAGGATGTAGCTTTTCACCTTTACTTTAGAAGCACAGCAAATAGTTATCCCAAACTGTGACTATGCTGATCTTAGATTTAGTAGTATAGGCTAGAAGTGATTTAAGTGTAAGCTAGAAGAAGTGAGGGTTTCTATGAGTGGAAAAAGCCAAGGTGTCCTTTATGTGTCAGTTCATTTGTGATGATATAGAATTAGCTTTCTCGTGCCCTTACCCCTTAGAATTCACGTATTCCGCTTCCCACTAGTCTAAGTGCTAACGAGTCCTTGCTTTCACCCTCCTATGCCTTTTATGAGTACTAGTGTTGGATATTTTTTTGTGTTGGGGAGAACACAGTGCTACTGCCCCAAAGTAAAAGAAACCACTTCTGGTTAATCAACCACAAGCAAATATAAAAAAAAGTAATCTTTCTCTTTTCTAAAAGAATTCCCCATTATTTACCCCATGGCTGCACAGTTGATGGGGTCCTGCCAGAGAAGAAGAGACATTCAGACCAGAGAAGGGGTGTGCATATGCCTACTTGCTTGCTAGAAGTAGATTCTGGCCAGTCAGCTCTTCATCTGCCCAACTGTGTAGCATCTGCATTGCCCAGTCTTTCACGTGTGCCAAGGCTGATGCAGGATTTGTTCTTTGTCCGGCAGTCACTTCTGCCACAGCTGAAGACTTGCCCTGTCTCTGTTCCACGTCTCCTTTAAGAGCTCTGGTGAAAGGACATGATGCTTTTACTAAATTTTCTTATCCTAGCACATGCTTCAATGGTTCAAGGAACTTGAAAGATACTTTTCTCTTCTTCCTTACCTTTACCCCATCCCTGTCTTTACTCCTCACACTTACTGTAAGACATTAGTAAAATAAATTTAAAGTAACACGAATCCCACAAAAAACACACACACCCAAGAAAGGACTGGAGTTGTATGTCAACATCAGGAACCAGCAGGAAGTAGAGAGAAAATATTGGATTCACTTGTGGTCTCCCCTTCTCTCATGAGTAATATGTAGTTATAATTTAAATCCATACAGACTCCTGTCTTGTGTCCTGATACATAGGATTGTGTGCATTAGTGGTTTAAAATGGGACCTGGAGAAGTTTAAGGGCAAACTAAGAGAGTTGTTTTGTTTTGTTTTGTTTTGTGTGTGTGTGTGTGTGTGTGTGTGTGTGTGTGTGTGTGTGAGAGAGGCACGGGGTGGGGGGTAAGAAAATAATGAAAACAACATGATATCTTTCCTCAATAAATTATAAAGAATATGATACAGTGCTGTTAACTCTAAGTATATTGTTGTACAGTAAATCTCCAGAACTTAATGATTCTTGTTAGTGATATTTTATATCATTGAATAACAATTTGTCATGTCTCTCTACTCACAGCATCTCAAAGAGATGTCCGCACTACCATGTTCATTTCAGTCATTATTCACATGAATCAAGATGTGGAAACAATTTAAATGTCAACCAACTGCTGACTGGAAAAGAGAAAATGCTGTATATACATACAGTGGAATATATTTTGGCCTTAAAAAAGGAAATCTTCCTGCTATAGACTGAATGTTTGTGTCATCCAAAATGCATATGCTTAAACCCTAATTCCCAGTGTGTTGATATTTGAAGATGGAGCCTTTGGAAGGTGATTAGATGAAGACTGTTCCCTTCTAAGAGATAGGAGAGAGCTTGCTTCCTTTACCTTGCTGTCATGTAGAGATATATCAAGATGGTAGACTAGAAAGAGGACCCTCCCTAGAAACAAAACCAGCCAATACCTTGATCTTAAACCTCATAGTCATTAGGACTCTGAGAAATAAATGCTGTTGTTTAAGCCATCCAATTTATGATATCTTATTATAGTAGCCTGAACTAACTGAAATACCTACCATTTGTTACAACATGCATAAACCTGAAGGACATTATGCTAAGTGAAACAAACTAGTCACAGGAGAACAAATATTGCATGAATCCACTTACATGAGGTATCTAAAAGAGCTGAGAGTGCATAATTTCTACTGTGACTGATTTATCCAAAGTAAATAATATTGAAATCATTTTGAAAATGCCTGTATTGGTTTAATTTACAAAGAAACAGTAAGCTAAATTACAATTATTGATAGATCATGTGCGTTCCATTCAAATAGGGCAGTAATATTATTGGCACTTCTAATTTGAGAAACAAAACAACTTTACAATTTTTTTTCATTGTTTACTACAGATCTTAGCTATTTGAGGGGAAAAAGCAGCTTTATTCTTTGCAACAGATGCTTTATTTTAATTCTAAGGCTGGCAGTCTATCTTTAGACTCTGACATACTAGTGCAGGAAACAATTATCTGAAAATTGTTAAGATTACAGGAAAACAAAGTGGGGATAGGTTGGCTTGAGTCAAATGTTCTAACAGGATTAAATGACTGAGTACACTGATCCTTCTGTATTTAGTAAAATACTTTTATTTACCCGACTTACTATAGCTCCTCTTCAATGTCTAAATAATCCTTAATTTCGGATCTTTTCTTCTGCATACCTTCCTCGGCTTCCCAGAAATCTTGCATAGGTCCTACTGCTGACCCACTGCAGGTCTTAGTCATTTTCTTCACCCTGATGGCACCTCATTCTGGATTTCTAAAGGTTGTAAGTACAAAATGTTAAAGTAAATACTGGCATGGCTGCTGACAAGTCTGGTTTGAATTATACCCAGTTAACAGGTTTTGAAACCACACTGTACATCATTCAAATATTTTTGAAAAGCGTGTAATAAGTTGAAAGGATAGGTGTGTTTCATCTGAATAAAATTTGAAACATCCCGTAAAACTTTCAAAATAGCCAATTCCAACCTAAATAATATTTCCTCTATTTATAAAAATATGGCATAGATACCTCCATAGCTCAAGATACAGGTAGGTAGGTGGGTGGATACATAGACAGTTAATAGATAGATTAGACAGATAAATAGATTAAAAAGATAGGGGCTCTGCAAACAAAATCTCTGCAGTCTAATATTTGATGGAAACATTTTTACACTCCTTCTCTACAAGGAATGAACTAAATGTTAACAGTCTAGCAAAGAGCCTATTCATTTGGGTTTCTCAATACAACAATCAAGAAAGGAGGACATTTGTTTCTATAAACAAATGTCCAGAACAATTATTGAAGTAGATCTCCATAAAACAATAGCTACAAGGCATGATTACAAGGCAGTGTTAGAGTAACTTTTATTCTCTACAGGCACATTAATATTATTTATAAGTAAAGGGTTTTCAGTACTGTTATTCTGTTACTTCTTGCTTATTTTGATTATCAGATACAAGGCTAAATAAAAAGTTTAACTCATATTTTAAAATACTTTAGCTATAAAATAATGACTTGCTTCCATTTTTATTGCTCTTTGCCTTGTTTATGTATCTTAATAATAGTGTTTTGTTTTTTTTTAAGGCACGTATTTCCAGAAAACTTTGGATATTTTTCAGCCACATCCCCAATATTGAATAACACCTAATTTAAAGTTTTTTTATGGAAACTTACTATACATGATAATGTCTCCAACTTTTGAATCAGCGGTAGCAATAATAATTTCAGTGACAAAACAGTGAATCCTTCCTTTTGGTTTGGATTTTAGCACACAACTAGGTCTAAGTAAACTTGGACATTTTAGATAGAAAACTTATATACAATCTTGATTTAAAAAAAAGAGCATTCTCTATCAGGAAACCATGCATTATATCTTTCAGTATAACATAGATTATTTAAAAATTCTATATGCAAAATTATGTGCAGAAGTTAATCATCCTGATATCACATAAGAAGCTGAAGCTTTGGATTCTCCAATCATTAAATTTCCACCTTAGAATTAATTTTATATATTACATTGGTGATTTTATAAGACAAATGGAATTTGCAATAATTTTTAAAATAAAATTTGCATGCCAAGATTATTTAATCTAGGAATTACTGAAGATATATTGAAATAACATAAATCATTTTGTTAAAACAAAAGAACATCCAAAATGGTATATTTGGAGAAAATTTTAAAGTAAAAGTTCAAACCATAAGCTAAATGATATAGAGACTGGAACAAAAACTTTAATTATCATTCATATAGAACTGATATTGGAATATGCATTATGTCAATCTTAAAAAGTTTATCCGATTTTAATTTTGTTTTTGTCAGTATTCAGATATTGACACATTCTGGTTGTAAACTGAGATAAACCTGAAAAATTATGGTGATAGTGATAAGAAAAGATTGATGTGAGTAAAGGAAAAGCTGAGAAAAATGCCAGATATAGTATTTGAAACTGTAAGTGTGGACACACTTGCCAAGGTAGAGTGGAGTAAGTAGGAAATCAGTCTAAAAAGATGTCCTAGGGACACTGACTACGGTTAGAAAAGGGAGTAGAGCAAAGAAGCTCAAAGAGCTAAGAAATCCTCATGAAGGCACAAGTAAACACATGTTTTTGGTCAAGGAGGTCAAAGGAGATAAATATAAAGTGCTGAGAAATAGAAATTTAATTGTTTCATATATATGAGACAATGAGACAATTTTAAATTTCCTTTCATTGCTTTCTTAGGTTTAAAGATAAATGTGATATGCAATGGAAAAAATTGTTAGGTATGGCAGCTTTACAGGGTGGTAGTTGTTACAAATGAATGTGTAGATGTGTGTTTGTGCATGAGTGTAGGCATGTATACACGTGTGTACAGGATATATGCATATGTATTTTACCCAAGCATCTAGAACATAACTATTGAAGGATGGTACTTTTACAAGGATGATAATTCAAATTGTTTTTCTATTAACTTTTTCATGTATCTTAACTTTTCCAGCAGAACTTAGAGTACATACAAATTAGAATGATAAAGTTTATCTTTTCTGAACTTTCCTCTCTTCCTCTCTACTCAAATCTAGACAAGATTTGATGTTGTAAAATATAAAAATAAAAATACTCTTATTCCAGAGAGCACATACCATGAATGGCACCTTTAAAATTAATATCGAATTAAGAGTTCACATCCAAAATGGACTAGCTTCACTTAAAAATAATTTGGAAAACATCTAACATTTAATTTTCTAGAGTGTTAGGTATTATATGCAACCCCATAATCACAGTGTTTTCTATCCTGGGCTCATTGACATATATTTGTACAAATCCAATACATCAACCAGTATATCAATAGACAATTGTCAATAGACAGTATCCAATATATCAATGCCCAATATATCAATAGACAATTATCAATAGAGACACTTATTCAATAGATAATAAACAATATTGGATATATTGGATATTGTCTATTAACAATTGTCTATTAATATATTGGATATTGTCCTAAAGGATTTCTAAGAAAAGTATCATATAATTTAAACCAACAAAGGACAATAGACAATAGATAATATCCAATATCCCAATAGACAATTGTTATTAGGCAATATCCAATATATCAATGTCCAATATCTCAATAGACGGTCATAGCTAATGAAGGTAAAAAGCCAATGTATAAAACTGTATTTGATGATAAACTGTCTTCACGTTCCCAATAACAAAAATTCATTTTATTGTCTAGTTGTTCAACCATTTCACACATTTTATTAAGAATAATAGAAAAACAAAATTTTTCAATCAATAACTCACAAATAATTTAATCCTTATATACATCGATAAAACAATGGCAAGAAAACAAGAATCTAAATTGGACATTCCAACTTGTTTTCACCTAAATAATCACCAACATCAAGAATACAGAAGAAACAAGAGGAATAAGAGCAGAAGGTACAACTGAAGATTAGATTATTGAATATGAGTATAAACATTTTATTTGTGGTAGCAACATTGATAACATTAATTCAAGATTGTTAGATAACAGTAGCAAAACTATTATTTGAAAATAAAATGTATCAGCAATAGAGCCGAGAAAATTTAATCCACCTCTGCAACCAGGAGTGGGTAAAATTTTTCTTGTATCATTAATTGATTCTACTAGGTTTCCCTTATATAAACACTGAAAATGTATCCACCTTCTTAGCGAGCGAAAGGTCTGTTTGCAAGCACAAACACCAAAGAAGTATTCCCTTTTATTCTCCCCTCTCTAGCACCAACTTCTTCTCGAAAGAAAACAAAACAATTCAGTATCTGTGGTACCTCTTGATTTCCCAGCCTTTTCTGACTCTAAGAAATAGTTGACAATCAAAATTTAGATGCTACATACAAACACTTATTGTATACTTTTATTTTGTAATACTTTTAGTTCTCACATATACAAAGCTGCTCCTAATGAAAATTTTGTAATAAGACCACATACCTGAAACCCCTGTGTTTGGAAACTATATGGATTGGAGATAAAAAATATTTACCACCGGTGCTAATTCTGTGTGTGTGTGTGTGTGTGTGTGTGTGTGTGTTTTGTTTGTTTTGTTTTTCATTCCTCTCTCCTCCTTCCTCCTCCCTCTATTCCCCCTCCTCCCTCCCTACTCTGTCCCTTCCTCCCTTACCCTCCCTCCCCTCCCCCTCCTTCCCTCCCTCCTTCCTTCCTTCCTTCCAAAAAAAAAAAAGCAGTAACTTTTTTTTTTTTTTTTGCATCGGGTTACTGCCAACAGACATGCTCATTTTTGTTATTTTTCCTTCCTTCCTTCCTTCCTTCCTCCCTCCCTCTCCTTCTCTCCTTTTCTCCGTCTCTGTCCTTTCTTCTCTCCCTCTTTCCCTCCCTCTGTCACTTCCTGTTTAATCTTTTAAAATATGATAAAATTTGCTTTGCTTTTATTCTGGAAACATCTATCTTCTCTCCTATGTTTTACATTAAAAGAATATATAAAGGAGAACAGGAGGAAATGATTTGAAGATACAATCTACTTTCCATTTCTCAAAATTAGAAATGTAGGAATTTAGATGGAGTTATTTGTCTCAACTGCCCCAAATTAAAGCATTAATAAATATCCTAATCTGAAACAGATACAGTTTTATAGAATTTATTTTGGTTTTACTAAAGATTTGCATGTTCTTCCTAAGAATATTTTAGAAGGCAATGAATATCAAGTAAGAAAGAAAAGCCTTTTCTGCTAACAAATTCATATTTTATGAAATATTTTCACTGCTTTCTAATCATATAGTAGGCAATGGATGTATGTCCTGGGATATTTTGTGACTAACATAAGCATATGAAGCCACATTATTGTGTAAACAACTAAAATATTTGTATTTTAGCAATAAATTTGCTCTTAAGTCACATGTGAATGTGTACCAATGTAGCAATAACTTTTTTTTTTTTGCATCACGTTACTGCCAACAGACATACTCATTTTCATTATTCTTCACTTTTATATGCTATATGCAAAAGTATTAACATCTGCATCACACAATTGAGATATTTCCTTTGAAATTTGAAGGAAAAATAATTTGTATTATTTGTTTTCTAAAAAGAAGAACTCTTCAATCACTTTTAATGAGTGATTTTCACATGTGTTGCTTACAAATCACAGGTTTATGAGCATTTATTAAAATTTTATAGAAAAGATTAAGTGTTCTGTCTTCTTGAAATATAAATCAAAGTAATTTGGCCCATTTCTATTTATGCAGCTACGGTACACCTTTCTTTAAATGAACTTACAGTTATGAAAGAAACTTTACCCTTTTGTTTCACAAACAAGACCAACTTCTAACCATTTTTACCCTCAAGAACAGCCCAATTAGAAACTCAGCTCTACTCTGTAAATCTAAATGGCAGAGATATTGCCAATATCACTCATCTCATCCACCATACCAATTTAAACATTAGTCTTAATAAACTATTTCTAGTTCCTGGAACACTATTTTTACCGTATTATTCCTTTGAATTTTGAAAAAACTTTATCCTTTCTATGTAAAAGCTACTTGCCAATGAGAAAAACTAGTATTTACTCTTCAATTATTTCCTTGGACTTCAGGTCCTCTTTGAAATCTTATAACGCTTATTCTACAATCTGTGGTTAGGCATGTTTTGTTTTTCTTTGTGCTTCTTTATGCTATTATCATGAGATTATGGGATATAATCACATGGATTTTAAAGTACATATTTAAATACTGTATTGTAAATAATGTGTGCTTGTGAGGTAGG
The DNA here is from genome assembly GCF_009761245.1 of Sapajus apella. Lineage (NCBI taxonomy): Eukaryota > Metazoa > Chordata > Mammalia > Primates > Cebidae > Sapajus > Sapajus apella. Next base: position 31,497,313 of record NW_022436949.1, read on the forward strand.
AGGTAGAACTCAGACAGCAGACTAGATGGAGGACTAGTTAAATCAGGAAAGACGGGAAAGCACCTCTCTGTAAGATATGCCCAGCAGTTTGCCATGTCAATTTTCCACACCATGGCAACATTTGGAATTACCACCCCTTTCCATGCCAATCACTCAACAACCTGGAAGATGCTACTCATTTCCTAGAAATTTCTGCATAATCTTGTCATCAATTTGCATGAAATTAAAGATGGGTATAAATAGGACTGCAGAACTGCCTTTGAGCTGCACTCTGGACACACTACCTATGGGTAGCCCTGCTCCACAAGGAGCGGAACCTTCACTGCTGCTGTACACTGCTGTTTCAACAAAAGTTGCTAAGACCACCAGCTTGTTCTTGAAAGTTTTCCTGGGTGAAGCCAAGAACCATTCTGAGCCCCAGTTTTGGGGCTCTCATGCCCTGAATCGCATGAATCATATATATATATATAATCACATATAATGTGATTATACACACATATACATATTATACACACACATATCTATACACACATATGTTAGCATTATATATAATGCTATTTATGATACATATATTCACATATATATAATGCTATTTGTGATACATATATGTTTGTGTATATGTGTGTGTGTGTGTTTACAGTTTCCCTTGCTCTTTTTGAGACATGAGATGAGGTCCTCCAAACACTGGGTGTTTGTATGCATGTAAAAATATGCTAACTATTGAAATGCAAAATATTCTGCTTTAAAACAGCAAGTATATAAAACTCAATAGTGCTTTAGGAAATTCTTCGATTCTCATTGAACCAAGTTATTATACATGATGCTCACACATTTTTGTACTACTAAGGAAAATGTATTCCATGTCCCTCCACATAATACAATATTGTATTTCTTTGAGCTGCCTACTCATTTTATTGTGCCTATACCTTCTATTCATAATGTTCCTTTATTTTTTCGGGAACCATCAATATGCCCCTGTCATGTCTTTCCTTGACAGTTTTAGTGCTGGCAGATTTTGCCTTTATGCTTTCCCTGCCAATTATCTTTGCAGCAAAACAACTATAATCTTGGTTGAGTTGGTTCTTTGTCAGATGATCTGTACTGCAAGGACTTTAGATATCTATATAACTTAAAGATTCCCTCAAACATGTAACAAAAGCCAGATGTGTGAAGATCTTCGACACCCTATGCTTGTGAGCTATGTATGGAGAGAGAAAGTAGAACAGGAGTTTTCTTTTCAAGAGGGATGGCTGCTTATCTTTTCTATTTCCTATCCTGTAGATAATTTTACAATTCAAGAGAATAATAATTTGCATTGCCTTCCTGTTTCTATACATTTGCAGGTGAAACTATTTCTGTAGCACATTTCTCTAAGGAGAACACATTTGCTCCTATCATGAGACATTTTCCAAGATTTTTCTGTAAAACCTTTTTCCAAGGCCTCAAGGCAAATGATTCCAAATAAGCAGTAACAGGAAGAGTTTGTGGATTGTGAGAATATTTTTTAAAAGTATGCCCAATACAATGTTCTTTGTCTCCTGAGTGAAAGAATATCTAGAAGGAAATAATATAAATTTTGTTCAATCCATATATAAATATAATTTAAATATGTGAAAACAGAATTGCATGTGTTCTTTTTTTTTTCGCTTGTTGTAAATATATTCTTACCATAGTAGAATGTTTCACTGTGATTTATAATTCAGATTCTTAAAACAATCATTCCATAGGTTGTAAGTCTGTTGTAACATTACTATCATTCTCCTTACTAGCCAGACCCTTTAGTGTTTCAAAGGTCATCGGTGTTTCAAAGTTAACTTGAAAATAAAATGTGTCTTTTCATCCCCCAAATAGATTCAATGTTTTTGAATTAAATCTTTTGTTTATCACAAGCCTTGGATAAATTCAGTGAAGAGGGAAATCATCTCTAAAGTCTATATTGATGTAGTGGTTATTGAACTATTATAAAGTATCATGCTATAAATTCTTAAAATCTATCCATCAAAAGAGGCCATGATCCTGGTTTGACCTGAATTATGGCTACTTCTATTACTCTCTGCCAAGAGCACTATTTATATACACGATATATCACTGAGGAATTTTAACCTGCTTCATCTTGCTAATCAGGCAATATAATTAGGCCAGCTCTATTACCTTAATTCATTTTGCTCTTATAAAAAATGACCTGGGAACTTAATTTTCTATACAAGTTTGCTGAATAATACAAACTGTATGGGTTATATTTGGGTTACGTGCTTTCTGATTTCCATGTTATGGTAAGATTAATCACTAAGTAGCTACAATTTACAACGTTTAAAATAAAAGGAAACTGATATATGGATCTTGAAAAATGGCAGATAGGAGGCAGGACTAACTTTAATCTCCCACTCAGATGGATAGAACAGTGTATGGAGACTCACATTGTGAGCTTTTGCTCTAAGAGCTACTGCAGGAACATACCAAGAAAATGGGAAGAATTCACAGACCCTTTGAAAGAAGTGACTTGCTGCTAAAAAATCTGAGAAACAGCTGAAAAACAGTGAGTATCCAAAGTGTGAGGGAGGAAATTCTGCTTCCCAACACACGTCCTCACTGGGAACCTGAGGATTTAACCTTACCTAGAGGTGAAATGAATTTAGATAGCCGTGCAAAATATAAAAGTAGAAGAAACAGCAGAAAGAGCCCTATAGGCACTGCCAGTCACCATGGAAGCCCAGGGAACCCATTTAGGAGTCCTTGGAGAGGGATGCCAGTGAAATTGGGGAAAGACCACAGGAAGAAGGAAACTTCCAGCTGAAATTTGTAATAATTTTGACTGAGTGTGAATTTTCCAGGGCGGAACCAGGGGGCTGGGGTAGAGGGTGGACAGGAAGTGCAGATAGGAGCATAGATGCTGCAGTGGGGAGGGAGGAAGTCTGAGAGCCCCGCTTACTTTCCCAGCAGGGAGGCTTGTAGCCTGGGGCAAGTTCCCATGCTGCTCCTCACCAGCTGCCTGGATATAAACTGGGTGCTGCTGGGGGGTCAGAGTAGGAGTAAGACTGGCCTTTCTGGCTGCATGGAAGCTGGGTGAGGCCTGTCACTGTCAGCTTTCCCCCACTTCCCTGATGACCTGTATGATGCAGCAGAGGCAGCCATAATCCCCTTGGGAACATGTGGAGGATCGATCAGGGTGGTTGGCAAAATTATAAACATTATAGAATAATTGCAAACCTTCTTGGAAGGCTGAGAGGTTTTTGTAAAAGCTTCAGGCAAGAATAGTTCAGGTCTAAGGCAGCTAGTTCTTTTATCTTGAAGCATAGGCCAGTTAACAGGGGAATGCAAAGGAGTTTATCTAAATGGCTTGCTGTCCTAAGACCTGCATTTGCCAGTCTGCCCTTGAGGGCCTCCTACTCATGTTAGTTGCCCTCTAATGATGTTTATCCAAAGACCCTTGTTCTTTGATTTATGCGAAGTAAAAGCCTGCAAGCTGGGGAGTTGGGTCCAGTAGGGTGGTTGTTAACTCCTTCCAGTGAATGGCCAGGCACCCCAGCCGGCTTTTTCACTGAAAATCTGTGTCTGAGTGAATTTATTCATTCATCCTTGGGTCAGGGTCTGCCTGTTGGACCCTGGCAGGAACACAACTCTATCAACCTGAGAAACACACCTCCATCCTCCACAGTGTCCACTGGAAGCCCTGCCCAAGGAGAGTCTGAGGTCAGACACACCTAGCCCTGCCCCGACCTGATGGTCTTTCTCTACCTGCCCAAGCCAAAGACAAAAGACATAGTCTCTTGGGAGCTTTATAGCCCTGCCCACTGCCTGGGAAATTTGAGGACTTATCCAAGCAACCCTAGTGCAAGCTTATATCCTCCCTATACTCCTGCAGCTGATCCTGTCTTGAAAGCACCATCTCCTGGCTGAAGGCCAACCCAAAAAACCATTACAGCAACTAATAAAAGAACAAACCTGACCCAAGAAAGGAGAAAACAACAGCTAACTCCACCACCTATAACATCCTAGCTAACCAGAGGTCCTGAGTCTGTCCATGTAACAATTTTACTGCTAGCACAACCAGCATTTGAGAAAACCAGCACCCTAAAAAAACTACAACTAAGGTCCCACACAGAGTCCCCTCACCTGCTTGCTCCACCAGAGTGAGTGCTGGTATCCATTGAAGATGGAACACATCAGAGGACTCTTTGCAGACACTCCGCAGTACCAGCCGGGAGCCTGGTACTTCTGCTGGATGGCTAGACCCAGAAGAGAAATGACAATCACTGCAGTTTGGTTCTCAGGAAGCCCCATTCCTAGGAGAAAAGGGAGAGCACCACATCAAGGGAGTACCCCATGGGACAAAAGAATCTAAACAGTAGCCCCTGAGCCCCAGATCTTTCCTCTGAACATAGTCTACCCAAATGAGAAGGAACTAGAAAAATAATTCTGGTAATATGACAAAGTGACTTTGTTTAATGCCCCCAAAAGATCACACTAGCTCACCAGCAATAGATCAAAGCCAAGAAGAAATCTCTGAATTGCCAGAAAAAGAATTCAGAAAGTTGATTAGTAAGCTCATCAAGGAGGCACCAGAGAAAGATGAATAAAAACTTAAAGAACTTTTTAAAATGTCACAGGATATGGATGGAAAAATCTACAGAGAAATAAATAGTATAAATTTAAAATATCACAACTTCTGGAAATCAAAGATACACTTAGTGAAATGCAAAATACACTGGAAAGTCTCAACAATGAAATTAAACAAGTAGAAGAAAGAACTTTAGAGCCTCAAGAGAAGGCTTTCAAATTAACCCAATGCAACAAAGACAAAGAAGAAAAGAATTTTTTTTCATTTATTTATTTTTTATTTTACTTTAGTTTCTGGGGTACATGTGCAAAACATGCAGGATTGTTGCATAGGTACACACATAGTAATGTGGTTTGCTGCCTCCATCCCCCTGTTACCTACATCTGGCATTTCTCCCCATGTAATCCCTCCCCATCCTCCCCCCCACCCCCGCTGTCCCTCCCTTCCCCCGCAACAGACCTCAGTGTGTGATGCTTCCCTCCCTGTGTCCATGTGTTCCCATTGTTCAACACCCACCTATGAGTGAGAACATGTGGTGTCTGATTTTCCGTACTTGTGTCAGTTTGCTGAGAATGATGGATTCCAGATTCATCCATATCTCTACAAAGGACATGAACTCATCATTTTTTATGGCTGCATAGTATTCCATGGTGTATATGTGCCACATTTTCCTTGTCCAGTCTATCATCAATGGGCATTTGGGTTGGTCCCAGGTCTTTGCTATTGTAAACAGTGTCGCTATGAACATACATGTACATGTGTCTTTATAATATAATGATTTATAATCCTTTGGGTATATACCCAGTAATGGGATTGCTGGGTCAAATGGAATTTTCTATTTCTAGGTCCTTGAGGAAGCGACACACTGTATTCCACGATGGTTGAACTAGTTTACACTCCCACCAACAGTGTAAAAGTGTTCCTCCATATCCTCTCCAGCATCTGTTGTCTCCAGATTTTTTAATGATTGCCATTCCAACTGGCATGAGCTGGTATCTCAATGTGGTTTTGATTTGCATTTCTCTAATAATCAGTGATGATGAGCATTTTTTCATGTTTGTTGGCCTCATACATGTCTTCTTTTGAAGTGTTCATATTCTTCTCCCACTTTTGGATGGGTTTGTTTGTTTTTTCTTGTAAATCTGTTTTAGTTCTTTGTTGATTCTGGATATTAGCCCTTTGTCAGATGGGTAGATTGCAAAAATATTTTCCCATTCTGTTGGTTGCCAGTTCACTCTAATGATTGTTTTTTAGCTGTACAGAAGATCTGAAGTTTAATTAGGTCTCATTTGTCTATTTTGGATATTGTTGCCAATGCTTTTGGTGTTTTAGTCATGAAGTCCTTGCCTATGCCTATGTCCTGACTGGTTTTGTCTAGGTTTTCTTCTAGGGTTTTTATGGTGTTAGGTCTTATGTTTAAGCCTTTAATCCATCTGGAGTTAGTGTAAGTTGTGAAGAAGGGGCCCAGTTTCTGCTTTCTGCACACTGCTATTCAGTTTTCCCAACACCATTTATTAAACAGGGAATCCTTTCCTTTCCCCATTGCTTGTTTTTGTCAGGTTTGTCAAAGATAAGAATTGTTTAAAAAATGAACAAAGCTTCTGAGAAGTCTGGGATTATGGTAAATGTAAAATAAAACCTAAAAATAAAATTGGTGGTCCAAGTGAAGAAGAGAAATCTAAACATTTGAATAACGTATTTGAGAGAATAATTGAGAAAACTCCTCTGGTCTTGCTAGATATCTAGACATCCAAATATAAGAAGCTCAAAAAATACCCAAGAAACTATTGCAAACAGATAATTACCTATGCACATATTCATCAGGTTATTTAAAATCAAGATGAAGGGAAGATTTATAAGAGCTGTGAGGCAAAAGCATCAGGTAACCTTTAAAGAAAACCTATCAGATTCACAGCAGGTTTCTCAGCAGAAACCCCACAAGCTAGTAGGGATTAGTGTCCTATCTTTAGCCTCCTTCATCAAAACAATTAGCAGTCAAGAAATTTGTATTCAGAAAAACCAAGCTTCATAAATGAAAAGAAGATATTATCTTTCTCAGAAAAAATGCTGAATTTTATCAAACCAGCACTATAAGAACTGATAAAAGGAATTCTAAGTACTGAAACAAAAACCTCAAAATATACCAGAATAGAAACTTCTGAGAGCATAAATCTCATGGGACCTATAAAACAATAACACAATGAAAAAAATACTCACAGTATTCAGGTATCAACTAGCATGATGAATAGAATAGTACCTCATATCTCAATACTAATGCTAAATGTAAATGGCCTAAATGCTCCACTTAACAGATATCGAGTAGCAAAATTGATAAGAATTCACCAACCCAGAATCTGCTGTCTTCAAGACTTACCTAACACATAAGGAATCATATAAACTTAAAGTAAAGGGGTGGGAAAAAGCACTCCATGCAAATGGACATCAAAGTGAGCAAGAGTAGCTATTTTTATGTCAGACAAAACAGACTTTAAAGCAACAACAGTTACAAGTAAAAAAGGGGCATTGTATAATGATAAACTGTCCTGTCTAATCCAACAGGAAAATAGCACAATCCTAAATATATGCGTATCTATTACTAGAGCTCCCAAATTTATGAACAATTACTACTAGACCTAAGAAATGAGATAAATGGCAATGCAATAATAGTGGGAGACACCACTAACAGCGCCAGATAATTCACCAAAGTGAATTTCACGCCAGAAAGTCAACAAAGAAACAATGGACTTAAACTATACTGTAGAACAAATAAACTTGACAGATATTTACAGAACATTCTACCCAACAACTACAGACTATACATTGTATTCATCAGCTCATGAACATTCTTCATGAAAGACCATACGACAGGCCACAAAACAAATCTGAATACATTTAACAAAATTGAGGCCAGGCACAATGCCTGTAATTCCGGCACTTTGGGAGGCTGAAGTGGTGGATCACCTGAGCTCAAAGGTTTGAGACCAGCCTGGCCAACATAGCAAAACCCCATCTCTACTAAAAATGCAAAAATTAGCTAGGCATGGTGGCACACACCTGTAATCCCAGCTACTCGGGAGGCTGAGGCAGGAGAATTGCTTGAACCTGGTAGATGGAGGTTGCAGTGACCCAAAATCATGCCCATGCCATTGCACTCCAGCCTGGGTGACAGAGTGAGATTCCATCTAAAAAACAAAAAAAAAAGAAGAAAAAAGAAATTAAAACAATGAAAATTCTATTAAATACACTCTCAGACCATAGTGATATAAAATTGGAAATAAACTCCAAAACCATACAAATACATGAAAATTAAATAATTTGCTCCTAAATGATCATTAGGTTATTAATGAAATAAAGATAGAAATAAAAAGTTCTTTGAACTGAATAATAATAGTGACACAACCAATCAAAACCTCTGGGATAAAGTAGAAATCATGCTAAGGGAAAGTTCATAGCCTTAAATGCTTACATCAAAAAGTCTGAAAGCATACCAATAGGCAATCTAAGAACAAACAAAGGCAAACAAGAACAAACAAAACCCCAACCCAGCAGAAGAAAAGAAATAATATAGATTAGAGCAAAACTAAATGAAATTGAAACAAATAAAAAGGAAAGATAAATAAAACAAAAAGCTGTGTTTTTCTTTTTGAAAAGAGAAACAAAATTAATAGACCATTAGTGAGATTAACCAAGAAGAAAGTACAAGTAAATTAATTAGAAATGAAATGGAAGATTTTACAAGTGATACCACAGAAATACAAAAGATCATTCAAGGCTACTATGAACACCTTTATGCACACAAACTAGAAAACCTGGAGAATAATAATAAATTCAGGGAAATATAAAACCCTCCTAGATTAAACCAGGAAGAAATAGAAACTCTGAACAAATCAATAATAAGCAGCAAGATTGAAATGATAATTTTAAAATTGCCAACAAAAAAAGTTAAAGCCCAGATGAATTCGCAACTGAATTTTATCAGACATTCGAAGAAGAATTGGTACGAATCCTATCAACACTAATTCTAATGATAGAGAAAGAATCCTTCCTTAATCATTTTATGAAGCCAGTATCACCCTAATACCAAAGCCAAGAGCAGACATAGAAAAAAAAAAAAAAAAGCAAACACACACAAAAAAAACTACAAAAAAATCCTTGATGAATAGATGCAAAAATTCTCAACAAAATATTGGCTAACTGAATTCAACAGCATATCAAAAAGATAATCTACCATAATCAAGAAGGGACATGCCTTATACATACCTAAAAAGCCATCTATGAACAGCCCACACTCAACATTATACTGAATGGGGAAAAGTTGAAAGCATTTCCCCTGAGAACTGGAGCAAGACAAGGATGTCCACTTTTACCACTTGTTTTCAACATAGTACTGGAAGTCTTAGCCAGAGCAATCAGACAAGAGAAAGAAATAAAGGGCATCTAAATTGGTAAAGAGGAAATCAAACTGTCACTGTTTGCTGATGATATATAATTGTATAAGTAGAAAACCCTAAAGACTCATCCAAAAAGCTCCTAGAACTTATAAATTAATTCAGTAAAGTTTCAGGATTCAAAATCAAGGTACACAAATCAGTAGCACTGATATACATCAACAGTGATCAAGCCAAGAACGAAATCAAGAAATCAACCCTTCTATAGTAGTTTTAATAATAATAAAAATAAAATACTTGGGAGTATACTTAACCAAGGAGGTGAAAGACCTCTACAAGGAAAACTACAAAACACTGCTGAAAGAAATCATAGATGACATAAATGAAAACATATCCCATGTTCATGAATGGGTAGAATCAATACTGTGAAAATGACCATACTGCCAAAAGCAATCTACAAATTCAATGCAATTTCCATCAAAATGCCATCATCAATCGTCACAGAACTAGAAAAAGGCAATCCTAAAATTCATATGGAAGAAAAAGAAGAAAAGCAGGACTAAGCAAAAGGAGCAAATCTGGAGGCATCACATTACTTGACTTCAAACTATACTACAAGGCTATAGTCACCAAAACAGCATGGTACTTGTGTAAATGTAGGCACATAGACCAATGGAACAGAATAGAGAACACAGAAATAAAGCCAAATACTTACAGCCAATTGATCTCAAACAAAACAAACAAAAACATAAAGTGGGAAAAAGACACCCTATTCAACAAATGGTGCTGGGATAATTGGCAAGCCACATATAGAAGAATAAAACAGGATTTCCATCTCTCACCTTATATAAGAAATCAACTCAAGATGTATCAAATACTTAAATCTAAGACATGCAACCATAAAAATTCTAGAACATAACATCAGAGAACACCCCTCCACACATCGGCTTATGCAAAGACTTCATGGACAACTACTCAAAAACAAATGTAGCAAAAACAAAAATAATAGAGGGCACTTAGTTAAATTAAAAAGATACTGCACAGCAAAATAAATAATCAACAGAGTAAATAGACAACCCACAGAGTGGGAGAAAATCTTCACAAACTATGCATCCAACAAAGGACTGATATCCAGAGTCTGCAGAGACCTCAAACAAATCAGCAAGAAATAAACTAACAATCCCATCAAAAAGTGGGCCAAGGACATGAATAGACAATTCCCAAATGACACACAAATGTACAACAAACATATGAAAAAATGCTCATCATTACTAATTATCAGGAAAATACAGATAAAAACCACAATATGATACCACCTTACTCCTACAATAATAACCATAATTTAAAAATCAAAAAAATAATAGATTATGGCATAGATGTGGTGAAAAAAGAACATGTTTACACTCTCGGTGGGAATGTAAACTACTATGACCACTGTAGAAAATAGCTTTGTGCAGTGGCAGTATCGTAGCCAATGAGGTTTATCTGAGGCACAATTTTTGCTAATTGAAAACTTTTCCCAATACCCCACCATGAAAACTTGAAATAGAGTTGGCATTGGCAATGTTTGACAGTCTCTAAGGAGGCTGAATATTAAAAAAAAAAACAAAAGAAAATAAAGTGGACATTCCTTAAAGAACTAAAAGTAGATCTATCATTTGATACCGCAATCCCACTGTTGGGTATGTACCCAGAGGAAAAGGAGTCATTATACAAAAAAAAAAATTTGCACACACATGTTTATAACAGCACAATTTGCAATTGCAAAAACACAGAGCCAGCCTAAATGCCCATCAGTTAATGAGTGGATAAAGAAAATGTTTTACACACACACACACACACACACACACACACACACACACACACGAATACTACTCAGCCATAAAAAGGAATGAATGGCATTTGCAGCAACCTGCATGTAATTAGAGACCATTATTCTAAATGAAGTAAGTCAGTAATGGAAAACCAAACATCAAATATTCTCAGTTATAAGTGGGAAATAAGCTATAAGGATGCAAAGGCATAAGAATGGCACAATGGACTTTGAGGACTCAGTAGGAAGAGTGGGAGGGGCTCAAGGGTTAAAAGACTACACATTCATTGGGTACAGTGTACACTGCTTGGGTAACGGTGCACCAAAATCTCAGAAATAACCACTAACGTACTTAACCAGGTAAACAAACACCATCTGTTTCCCCCAAAAACAAATTGAAAAAAAGGATATACCAACACACACACACACACACACACACACACACACACACACACACACACACAAAGTCTAGAACATTATACATCAAAATCTTAATAATGTTTATTTTTGATAGTAATAACAAATGACTTATAACAATTTTTCCTTTGTTTATCTGTACTGATGAGTTTTCAAAAATATGCAAATATTACTTGTGTAATGCTAAAATTATGAAATAAAGCTTTAAAAATAAAATCAAAAGAAACGATTTCACTCTCACAAGGAAAATGTATAAATATGAAAAACTTCAATAATACGTATGTAACATATTTTTCACTATTTTAACTATTCTAAAAGAAAAATGTAGAAAAGGATATTTTAATAGAATTTCTATATAAATTATACAAATTAGTTAAGTTTTGATAATCCACCTTCATAACTAGGTCAAAATATCACTGATTTCAAGTCCTGGCTCTTCACATCACAGCAGAAATTATCCCCATGAAAAACAGTCTAACTTGTTTCTCTTCTGATAAAAAATTTATCATGGCTATCTTTTGTATTTTAAATAGAATGTAAACTGCTTTCTATGGCCTATACAATGTTTTCCAATCCTCACTTTGTCCATTGACACAAGCACCATCAGCCACCAACAGCCTTGTCTTAGCAAGAATCATTCTATGACTCTTTTGTGAGACTCCTCCCTTCCCCTTTGATATCTGATCATCTTTGATATCTGCTCAAATTCCTTCATCCCACCCTTATGCATATGTCCTTGGCCTGCCTATCTCAAGAATCTTGTTGCATCAGTTCAATAAGAATTGCCCTACCCTTGATGTCCCCTCTTAGTAATTTTTCATCTACTGACCCCATTGCACTGCTCCCTGGGTTCAGATCCCCAGCTATCTTTACTTTAGATTCAATTTGAATTGAGCCCAATCCCTAAACATTTTTCTTGCCAGTTTTAAGAAGTGTCAGAATATGTTTTTTTCTTGGACACTGTACACCCATTTTATGTCTATTTCATTCTTCTTCTCGCTCCATATACTCTAGCTATACTACTGTCATTTGAGATATGGTGCACACGCTGATTTCTCTTGTAACCCATTCTTCTGGTTCCTCTGTTGACAAGGTTCTTCTTAAAATTGACCTTCCATTTTCAAAGTCTGTTAGTTAGAGTCATTTTTTGGCAATCCTTTAGAAGCTCCATCCCAAGCCTCCTTTCAATCCTACATATTGTTTTTATTTGTCTCTGATTTTTGTTTGCTTTGTTCACAACATTAATATCAGCATTTTGCTAATGGGCCTTTTTCACTGTGGATATCACTCACTGTGATATTCATAATGTATTTTCTCAAGTACATAGCATATTTCAGATTATATAACTAGTGATTAACAGTTACTGTCAAGAAATCTAACAGGTCTCAGATTTTGTTATGCTTAAAGCCTTACAAGTTAATATGCCCCGTTTCATGGATGCTGGCATAAGACAGACTTTGGAGGTAGAGCGAAGGACATCATGGCAGCACAGCACAGCACAGCAAATAGCATGCACCTTACATTCTTATCAATTTCCCTTAATCCCCAAGTACCATAGGGAAAACATCCATGGTAAGCCCAGATGGCATTCCCAGATGCACCCAGATTGCATACTGTACTCCACTGACAGAGAGAAATATTGATCTTTGAGAATGTAAGTCTTCTAGGTTGCACATTTTTACTATGCACTTGGCTAGATTATTTTGAAGTTTTATTTTATTTTATTACACATATGAGGTTTTAGCTAGAAATGGTATATTATTATAAAGAAATTTTATAGTCTGTGAAAATGTAAGTGAAGGAACAATTTGGTTTTCCCTCATGTTTTATCTTGGAAGACTTAATATGCACTGAGGCTAAATTGGAAACTAACTCTAATGGTTAAGATACCATATTATAAATATGGAGATCTTAAATGGAAAACTAAATAAGCTATTAAGCTACTTGTAATCAATAAGTATTTACAACCTCTGAATTTAAGTATATTATTTTATAATCAAAAGCTTTTTGAAGAATGAAAGGACCTACATCTTTAATATTTTACTATCTCTTACATATAGGTATAATCCTGTCTGCTTTTATATTCATTACTGAGACTTTGTAATGTATTCAGTAAGAACACACATTTTATTTAGTATAATAGTATATTTTTAAAGTAATGTTTTTAGTTTAGTCATGTTCAAATATTATTGAGTATATTTTAAATAATGGTTTGTTATATGATTCTGAAATATTGACAGCAGTATAAAATTCTTTTTTTTTTTTTTTTTTTTTTTTTTGAGAAAGGGTCTCACTCTGTTGCCCAGGCTGGAGTGCAATGGTGTGACCTTGGCTCACTGCAATTTCTGCTTCCCAGGTTCAATAGATTATCCTGCCTCAACTGCCTGACTAGCTGGGATTACAGGTGTGCGCACCACGCTCAGCTAATTTTTGTACTTTTAGTATAGATGGGTTTCACAATGTTGGTCAGGCTGGTCTTGAACTCCTGATCTCATGATCCACCCACCTTGGCCTCCCAAAGTGCTGGGATGAGCCACCACACCTGGCCAAAATTCATTTTTAAGTATGTGTTCTATGGAAGAAAAAAGACAGGATAAAAGCAATTTCACATTGTCAATAAGAGCTTTTATTTCTTTTTTATTTCTAATAATATAAAACATAAAATAAATCTTACACTTCTGAAAAAGCAACTTTCTAAACACATTACCAAGGTAAAAACATAAAATAGTTTAGTAATTATTCTAATTTGTTAAATATATAAAACATACAATTAGAGTGTAAATTATTTGTTATAATTTCATAAACATGTCTGATAAATGATTATATCAATTTCTCATTCATAGAATTAAAATTGCTGCAATAATTAAAAAGTAAAAACTAAACCAACAATAGGACCAATAACAATAAAGCAATGTTCTCTCTTACTCTGATGTCAGTCTGATGAGCATTACCTGCAGATTTTGAATGAAAAACAATATCTGGGAAAGTATATGATTTGATGAAAAAAAAAAGTTTTGAAAAAGAGTAGCTCAGAATCACTACTTTGTAGGTATAGTATACTCCACACCATCGTCTTTCTATCAAAATTATATTCTAAATAAATGAGTCTGCATGCTTGAAAAAGCTGTCAGTATTTTACTATCTGAGACATAAAATCTCATTAAGCTCTAAAGGAACCCATTATAATTTAGCTTCTTGCAATGTATCACCCTATTATACAATGTGCATTTAAAAAATACTGGATCTCTACTGAAGGAGTATGACATAATGCATAGCTTTATTTTTTGAGTGTCAACAGACTCAATTTGAGCCAGATGTTGGAAATAGCAGATAAAAATACTAAGACAGCTATTGTAAATATATTCGTGATCCTAAGGCAAAAGCTTGACCTAAATTGGACATTTGGAAAATCATGGCAAAGAAATTGAAACCAAATGTAAATTATAGAATTAAACATGTAAAATTTCACTGGGTAAACATTACCACAAAGCAAAGATAGCATAAAAAGTAGTCAATGACCTTGAAGAGATAGCAAGATAAGTAATTTACACTAAAGAACATAGAGTAAAAAACAAACAAACAAACCAAAAGCACGTTTAAAAATAAGAAATAGAATAAATGAGCAGATCAGTGCCCCATTAAATAAAAATTAATAGGTATATTGCTTGTATAATTATAGTCTCTGAAAGAGATATAAATAATTAGGATTTAAAAAATTTAGTGCAAAGTTTAGATCATCAACATCTAGAATCATGTAGATCAGAAAACTTCAGAATTTACGTAAGTAACAGCATACCTAGAAATTGCAGTGGCAAACTGGTAAAAACCAAATACAAAATGTAAAAGCTTATAGCCAACCAGAAAACAACAAATTACCTAGAAGGATGTAATATAAGAGATGGCTGATTTTTGAATAAGAACAATGGAAGTCAGAGTAGACAGTAAAATAAATTTCAAAAAACCTGAAACTACCATTGTGACTTTAAACAAAGTATTTCTTATAAAGTGAGAAAATTCTTTAAAAATAGGTGTAATAAAAACTTTTTGGTAACCAAATGCTGAGAAAATACATCACTAGTAGAACTTCACTATTCTAAATTTCTAAAGAAGCCTCTTTAGAGTTAAAGGAGCTGATCAATGGAAACTCAAATCTTTAGAATGAAATAAAGAAAAACAAAAATGTAAATATAGTTAACAATAACTTTCAAAACCATTACTTATACAGATTTCAATATACGACAACAATTGCAAAAAAGAGTGGTGGTTGGTAAAAAGCATTTTAATATTGTAAGTTTAATTTTTCAGGAAGTGGCATAATAATAATCCTACTTTGATAATTAAAGTATGCATATTGTAATACATAGAGCAACCACTGTAAAAATCAGTGTTGTAGTAAAAACGTAAATAATTGCAGGTGAAAATTTTAATATATACAGACAGTACACATTACCCCAAAATAATGGTTTTAGAAAATCATTTTCTTTTTCAAGGTAATGTAAGCTCTCTCAAATTATTTGCTTTTGAACAAATATGTAACTATGTAAAGCAGAGAGATACTCTGCCCACCAAAGGAATGCCATTCATCAATTAGCTGTTGAGGAGACTGTAAGAGATATACTATTTGACAAAGCATGTTGATTTTATGATATCACTGAATCTTACCATGGAGCCAGTATGGTAACTAGTGACTTTGCTGAAGCATTACAACAACAACAAAAAATATTGAAGAGATTTGAATGAGTTTATTTTGGTCCCAGGACAGTAAACAAATTTAAAAAAAAAAATCTTCAATTTGAGAAATAAAACTGATTTAAAACAAATATGAAAGTCTTATTTTCATTTATTTCCACTTCATGTTTATTTTTTCCACTGGCAATTGGAAACCAACTTAAACTAGGTTCTTTATTTAGTTACCAGAATCTGCAGTGTATATGCTTGCCTATAAGGTGTTCTGAATTTCTGAATTATTTAGTGCTAAATAATACTCAAGTTACTAATTAGACTTTTCACTTGGACAAATAATTTTGTGAAAAAATTAATTGCAAACTATAGCTCTAAAAGCTTGTTACAATTACAATTTTCTAAAATACATGTTTCAGGCTTCTGGAACTGCCTAATAACACAAACCAGTCAGGCAGAATACAAACAGTTCAAATTAATGGTCTCATTTTCAAAATAAATGCTATAAGATTATAAAAATGTTTGCATCAAGTTCAGTGGAATTTGGATGAAAATTTTGTGTATTCCAAACAAAAAAACTAAAACACAATGAATTAGCCATAAAATTCACTAAAAAACATTTTAATGAGATTTGTAAATAATTAATTCAATACTTACTGAGAATGTGTAAACAAAATCCTAGGGGTAAGAAAGTGGAAATAAAAAGTAATTCTGTAATATATATCCATTCATAGATTTGAGAGTTTTACTTTATCAAATATAAACCATTTGATATTTTATCTCATATACTAGCAAAATATAAGTTTCTGGTTTTTATAAACTGGCTTATAAAAAGGCTCAGAAATTCTGTGGACATCAAATACCTTTTAAAACACAGAACTTTTATGAGCTGAGTGTAAACGAATCAAAACCATATGGCTATCATTTCCTCCAAATGAAATGCACATGTTGAAAACACAAAAGAAGAAATACTGAACAGAATTCCTGTAAATGTAGCCTCCAGGTTTCCAGTTTTTTTCTTTCTTTCTTTCTTTTTTTTTTTTTTTTCTGCTACTGAGAACATATAGACTAACAGGGAGAGCTGCTGCTGTTCTTCCTAGATTGAAGGTATACTTGCTGAAGACTTCAGGGAAATGGATGAAAATTCTTAGGAATTTCATCTAATCAAATTGCTTTGCTTATCTTTACAGATTGTGACTATGTGAAACAAATGCTTCCAGTCACTTTCTTCTTTAGACTTAGAGTAGCTATAATCAGGACATGAAAAGAAATATGTGGTGTGAGCATGATTTGGAGAAAGACATTTAGAATAGGACAGGCCCTCAATATAACTGAAAATAAAATTTAAATGAAAACCCTATTTAAAATTCTTCTTGTGGTAAATATGTTTCACTCTGCAAAATGAATGTCTGTATACACATGGCTTTTAGTTTATCCCTTCCAAAATGAATGTTTATTTTTGCTTTTGGTGCCTGTCCTTTTGGGGTCATATAAAAAAAAAATCATTGCTCAGATCAGTGTCAATAATTTTTTTTGCTATGGTTTCTTCTAATAGTTTTGAAGTTTCAGGTCTTATATTTAAGCCTTTAATCCGTTTTGAGTGGATTTTTGTATATGGTAGGGAGATAATTGCCCAATTTCATTCCTCTGCATGTGGACAGACAGTTGTCTCAACACCACTATTGAACAGGCTGTCTTTCCCCATTACATGGTGTTGGCTCATTTGTTAACAATCAATTAACTATATATATGTGGATTTATTTCTGGGCTCCCTATTCTATTGCATTGGTCTATATGCCTGTTTTTGTGCCAGCAACATACTGTTTGATTAGCATAGCTTTATAGAGTGTTTTGAAATCAGCTAGCAGGATGCCTTTAGCTTTGTTCTTTTTGCTCAAGACTGCTATGTCTTTGGGGGCCTCTTGTGATGCTATATGAATTTTAGGATTATTTTTTCTGTTTCAATAAAATTGTTTTAGATTTTTGATAGACATTGCATTTGATCTTTAGATTGCTTTGGGTAATATGGACATTTTAACAATACAAATTCTTCCAATCTGAGAACATGAGAAAAATTCCCATTGGTTTCTGTCTTCAATTTCTTTCATCAATGTTTTACAGTTTTCAATGTACAGATCTTTTACCTCATGGGTTAAATTTATTTCTGAGTATTTTTATTCTGTTAATTAGGTTTTTTAAATTTCTTTTTTGTATGGTTTATTGCTACTCTACAGAACACTATTTATTTTTGTATGTTAATTTTGTATCCTGAAACTACTTAATTTGTTTACTAGTTCTAAATTTTTTTGTTAGAGTCTTTAAGGTTTTCTGCATGTAAGATCAGGACATGTATAAAGAGAAACAATTTAACCTTTTCCTTTCCAATTTGGGTAATCTTATTTTTATTGCACAATTACTCTGGCAAGGACATCTAACACTTTGTTGAATAGAAGTCGTCAAAGTGAGCATCCTTGCCTTGGTCTTGATCTTAAAGAAAAGCTTTCTGCTTTCACCATTGAGTATTATGTTTAGCTGTGGGCTTTTCATATTTGGCCTTTATTATGTTGAAATACATTTCTTCTAACCTAATTTTTAAGGCATTTTATCATAAAATAATTTTGAATTTTGTCAATGCCTTTTCTGTGTCTGTTGAGATGACTGTATCATTTTTACTTTTCATTCTTTTATTGTGATTTATCACATTTACTGATTTGCATATGTTGAATTCCCTTTGCATCCTTGGGATAAATCCCACCTGACCATGTGTATGACCTTTTTAGTGTGTTGTTGAATTTTGTTAGCTAGTAGTTTAAGAATTTTTGTATCCAAGTTCATCAGTAATATTAACCAGTAATTTTTTTCTTGTAATGTCCTTGTTTGGCTTTGGTATCAGGGTAATGCTGGTCACACAAAATGAGTTTTCAAGTGTCCCCTTGTCTTTAATTTATTGCAAGAGTGTAAGAAGGATTGGTGTTAATTCTTTAAATGATTGTTGGAATTCACCATTGAAGGCATCAGGTCCTTGGCTAATTTTGTTGAAAATTTTTTGATTACTGATTTAATCTCTACTCATTCATCACTGGTCTGTTCAGATTTTCTATTTGCTCATGATTCAGTCTTGGTAGGCTGTATATTTCTAGGAATTTATCCATTTATTTTAGGTTATCAAATGTATTGGTATACAATTGTTTATAGTAGCTCATTTTATTCTTGGTATTTTGGTGGTATTAGTTGTAATATCTACATAGAATCCCACTTTCAATTATAAGTATATTGTCTTTTATAATTGGGTTAGAATATATAGAAGAATAATCTAAACATACATTCAAATTTTTTGCTTTAATGCTTCCTTATATTCAGATTCAATCAATATTTGCTGTTCAGTACTTTCCAAGAGTTGCATAATGTGTTTTCATATTTATTATCTTATGTCTACCCACAACCCAGAAATGCCAGTAATCAAATTTTAATAGTATAGATTATAATATTGAAATTCAGGTTGATTAAATCATATACACAAATTTACAGATAAAAAGCAAGCACTCAAATTCTGATATTCTGAATACAAGAAACATGTTTCTTCTATAAAACCATCCTAAAAAATATGCAAGGCAATTGGTAGAATAGCTTTTTGAATTTCATTAAAGTTGAATTTTTATTAGGTATTTCATTTGTTTTTTTAAATACATTTTATTTAAAAGCACTAAAAATACAGCCCATTAAACAGTGATTGTTTTACCCATTAAACAATCAAACCAAAAGTATTTTAAATAAACTTGAAGTACTAACAAATTCTGAAAGTAAAAAGTATAAACATTAAAAAACCTGCAACTTCAATGACATTTAAATAACCTTGATTAATATATTGGCTTTTTTTCTCTTGAGTTTATGCTTTGCAAACCTTTTTATTTTCTTATTTCAGTTGATTCACTCACCACACTTTGAAATATATATTCATGGTTAATTAGTTATGAGTCAAAAATTTGGGACAGCAAAATATTTTTGCAAAACAATCACATTTTAAAATCAGCTTTTTGATAAATCACCTTCAAAATGTGTAACATTTTTAATCTGATAAATTAGTTGTCTGTTTAAAGTACATTAATTAGATCTACTTTTAAGCATTTTAATTAATATTTATATTTTCAAACTGGTTTTGCTGAAATACTTTGTGTGTATCAGCAACCTCATATTTGAATGCCTAATATATTCTAATCTCTGTGTTACAGAATGGTTATGCAAATAAATGATTCTGCACACATACAAGTAATAAGATATAGTGTGTATGATAGAACTAAAAATAGAAATAAATAGAAAGCACAAACTACTATTGCATGGTAAGAAACAAATAAGTAGACACATGCGAAGTGACCTAAGAGTTTAGAGCAGAGACAACAGTCTACTAGGGTAGCAATAGAGGTTTTGTGGAGATGCTAGGTCTTAATACAAATCTTAGATGAAAACAAAAATCTTAATAATTGGAAAAATTGAGAGCCACTTTTCTAGAGAGAAGAAAATATATATGTGACTAAAAGTAGAGTGGTGTGAACATGGAATATCTGGAAAAGGGTGGCCAAATAATCCAGGTGGATTTAAAGGAAGATGTTGCACAGCAATAATTGAGGAATAATTTGACACATAAGGAGGACTTTTGTTAGAACAATTCATACAGGCTTATCTAGAGAATACAGGCCTTAAAATCTTACCAGAAGAGTAATACTGCTGCATTACTGAAAAGTGACATTTTAAAAAATTAATGAAGTAAGGATATGCTACAGTTTCAATGCTTGTCTCCCAAAACTCATGTTGAAATTTTATCCCCAGTGTTGGATGTGGAGCCTAATAGGAAGTATTTTGTCCATGGGGGCAGATTCCTCATGAATGTCTTGGTACACTCCTTTTGGTAGTGAGTGGGGCCCTTGAAGCACTTGAAGTACCCCTCAGAGCTGGTTGTTTAAAAAGCATGGAATCAGCCAGGCGTGATGGCTCAGGCCTATAATCTCAGCACTTTGGGAGGCCAAAGCGGGCAGATCACCAGATCAGGAGTTTGAGACCAGCCTGGCCAATATGGTGAAACATCATCTCTACTAAAAATAAAATAAATAATAATAAAAATAATTAGCTGGGTGTGGTGGCATGCCCCTGTAGTCCCACAGTTACTCAGGAGGCTGAGGCGGCAGAATCACTTGAACTCTGGAGGCAGAGGTTGCAGTGAGCCGATATCTGGCCATTGCACTCTAGCCTGGGCGACAAAGCGAGACTCCATCTCAGGGGGGAAAAAAAAAGCACGGAACCTCCTGCCTCTCTCTTGCTAGCTCTCTTGCCCATAGGGTTTCTGCATTTGCTGGCTCCTATTTGCCTTCTGCCATGAGTGGAAGCAGTGTGAGGCCCTAATCAAAGCATATGTGGGCATCATGTACCTTGTACAGCCTGCAAAAACATGAGATAATTTTCCTTCTAAATTATCCAGACTCAGATATTCCTTTATAGCAACACAAATTGACTAAGACAGGAATTGTGGAAGAGAAAGAATGGTGGTAAAAGTAGATACTAAGAATCTTTCCCGTGGGAAAGTGACTAACAAAATTAAAAAAAAAAAACAACTTGATATAAACTGTTGAGTACAGCTTATAGTGAACAATAACAAAAAGAGAACATATAGAAAAAGGATAAAAATGACAGTGAATATTAAAATGCCATTAGCCAGAGGTTTTGGGAGACATATCATTAGCCTTAATTACTGGGCAAGTACTAATAGAACTGTCTGAATTATGATGAAGCAGACTTTGTCTTCTTTGTCCCTTCTTTAAACGGCCACAGCACATTTTGAATTCAAAGTGATAACACTTTAAGGCACAAGTGAAACTTTTCAGCAAGCATTTTGAGTGACAAAGGAGAGTAGGAGGTGCCGAGTTGGAGCCATTCATGAGTAAATTACTCTACAAGTGAATATTTACATTGTGAGATAAGCTTGCCATTTATAAAAGAAATGGAAATATTATAGCTTTTGAGTAGTGAAACAATAGGGCCGGCAAAGTAAAAGGAGAATGAGAAAAGCATGGTAGGAATTATGAGACAGCCTTTGGGCTTAAGTGGTCTGGATTCCAATTTTAACTCCACCACCTCTTAGAATACAGTCTTATACAACTTACTCAACATCTTTGCATAAGGTTCCTCATCTGCAAATCAAGGATAATATTAGTTAAGTATGGGCTGGGCATGGTGGCTCATTCTTGTAATCCCAACACTTTGGGAGGTTGAAGTGGGCAGATCACCTGAGGTCAGGAGTTCGAGACCAGCCTGGCCAACATGGTGAAACCCCATCTCTACTAAAAATACAAAAGTAGCCAGCATGGTGGCACACACCTGTAATCCCTGCTACTTGGGAGGCTGAGGCAGAAGAATCGCTTGAACTTGGGAGGAGAAGGTTGCAGTGAGCCAACATTGTGCCATTGAACTCCAGTCTAGGGAACAAGAGTGAGACTTTGTCTCAAAAAACATATATATATATATATATATATATATATATATATATATGTATTAATTAAGTATTTCATGAAGTTGAGATGAAGCTTAACTGCTTTAATAGTTTTACAAAGCACTCAGAATAATGTCAGGCTCATGAAAAATCCTCATGAAATCTTTACATACACCAGCAAAACTGACAAGAATTTCAAAAGGAGAAAGGGTATTCAATACAGTTGGCAGTGAGGAAAAGCTATATTCTTTCAAAAAAAATTTTTTATAACTACAACTTCAAATATTTTCTCTTAATTTTGAAAAAGAAGCATGAAGAAACATAATTGGCAATGATAATGGGTAGATAGTAATCAAATTTTAATAGTATAGATTAAAATATTGAGGTTCAGATTGACTACATGATATACATTTACAGAAGAAGTGAATAGCAAGAACTCAAATTCTGATATTGTGAATACAAGAAACATGTTCCTTTTATGGCATCATTCTAAAAAAATATAAGTAATTTTATTTATTTATTTATTTATTTATTTTGAGATGGGGGAGTCTCACTCTGTCACCCAGGCTGGAGTACAGTGGCACAATCTTGGCTCACTGCAACCTCTGCCTCCTGGGTTCTCCTGCCTCAGCCTCCTGAGTAGCTGGGACTACAGGTGCTTGTCACCATGGCTGGCTAATTTTTTATATATATTTTTTTAGTAGAATCTGGGTTTCACCGTGTTAGCCAGGATGTTCTCGATCTCCTGACATCATGATCCACTTGCCTCAGCCTTCCAAAGTACTGGGATTACAGATGTAAGCCACTACACCTGGCTGTAATTTTAATATTTTAATTAAAGTTAATATTTAACAGCAAATTGAATTTAAATTTAATTAAATATGGACTATAATAACAATTTGAATAAGGAAGCATATTCACAAAGATCTTTAGATATGTATTTTCATAACATGTCTTTTTCAGTTCTTTTAAAATTGCTTTCAGTAATTGTTTAGTTTAGTGCTTAGTGAAGTGGTAGAAATGGTACTATAGATCCCTAAATTAAATGGTTTTAGTTTAAAAGACCTACTAATAAGGCTAGATATATATTGACTGGTTAAATACACCTGACATTCTGAATTTAAGGAAAGATCCATCCTTCTTTTCCTGCTTCTGGCAATTGCTTCATGTTAAAAAATTCGTCAGTCATCTGTCCAAAAAATATCAAAGCAATAAATATGTCTTGCATGAACGCCATGAAAGAGACATTGAATAATTCCTATGAAAAGATAGAGAATTTTGTATTCAATCACTGCCAAGAATGTATATTTCTATAGGGATGACAAAATAAACCATGTGAATATTAAATAACAGTAACTCATTTACTTGAGAGCTTGGCAATAATGAAGCACCTTAAACATATGTACAATTTATAGGAAGTAGTTAAGGAATGGAAAAGAAGAAAACACTTCATGTTTTGACATGTACTGCATATAATTCTGACAGAACAGATGAGTCTTGGTTTGACCTCAGACACGAGACTGAGTCTGATCAGACAGAGAAAAGAAATATGAATTGTCCAGGAGATAACATGACATAAAGATAATTAAAAACCATGGATTTTACAGAGGAGTGCTTTGCCAAAAATTATCTTATCCTATGTATACATATATGTGACATATATATGAGACATATATAAATGAAATGTACATAAATTAGATTTCTACACATAAAACTTCACATGTGCTTTGACATTGCCACTTTACTCTCTCCCTAACAAACTAAGGACATTTTATAATGCCTTTCATTAGTCTACAATTATTATTAAATAAAAATCAAGTGCAAATTTAGAAATAAGTAACACATTTACTTGTTGGCAAAATCTGAAATAGTTGAAACAATTTTCAATATGTTGCATATTTAAACCTAATCACTGTAAAATCTCCACTTCACTTGATTCTGAAAAAAGCTAGCTTTTGTCACCTTATGCTGGAAATGTTCATAATGTCAATAATAATGGTCTGTTTTACACAGACTAATATGAGTTGCTTCTGAATTTTGCACTTGCTATAATCTAGCACTGAAAAAAATGTTTCTACTGTAATTTAAATTTAATGGAATATAAACTCATTAAATACTGTCAAAGTCTCATTATTTGGCTTGTCGCAGAAAAGTCTGATGGTTACCACTGAACATATTTGTATAATTTAATTGCTATTTATCTTAAAACTTTCAACTATTTATAAAAACAAAGAAAAGCAATTAAAATATCAGCAGAGGTTGGCAAAGCATAGTAGATAGCTATTGTCAGCAATAAACTATCAACACAGTCAGTAATAGGAAAATGAACCATGGTCCAGTAATCATGTGAGAAGAAGGAATGTGTAGTCATTTTTTCTCATAAATTAAGGCCTCTGAGAAATTTCCATAGTGTTCTAAATTTATTAGTGTGCAACATACAAACTAATGAGCATATGAGTGTATAGGGTGTGTATATATGTGCACATACAGTCACATATATATCTTAATATTGGCTGCTGCTTCTTTTTCAGCAGCCCATTTGAGACAGCCACTTTTTAAAGAGAAATCTGAGCAAATCACAGAAGAAACTGATAATCATCTTTCCTCTTTTACCAACCTTTCAAAGAGGCTAAGTCTATAAAGCAGCAAATGGCAGTAACTAGAAGATTACCTCCAAGATAAAACTACTATTTCTAAAGAAGACATATGATTTTGACTCACATCTATTTACTTATTATTACTTTATGAACCTACATAATCAGAACTAAGATTTCTGAAGAATTACCTTGGGGAGTTGAAACTATATTATTTCATTTATTCCATGTAGATTTCTTCTATACATAAACATCCCACTTACAGACTGGCAATTCTCAGTGATGAAAGGGAAGGTATGCCAAGAAGATGATGTGATTATGGGAGTGTTTCTTGGAAAATACTTGTGGTTCTAAAATTAACTGGTTTTTCTTAGGAAAGGCAAAGCTGTAGACACCCCTTGTGCCACAAAGATTAAGTCTGGTCAATGGAAATTTCAAACGGACTGTTTTATGTGGTCCCAGGCTTGATGGACAATGGGTGCCAGTATCTGAATAACTGGAATAAAAAGAAGATAATGTATCAAAAGTATTATAAAATGATATTATAGAATATAATGACAGTTTTTTTTTATCACAATGAAACCACAGATCATGAGCTTATTCACTTTGATCAATAAATCAAAACTGGGGAAATCATAAGTTTACCATGCCTCCCTGCACTGCCCTCCTAGTTATCTGTTGTAATGGATAGTATTTTCAACCAATACTAAAATAACATGAGTTCTGCAAGGCCATAGGAAAAATGCAAAAAACTGTTTTATTGAAACCACATACTATAATGAGGTCGGAAAAACAGTTAGTTTATTTACATTAAATGAATTAAGCAAATATAGGTTTATATCACACCTGCATCACAGTGCAATGTAATTAAGAAATGTTTTATTATAGCATCACAACAGCTAAAGAAATGTTGAGAACCAGAGATATTTCTCTCATACTTTACAAGAGGACATATGATACATGTGATGTAATATTGCTAACAATGCTCAAAAAATTATTCTTAATTTCAATCTAGTAATTGTTACTTTAGAGCTCTTCCCTATAACACTCATTAACATCAAATACGGCAAATCAGTTTTAACTTATTAAAGATAAATTATGTTCATATTATAACAGTAATCTAGTTAATTTCAGATTTTACATGATGTATAATAATAGATCCCAAGATTTGTGACATCAGGGAACAGTAATATTGAATTTTACTTATGAAGGAAGTCAATAGAATGGCCAAGAAGGGACACAGATATATATTTAATAAACATATAGTGCATATATAGAGAGAGAGTAGACATATATCTATAGTAGATACATGTATATATAATACTCTACTATATATATAGTATAGATAGATATATAGTAGATATATATGGTAGAGATATACATAGTAGATACATATGTAATATATATATGCAGTATCTACAATCATTACCTTTGTTAAGGAAAATGGAGATGGCTTTATTATACATAGTTTTATCTGTTTTATTTACTGCTTTATTTCCTTTTAAATGCTATGCTCCTCTCCTTTGCACTATCTTCATTTTTATGTGCTTAATTTTTGTTTCATTTTACTTACAGATATATTAGTCTGTTCTCACACTGCTATAAAGAACTACCCGAGACTGGGTAATTTGTAAAGAAAAAAAAACAGAGCTTTAATTAACTCACAGTTCTGTAGGCTGTACAGGAATCATGGCTGGAGAGACCTCAGGAAACTTACAATCATGATGGAAGGCAAAGAGGAAGTAGACACATCTTCACAATGGTGAAGCAGGAGAGAGAGCAGGGCATAGGAGGAAGTGCTACACTCTTTCAAACAACCAGATCTCATGAGAACTCACCTGACCATCATGAGAACAGCCGCAGAAAACCACTCCCATGATCCGATCACCTCCCACAGGGTGCCTTCCAAAACACTGAGGATTATAATTTAACAAGAGATTTGGCTGGGGATGCAGAGCCAAACCATATCATTCTGCCTTGGCCCCTCCCTAATCTCTTGTACTTCTCATATTTTAAAACATAATCATGCCTTCACAACAGTCTGCCAAGTCTTAGTTCATTTCAGCATTAACTCAAAAGTCCCAAGTCCAAAGTCTCATTTGAGAGAAGGCAAGTCCCTTCCACCCATGAGCCTTTAAAATAAAAAACAAGTTAGTTACGTCCAAAATACAATGGGCATAAAGGCATTGGGTAAATGCTCCCATTCCAAAAAGGAGAAATCAGCCAAAAGAAAGGGCGACAGGCCCTATATAACTACAAAACCCAGCAGGGCAGTCATTACATCTTAAAGCTCCAAAATAATATCCTTTGACTTGATGTCTTATATCGGGTCCACAGTGATGAAAGAGGTGGGCTCCCAAGGCCTTGGGCAGCTGCTTCCCTGTGGCTGTGCAGGGTACAGCACCTGAGGCTGCTTTCACATGGCTGGCATTAAGTGCCTGCAGCCTGTCCTAGCACACAGTGCAAGCTGTTAGTGGATCTACCATTCTGGGATCTGAAGGATAGTGGCTATCTTCTCACAGCTACAATAGACAGTGCCCCAGTGGGAACTCTGTGTGGGATCTTCAATCCCATATTTTCCCTTCATGCTGCCCTAGTAGAGGTTCTCCATGAGGGCTCTGCTCCTGCAGCAGACTTCTCCCTGGACATCCAGTTGTTTCCATGCAACCTCTGAAATCTAGGCAGAGGTTCCCAAACCTCAGCTCTTGCCTTCTGTGCACCCTCAGGCCCAACACCACATGGAAGCCACTAAGGCTTGGGACTTGCACCCTCTGAAGCAATGGCCCAAACTGTACCTTGGTCCCTTTCACCATTGCTGGAGCTGGGGTGGCTGGGAAGCAGGCATTGTGTCCCAAGGCTGCACAGAGCAGTGGGACCCTGGGACTAGTGCATGGAACCATTTTTCCTTGTAGGCCTCCAGGCCTGTATGGGTGGGGCTGCTGGAAAGGTCTCTGAAATGCTCTGGAGACATTTTCCCCATTGTCTTGGCAATTAATATTTGGCTCCTCTGTATTCATGTACATTTCTGCAGCTGGCTTGAATTTCTCCCCAGATATTTGATTTTTCTTTTCTACCACATGGTCAGGCCACAAGTTTTTCAAACTTTTAGACTCTCCTTAACTTTTAAATATAAGTTCCAACTTCAGACCTTCTTTTTGTGAATGCATGCAAGAACATGCTGTTAGAAGCAGCCAGCTTACTTCTTGAACACTTGGCTGTTTAGACATTTCTTCCAACAGATACCCTAAATCATCTCTTTCAAGTTCAAAATTTCCACAGATATTTAGAGCAGTGACACAATGTCATTAGCCTCTTTACTAAAGCATAGCAAGAGTGGTGTTTACTCCAGTTCTCAATAAGCTCCTAATCTCCATCAGGGACCTCATCAGCATGGCCATCTTTGTCCATATCACTACTAACATTTTGGTCAAAACCATTCAACAAATTTCTAGAAAGTTCCAAACTTTCCCTCATCATCCTGTTTTTTTCTGAGTCATCCCAACTGTTCCAACCTCTGCCCATTACTCAGTTCCAAAGGAGCTTCCACATTTTCATGTGTCTTTAAAGTAATGCCCTACTTCTCTGGTAGCAATTTTCTGTATTAATCCTTTGTCACACCACTCTAAAGCATTACCTTAGACTGGATAATTTATAAAGAAAATAGATTTAATTTGACTCACAGTTCTGTAGGCTGTACAGGAAGTATGGCAACGGAGGCCACCGGAAATTTACAATCATTGTAGAAAGTGAAGGGGATGCAGGCACATCTTCACAATGGTGGAGGAAAGAGAAAGGGGTGGGGGGAGAGAGAGAGAGAGAAACTGCTTCACATTTCCAAACAACTAAATCTCATGAAAACTCACTATCATGAGAACAAGGGGAAACTGGCCCCATGATCCAAACACCTCCCACCAGGTCCCTCCCCAATATTGAGGATTACGATTCAACCAGAGATTTAGGTGGGGATACAGAGCGGCCAAATGATTTCAACAGGATAGGTATTTTCCTTTCACATGTAATTCATTTAAATGTTATTCCAATTTATGTATTTTATTAAATTAATACTATGTTTAGAGGGTCAATATTTTTCTTTTCTGATTGAGAAAAAAATGTCAAACCCTTGTTAATAGTTTGAACATATCTACTTACAAAAATAATCACAGCATTGTATGTTCCTTTACTCATTTTACCCTGAGTCAATGGATACTTCTTTTTTGGAATGGCTTTGTCCCGTAAATGGTTGCTTGGAAAACACTGGATTTTGGAATAAATTCCTGCGTATCATTCAGTTAATGCTTCATAAACATATTTATGTTGACTAAATGTTTGATTAATAGGTGTAAACTGTATGGCTACATAACTGAATAATTAACTCTATGATTTTAAAGCAGAGAGAATCTTAAAATGAGGGCTTATCTAAGAACATTTCTTTTTGATCAGCGACTGGTATCATATTGGAATCCTATGGAAGTATCCCTCTTTCCAATATTTCTACTGCTAAATCTTTAAAGTGCTGTTGTTTATCTTACGTTTTTCCTCCAGGCTTAAAGCAAGTCTTTAAAATACACGTTATCGAGGTGTATGGCATTATTTGGCCCAGACATTTGGGTCTTTGTAAAATAAAACTAAATTTCAATTAAAATTGAAAATTCAATTAATCTAGTTCAGATCAGCTTCAAAAAGGATGGTAAATGGACATTACCGTTTTGTAACTCTAGCCACCTGACCAAAAACACTGCTGTCGGGTTGCTTATAATTCATATTCTAAAGTATTTCTAGATGTCTGTATGCTTACAGAACAGGTTCTTCATGAAGAGTGTGTCTCAATCCAAAATTATTTAACTCTTTTTTTTTCAAGACAGAGTCTTGCTCTATCACCCAGGCTGTTGTGCAGTGGCACAGTCTAAGCTTACTGCAAACTCCACCTCCCAGGTTTAACCAATTCTCTTCAGCCTCCTGAGTAGCTGGGATTATAGGCATGCACCACCATGCCCCACTAATTTTCTTATTTTTGTATTTTTAGTAGAGATGCAGTTTTGTCACATTGGCCAGGCTGGTTCTGAACTTCTAGACTCAAGTCATCTGCCCACCTCGGCCTCCCAAAATGCTGGGATTACAGTCATGAACCACTGTGCCCAGCCATGAGCCATGAGCCTGGTGTAACTTTAACATTTCATCAGTAATGACAGGGTTTTCAGAAATTAGGGCCGTGATTATTGACAGACGTTTTTGAGACTTCAGCATATTACACCCAACAAAATGCACTGCTGTTTAAACCTGGTGTTGTATCTTGGTGATTAATTGCTACAGTGTGGATTTTTACTCTTGATTTTCCATCTCTATCACAACAGCTTTAAATTGAATTACTTACTTTCCTTCTCCACTTTCATTTTGTCTGTTATTTAAATAACTTGTAATTTGGGAAAATTATATCCTCTCCCATGGATATAATTTTTATGTTTATAGATTACCTACCTACTCACATAATCTCATATTTGCTCATTAACATTTAAAAAAACAGTTGTATTATTCTATGATTAAAAGACAAATTTATTACTTGGGAAATATAGGGATTATATTCTCACTGTCTCATAGAGTAGACCTATACAAAAAAAGAAATATCAAAATGTAACACCTTGCTGGGTTTTGCTCTTTCACATTTGCTTTTAATAAGTTATACTTTCCTTGAATTTAATGGAGACATCAAACACACGTGATCACTCATTCAAACATACACCCATAGATATTTACTTAATACCACTGGTGCTATGGTTATATATATGACAGATGATGGAAGTTTTTCTTTTGTGTAATACTTACAAATATGGAAAACTCCATTCTCTAGGAGTAATATATCATATAGATCTATTGTTAAGGATTTAAAAAGACTTTCATCTTATGCTACACACACTTCCAACTGTTTCCCTCAACCCTAATAGGGCTAGAGAAGAGAAGTTGATCAGTTCTATTTTTCTGGCTGGCATAGAAGGTAACAAAGGCAATTAAGAACTGGTGACCAGCCGGGCACTGTGGCTCATGCCTATAATCCTAGCACTTTGGGAGGCCGAGGCA
The DNA here is from genome assembly GCF_009761245.1 of Sapajus apella. Classification (NCBI taxonomy): domain Eukaryota; kingdom Metazoa; phylum Chordata; class Mammalia; order Primates; family Cebidae; genus Sapajus; species Sapajus apella. Next base: position 31,528,313 of record NW_022436949.1, read on the forward strand.
GGTGGATCATAAGGTCAAGAGATCGAGACCATCCTGGTCAACATGGTGAAACCCCGTCTCTACTAAAAATACAAAAATTAGCTGGGCATGGTGGCGCACGCCTGTCGTCCCAGCTACACAGGAGGCTGAGGCAGGAGAATTGCTTGAACCCAGGAGGCGGAGATTGCAGTAAGCGGAGATCACGCCATTGCACTCCAGCCTGGGTAACAACAGTGAAACTCTGTCTCAAAAAAAAAAAGAATTGGTGACCACATCAATCCCTAATGGATGCCTGCATTGAGCTATCTATGAATTCTAAGAAAATCTTAATATTTTGGAAAAATAATCATCATAAGTCAAACCATCTTACATCTGGGACTGTTTATCCAAAAATATGTTGCAATAGAACACCAGAGACCATGTGATTTTATAGAAAAAAAAAATCATTTTCAGTCTCTCAACATGAAGAGGAAAAGGGGTCATTTATTAAATGGTTTTGGTATCAATCTACAGTTTCTTTTTAAACTATACACTTAAATAGTTTTCACGTGTATTGAGAAAAACAATTCATAAAAAACATCTGCATACAAATAAAATTAGCACTGCATCTGATTGTAGTATCTTAAAGGCTTTTCTAAATACTATAATAACATAGGAAAGGATAAATATAAGCATAATGTTTATACAACACAAAAATGTAGACATTTAATATACATTAAGAATATATGAGAAGAATTTTGGTAATACATTTGGTTAAAAATGAAAAAATAATGGAAATAGAGACTTTTCAAGTGTATTAAGTGACACTAAAATTTCAAAAGTTACTTAATGAGATATAGAAGCAGACAATACATGATTAAACTATTGCAAATGACCAGTAACTTTACAAATAAAAATATAAATATGCTAGTAAACAAGCATATATTAATAAAGGCCAATCAATTGAATAATGAAGTATCATTTTCCATCTATCTTCTAATTTGCATACTATAATGACACTCATTTTTTAAAAAAGACATTTTGAAATACATGTTATGATTCTGTAAGGTATTTATATATTTTGATTATATGAGAGGGAAAAAAATTACTGATGTAGCCAATTTTTAAAATGACTTAATCACTGTCATATTTATAACAAAAAAATTTTATAGAAGCAAATTATCTAATAGGAAGATGCTTAACATCATTTCAAATATTTCAAAAGTATATTGGATCATGTAAAATAATATTAAGTAGAAGAATAATGCAACAACTAAACTCTCTATTCATCTTGACTGAAAATACAAAGAGAAAAATTAAACATTATATATGGGTGGATAGGTTCTGCTTGGGTAGTTCTAGAACCAAATATAAAGTACCCTGCTACTTCTGGATGGACAATAGACTTAGTAAGGCTAATATTACATATACTTAACATTCTGTGAAAACGTTTTTGGCAGGACAATTACAGTTTATAATCAGTAAAAATCTTACAGTTTTGTCATTAATTTCTTATGATTTCTAGGAGCACATAAAGTAACTACAAGGATACCTTGCTATATAGAGCACACTGTGTTTTGTTGATAGAGCTCTAAAGGTCTTGTTAAAAGAACTGGGACATTTTTAACCCGGGTAGTATATTAGAATCACCTGGAGGCTTTTAAAAATGAAGCCTGTCTGGCCTTACCTGAAACCAATTAATTCAGAACATTTAGAAGTAGAGCCAGGGCACAGAATCTCCCTGGGTGATTCTAATTTTCAATTAGGCTTAAAAGAAACTAACACTGAGTTATAATATTTTGCTTAGACCCCTGAACTGTTAGACCCTAATGTGACGTAGTTGGAACACAGACTCTAAAACTAACATGTCAAATCAACCCTTAGGTTCCATTTCTTCTAATGCAAAACATCTTCAAGCCCCCAAAGGAAGCAGTAAAGATGGAAAGGGGAAAATATAAGGCCACAGGGATGAGGTATCACCTCTCCAGCAGTGCCCGAGACAGCTGGCTTCCAGATTCAAGCTGATCACACTACAGGGTAGCAGCAAAAAAAGAGGAAGTCTAAGGAAGATTACAGCTCGGTGGGTCTTGGACAAGTTTTCCTGTTATTCTGCACTCTGCAATCCTTCAGTCTTCTACTGTTTTACAAACTAGGAGACCAAGGTAAAATTGCATCAGAAATCATGTGTTTCTATTAAATTTCTCTGAATTTCTAGTAAACTAGTTCCAGCTAAGGCTGAAAAATAGACTGATTACTTATAAAAAAACAAAAAACAAAAAAAAAAACTAACATGAGTTTCAGTTCGCAGAACCAGGGCTTTTGTAGTAAGGTAAGTTATACTGCATAAACCTGCATAGTTGAGTAATTTTCGCTTCTATGAAGAGAAAAAAATATCTAAAATACACATATATTTTATGAAAGAATAACAGAAACTATATGCCTTTGAATCTCTGGGGTAGAAGTCTTATAATTTAGCCCCAATTTCCCCCCCCAAACTACCCATAATTATTTGCTAAGATCTGAGTCTCAGGCTTTTTTGTCAACCCTGTTCTATTTATGGTGTTTGTATATAATTAATATTATTGATAAAATATTGTTTGGGGGCCCATTTTCCCATACTACAAAAAAAACAAAAACAAAACTAAACAGCTTAGAATATACTTAATTTGATATAAAGCAACGGATCAATTTTCTCAGTGTTTATTTCCTTTAAAACAACTACTTCATTCAGAACAAATTCCTTTGAGCAGTATATGTAAATAAATACATATATCAGGTTCTAACTGAAGTCCGAGTGTCGTCAGTGGCGGACTGGCAGGTAGCTGGAAAAGTACTGGAGGAATCATAGACAGTCTCCAACCATGTGCAACTCTCTGCAGATGTTGAATGTATGTACCGAGGCAAGCCATCTGCAGCTGCTGCTGGAAGTCGGGCAGTGCAGATCCAACATTGGAAACATGGGTCACCTCCACACAGGTGTGGGCCCAGTCCGAAATGCAGTGGAAGCATGTTAAGCTATGGTCAAAATGACAGAGCAGGCACAGGTACTAATAGAGATAAATCACATCCCTCAGGCAAAATACAGGCTAACCTTTCATCCCTGTATCACAATGCAGTTGCCAAAGGCTTTTGCCCTGGTTGATGGCACCACACCTTCTCAGCTACCCATGGTTCCTTTGAGTCCTGTATCCATGCCAAAGTCATGGGGGAGCTCATAATAGGCACACAGACAGTGTATATGTCCCCCAGATGAGAGTTTCTTCCCTGGTCATTCCCCTACGAACAGTCACCCATGGGGGCCATGTATTGAACACCCAAGGAGTGACATGCAAGCCAATACTGTAGGCTCTCCCCACAGGGAGCTGCAATGGCCAACCACCAACAGCAGGAGCTTTGGAGGGTCCATGGCCACAGCCAGGTATTCTGTTCCCCTGCCTTCAGGGGTGTTGGGACAGGCAACAACAGGTTACCATCCGTCCCCATACCTGGTTGGAGAAGGCCATCCTTGGTGTGTATCTGCAACTCAATGGGGGTGGCAGCCTAGTGTAACAAAGCCTCCATGGGACCTGGCCACCTTCCTGTACTATTCATTCAACGCCTAGAGCACCAGGTCCAGCCTAGAACTCCAGCTTCACAAAGACTGGAGTGTGACATGCAAGCATAACCCATTCTTCAAGAGCCCATTATATTGTTCAATCATATCCACAGCTTGTGGGTTTTATGGCACATGGAATCCCCACTTTATGTCCATCTGTTGTGCCCATTGTTGTACTTGTCCAGTGAAATGTGTTTTCCTATCACTCTCAATGGCCAAAGGATGACCATACACGGTACATAAGTATGGCAGGGACTGGCTGGTGTGCTGTTGGTAGGCGACCATGCATGGGTAGGTGAACATCAGGGCTGTGGCCATGTCCACAACTGTTAGCACATACATATATCCTTACGACTTTGGCAGCGGCCTGATGTAGTCTACTTGATCCTGGGTCAAGAGTACTTGCCTTATCATTACTTGTGTAACACTGGGCAGCTGTCTCCATTTAGGGTATGCCTAAGCACATGTGGGGAATTTCTGGCAAGCCTCCCAGATATCTTGGGTGGGCAGGGACAGACCCTAGTGCTTATTGACCTGTTGCATCAGTTTACCCCCGACATGTCCCAGCTTCCACAAGGCCAAATCGCGTGTAGGTTCTGTCTCCAACCATTGGACCTTGGCCAAGGTATCTGCCTCATTATTGTTGGGGGTGGCCAAAGGCATATGGCCTGACACATGATAAATAGTTACATCTTTCTTGACCCATTTCCCAGAGGTCTTGCCGCATTGCTATGCCCCAAATGAGTCGGTGACCAACTAGCCATTTCTGTATTTTCCAAGTAGTTACCACAAAGTTAAGCCTCGTTTGACTGCCCAGCTATTGATGCAGATTATCATAGGTGTCACCTTCTTTGTGATGGCCATGACACTGCTCTGAGTTCCGCCCATTGGCTACTCTGCCCACACCTGGTTTCAAACCATATGGTGTCAGTACTAGGTTGCCCTGGAACAGTGGTCCAGGCAGCAGTAGCTCCTCAGATAGACCCACCTGTGTACCATGCCCCAACAGGAAAAGGGAGACACCCTTCCTTAAATGGTGAAAGTTTAGGGTGCAAGGGGCACCTCAGGCACCATGGCCTTATCTTGCATTAGGACTACCGGTCCCAAGACCTCTTGCAACTCTGCTGCTAAGGGGCTTTTACTCAGCTTACTTGGCTGCTTCAAGTAGGTGCTCCACTTTGCCGAAGTGGATGTCTGCACTGCCCCGGTCCAGGGAGTCATTACTCATGAAAACTCCCATCCCGCTATGGGAGATAAGTCATCTGCACAATGACTGCAGTCTGTCCTGTCACACTCTCACAAGCCTGAAGGATGGTATATACAGCAGCTAGCTGTTTATCAAAGAATACTGGAGCTCAGCTCTCTTCCATAGTTGGGAACTAAAGCCTACTGGTGTTTGCAAGCACTCCGTGTGCTGCCACAGGCCCCAACTGAAACCATCTGTGGTCACATGCACATCCAGCTCAAATGGGTGTCCCTGGTCAACCACCCGTAGGGCTTGTAACCGCTGAATAGCCTGGTTGGCGGTGGTCTCAGCCACATCTTCCCAATCCCAAGTAGCTCCTTTGTTAACCCATGCAGTGGTTTTGTCATTTGAGCTAAATGGGGCACAAATGCTCACCAATATCCCAGGAGGCCCACAAAATTTGCAACTGCTTCACTGTGGTGGGCTAGGGAAAAGCCTGAGTCTTATCAATGCTAGCTCCTGGGATGGCCTTTGTCTTACCCAACCAGATAATTCCCAGTAATTTGGCAGATAATCCAGGCCCTTGGACCTTGGGTGCATTGACAGCCCAACCACATACTGCCAAATGTTGCTGCAAGAGAAGTGCCACCACTTCTAAATCTTCAAGAGAATCAGGGGTTAACATAACATCATCAATATAATGAAATAGGTGGTCCTATTCTGAACATTGCCGGGTGGCTAAATCCGTGGCAACTAAACTATGACATACAATGGGGCTATGCATACAGCCATGCAGCAACACTGTAAAAGCCTATTGTCGCCCATCCCACATGACCGTGAACTGTTCCTGACTCTCTGGAGTGATGCCTATGGAGAAAAATGCATTGGCCAACTCAACTACATTTCCATTGTCAAATGACCCATCACATCCAGGATTGATGGTACAGCTACATGCAAAGGGAGTGTTACTTTATTCAGTTTCCAATAGTCCACCTATCATCCACCAATTTCTATCAGCCTTTCTAACTGGCCACACTCAAGAATTATAGGGCTGTGGGTGCCACTCACTATCTGCACCTTCTGCACCTCCTTCAGCTTTTTAATTGTCTCAGTTATCTCCATATGCCCATGTGGTAAATTGTATCAATGGGTGAAAGTAACCTTCGGGGTTGTGGCAGGACCCGAGGCTGGTGATGTGTATGTCCACACAGCACTGGTTTTACCAAATGCACTCAAAGACTGAATTCCCCAGCTGTGGTTTGTAACACCAGACCATGTAAAATGTCTACCTCCAGAATGTATTTCAGTATGGGAGGGACAAACACAGTGTATAAATGGGAAGCCTAACAGCCGATGCCAAAGTGCGGATATAGAGACTTCACTTTCACAGACCATCCTCTATAACTGTCAGCGTAAGCAGGTTTGCCCAGAAACGTATCTGGGTTTCCATAAACAAGGCTGCAATCTACATCAGTATTTACAAGCACCAGCACCTGCTGTACATTGGTGGGGACCAGTGGTTCGCAAATTCAACATGTGGCCTCCAGTCATTCAGTGTCCCCCACAAAGCTGGGCGCCTTGGCCAGTTCCCTAATCAAACACAAAAGGCTCTACATTTCCACCTAGTTGCAGCAAGTAGTCTTTGAAGCAGCTGGGACCAGGTCACATAGCAATGTCCTTCTCCTCCTTGGGCATTTTCTGGAACTGCTGCTCCGGAGACAGGAGTTACCATAAAGTTAAGAGTATTTCACTTGGTTGCTTATTAATTTTCTCTCAGTCAATCCTGGCCAACATCAAATCTATCCACATCTGTGAGTGTGTCACTCTTTGGGCCCCACTTTTTCCTGTGGAGGAGCTCCTTGCATGCAGAGCACCTTCCCCTTTTTTATGGCACGAACCCCTCAGTCCCACCGATGGCCTTCTTCTTCCCTGAGAGCCACCATAGCGGTGGGTGGTCACTTTGTTATGTGGCACCCTACATACAGTGTGAGAACAGCAGCTACGGAGCCAAAGATACTAAGTCAGGAAGGCAGGAAGGCAGGAAGGCAGGCAGGACTTCCGGCTTTCTGGGTCCAGGCTTGCACATGGAGACCTGACAGCTTTACTCTCTCTCTGGGCGCAAGCGAGGTATATGTACAGAGTTAGCAGAGTAATTGCACCTTCTTTAGACAATAGTGGCTCTGAGACAAGCATGAGATCACGGGGGTGATCACCTGATGTGCCTCACATGGCATGGTTACATAATGTGTGGGGTTGTGTGCCTGTTCTCCAAACTGCTGAGTCATGCTGCGCCAGAAGATCAACTCCACCTGCTCCTGACTAAAGCACAGCCATTTCCCTTAAAATGTGTATATGAGATATCTTTTTATCTGATGAAGTTGTTTTAAAATAATTTAAAGCATGTCACTTGGGAAGCTCACTTTCACAGCAGCCATGTGCCTGAGTTATCCCATGTTCATTCCAGGGTAGATATTTAAGAATTCAAACAGGATGAGAGATAGGGAGGCAGGGAGAGAGAAGATTGGGGAGAAGAAGAGATGGAAATGACAGAAGAGGGAAGAAATCTGTCCTTCTTTTCTTCTAAGGGCACTAATCCCATCAGGATAGTTCCACCCTCAAATTCTAATCTAAGCCTAATAACTTCCCAAGATCACCACCTATAAATACCATCCGATTGGGGGTTAAAGGTTCAACCCATTAAGTTTAGAGGGAACACAAACATTCGACCCAAAACTCTAAGACAAATTTATTACACATGCAAAAGATATACAATAGCCTGAAAAGAAATCCATAAATGTCTGTCTACTTCAGACATTCTAGGGTAAGTAGAAGATATTTAATTTTGGAAAATCGGTAAGGAATCATGCCTTTTATATGGCACCTGCTTTTATAAATCTTAACATTTCAATATTACTAACTTAGTAATAACTAAAGTTATCATGCACTATTGTTGAGAATAGAGTGTTTAAAAATATAATCTCTAAGGTATCATATGCAATAGTTCTTGGGTTACTAAACATATTTGAGAAAATAAATCTGCCAGTCTGATAATTTTCTACTATATGAAAATAATTTGTGAGAAAATAATGGAGCTGAAACATTTATATAGTTTAAATACTTTTCAAATATGTATTTCCTTCTTAATTTAAAAATTATGTATTTTACTTGTTTGCAAATAATTTTAACATGTTTTCTATCTTTCCTAATTTCAACATTTATCAACTATGTACTCAACTGATTTGAGTACTCCTGTTACCTGTTAAAAATAATACTGACCCATTACCACAAATACGTCAAGCCTTGAAAGAAATATTAAATATTCAGATAACCAAGCAAAATTTAAAGTGTTTATTTCATCTTCATTAATTTATTTGTCAGTATCTGATTTTTATCTTTAAATGTGGAAGTTGTTTTCACTTTTGAGTATACATTCTCTTCAGTTTCTATAATCCTATTTTTTAAAAAAAAATTCACGTTGTATTTTTTTTAGGTACTTCTGTTAGTGATTCCTCCACAGAAGCTTCCTGCTCTAGTTATTTGGCATATTAGTCCTCTTTAGATATATAACACAATTAAGTGGTTTCCATGTATCTGAGTTTACCATATTGATGAAAGGGCCTCTCCAGGAGCAAACAATGAGAAGAAAGCAGCTATTATTGGAGATCTACTTTGGAAAAACTAAAGCACCATCTCCCAGGGTTATGAGTGAAATGGGATAAATAATTTGGTGCTAAAGTTAATAAAGGGTCAGTGGTGGGATATACAGCCTCATTAGGTACTAGCTGCTTGAAGAAAGTCCATTTTAGGTAAATGTATTCAATTATGAGATGTTTTTGTAAACCTACTTCTAAAAATTGAGTCAATATAGACTATGATAAAGATAATAGGATTTGACATTAGGAATTTCACCCAACTCATTTCATCTCTTCAAAAATGTATTGTGGTCAACTAACAAATGTGAATGAAAGATTCATTACTTTATACGAGTTTTATTAATTTTAAAAAAGCAGTGAATGAAAGCTTTGGCCCAATGTTTGGCATATTATAAACACTATTACGTGTTCTTAGACATGTTTTATTACCCATTACTGAAATCAATATTTTTCATCTTTGCTATTAACACCCTGTCAAAATTACCAAACACAGTTTGACCCAACTATTTTAAAAGCCTATTAAAACTGCTCCACAGTTTCCCTAAACAGATAGCGATTTTCTTCTTCTGCTTTGTAGGTAGAATGTTTATTTTAAAATTGCAATTCTGATTCTCTCCCTTCTCTGTTTACAATCTATGCATTCCACTATCCTAATACTACACCCTGGAACATAGCCTATAGTACACTAATTGCCTGAATCTCCAGCCTGTCCTTTGTTTCCCCAAACCCTCATTGTGTTAATACCAAGCCCTTTCTTTCCCTTGCCTTCTTGCTAACTATTCCCCAACCCTGACTTGTAATCTACTTTCTTCATCCTATCTCTATATAACTTTTTATCCTTTATGTTTGAACTTCACTTAACCAACTAATATTTGCTGAACACTCAGACCTCATTCACAGAATAGTACCTTTTTGTCTATATTTAACAGGCTGTTATTTATTTCTGTACTACTATCTACATATCTTTTGTAACACTTACCATACTTGTATTTACTTTTCCAAAAGATCTCTTCCTTTCTAGCCATACGGTTTACTTCGGCCAGTGGAATGAATAGCAAATAAGAAAATGCTTCATTATTGCATATATGGCTGGGTTTGGTCTCTTGCCTATGTGCCACTTACCTTGAGAAAATCTTGTCTTATCAAGCCACTGATTCAAAGATATAAGTGACATGTGGAGTAGATGTGATTATAACCCACAGATTTGAACCAATCTCTAACAAGCCAAATGCAGCATCAGCCAAATCTCAGTCGACCAGCAGAGATTAAGAAGCAAATGTTTATTGTGGTGTGCCAATGAATTCTGCTGTGCTTCAGTGTGCAAAAATTATCTGTATCCATCTGTATATATGTATGTATCTGTCTAATATTTTGGTTTCAAATTAGGACAATCAGGTTCAGGCAACTATAGAAGTATATCCTGGATTGACAGCCACCAATAAAAATGAGGTAAATTGCAAATTAAAGGATATTTTAAACTCTAAAAAAGTTGCTGGGGCCAGGTGCAATGAGTCCTGCCTGTAATACTTTGGGAGGCTGAGGCAGGTGGATCACAAGGTCAGGAGTTCAAGACTAGCCTGGCCAGCATGGAGAAACCCCGTCTCTACTAAAAATACAAAAAATTAGCCAGGCATCGTGGTGCGTGCCTATAGTCCCAGCTACTTGGGAGGCTGAGGCAAGATAATTGCTTTAACCTGGCAAGTGGAGGTTGCAGTGGAGCCAGATGGCACCACTGCACTCCAGTCTGGGCCACAGAGCAAGACTCAAAAAAAAAATTACTGACTTACATTTGGAGGCCTCTTATGTTCTTAGTGTGTTACTGTTTCTGGTAAAGCAGCTATTAACATCAAGGAATTGGTTTAAATTTTGATTCCATTCAAAAGGCTTATCTGAAATTCTTTAATATTTGTTTCATAAAGCAAAGAGAATTAAAGAATACCAAGAAACAGCATGGTGCCAGTGGAAAGTAAAAAAGCACTTTAGGGACTTAGATCTCTGTAAAACATGATCTTGGGTTAGCTAAATCCAATTAAAATGAAGCCTTTGAATGCAAGTTAACCCAGCCGTAAAAGAACAGCATGCCCTATATAGATGCAGTTTTTAAAAATAAATAAATAAATAAAAAAGAACATTTTAAATGTATAACAAAGAAAACTAGGAAATGTACAAAAATAATTATTTGAATAGTTAAAAATATACTTAATATATTCTAAATTTGTGTTGTGATTCCTGTTTGAATTTCTAAAATGTCTATACATTGTTTGAAATTGTTGATGCATTAAAAATGCATATGCATTAGAGAATACGGGGTAGTGGCAGCTGGTTAAAATGTCACTGTTCTTTAGAAAACCCAATATGATCATCACTCTGAAAAATATACTTACCAACAATGTCAGATAAATATTTGTTTGTGCATCATTAAAAAAAGCAATACCCCTAGAAGGGTTATGGAATACTAAGAAAAACAAATTTCTATGGAAATCTGTACCTCTAGGGGAGAATAGAATTTTCACAATACAGTAGCACTGGTAGCTTTACCATCAACTTCTTCATTTGGAGACTACTTCAATGCTTTTCAATTATGTGTAGCCATAAATTATGACATAGAATGCATCTGATGTTTTTTACTGAAGTAATCATCAGTAAAAGGACAACTGATAAAAATATACTGCCAAGAAATCATGTGAAAAACAATTTTATTTATAGAATTTGTGACAATAAGGAAATGGCAGAACTAGTATTTCATATCCTAATGTAAGCTTTGTTATCCATATTCCAAAAAAGTCAGCAATTTCAATCATTATCCAAAAAGCTATTTCAGAAATATTTCAAGTAAATACTAACAAGGAGACTTGCTGTTTTGGACACTGGATTTTGAGATACTGACTGTGGAAAAATTGAGCTCTTATGATCATCATTTAACTATCACTCAAAACGTCAAAGAAAACTACTTTTTTTTTTTTTTTACAAAAAATGAAACCTATTTTGTTATATACAATGCTGCTTATAAAATTTGACTGAACTTACAATAAATGGTAAGGGGACAACATTTAGTTTTCTCACTTAAGAGACAATACAAAAATTGCCAATATTTGTAGAGAAAAAAATATTTTGGCTATGGCAAAAATAAGTGAAATGATACAGAGTATCAAATTTCACTTTTCTGTCATGAAATTTTATTGCTTTAAGGATATTAACTCTGCTTAAGATATAAAAAGTATCAAAATCTAACAATACGTTAGCAAATTATGCTGAAAATGTAAAGAACAAAACAAATAATAAAGATGACTTTTCTCTATAACAAGCACAGAATTTGTTGTTGTGGGATTTACCATATTTGTTTTCTTTCTTTTTTTTTTTTGGTGCTGATAAAAGCATTACTTTATTAAACATAAACATTTGAAAGATATCATACTTTTAATATTTTAAGTTTCTCTTTTTTCGTTGCTTTCACGTTCACTCTGAATACATCAGAAAGCTAAAGTAGTTGAAGTGGACCGATTGGGCCCCTCTGTATTTTTAATAGTTCCTGTTTCTCCCATACCTAGAAGTTCAGTTTTACAGTTGATTTTGAGCTAGTTTAAGAGTAGGAGTTTATTTTTATAATGAAAACATCTATTATTATTAGGATTTTAATTTGCATTAGGTATTTGTTCGTTCTCATGCTGCTATGAATAAATACCCAAGATTCGGTAATTTATAAAGAAAAGAGGTTTAATGGACTCACAGTTCCACGTGGCTGGGGAGACCTCAGGAAATTACAATCTTGGTGGAAGGCACCTCTTCACAGGGCTGCAGGAGAGAGAATGAGTGCTGAGTGAAAGGAAAGCCCCTCATAAAACCATCAGATTTCATAAGAAGTCACTCACTATCACAAGAACTGTATCGAAGTAAATGCCCCCATGATTCAATTACCTCCCTCTTGGTCCCTCCCACAACACGTGAATGTAGAGAGCCAGAGTAGCCCACCCCCTCTGTGGGGATTAGCAGCAAGGCTGCTGTGAACTTTGGTTGAACTTCAGAGAAGTGAAACCATAATAGGTGGATGCATATGTCTTGGAGTAAAACAGATGGGCCTAGAAAAGAATAACCAGCTTTCACTGACCTTGCTGCAAAATAGTTGTTAGCTGAAGTATGTTAACTGAAGTATGAAAATAATAACCACAGGCTGTTCTAAGTAACTGCACCCTCCCTCTGCTATTTGCTTTGTGAACATATAAAATAAAGGACACTGAGACAGGTTGGGGCTGGAGAGACTGACATCCTTCACCTCCTGGACCCCCTGGCCCAGCTTTCTTTATGTTTGTGTTTGTGTCTTTCTTCATCCGCCACCTTCCCCTCTTAGGTCTTTGAACCCTTGTGCAGCATGGGATACAGTAAGTGCCAGAGTAGAGATTGTAAGGATTACAATTCAAGATGAGATTTGGGTAGTGGCACAGCCAAACTGCATCAGGTATATTCACACTTTTTACCATTTTAAGAATTTTGGCGAACACATATATATTCATGTAACCACCATCACGATGAAAACATAAAAGAATTATATTATCCTTGAAAACGCACCCTTGCTCCTCTGCCATCACCTCTTCCCTCATGGCAGTTATAACTACTAATCTGGTTTCTGCAAGAAGGTCCTATATCTAGAATCACACAATATGTAGCTGTTTGAGCTTGATTTTCTTCATGCAGCATAAAGTATGTGAACTTCATTCATATTGGTAGGTATTATCAAGAGTTTTTACTTTTTATTGCTGAATATTATTTCATTTTATGGATCTTTCCCAGTTTGTTTATCCATGACCCAGGTAAGGGACATTTGAATAGTTTTCAGTTTGGGGAGATTACAAATAAGTCATTATTAATATTCATTTACAGGTTTTCGTGTAAATGGATTATCATTTCACTTGGCTAAATACCAAGGAATAATATTACTGGGTTATATGCAAAGTATATATTCATTTCATTTTAGAAACTGCCAAACTATTACCCAAACCTGTCATAACATTTTACATCTCTATCAGCAGGAGTGTTACAGTTGTTGTACCTCCTCTATAATATTTTGTATGCTCAATCTATTATTTTAGACATTGTTAACAGGTGTACAGTAAAATCTCCTTGCACCTTTAATTTGCATTTCTGTAGTGCCAGAGTATGTTGAACGTATTTTCCTATGCTTATTTGTTTTACTATTGAGTTGTTCAGTATCCTATTATTGAGTTTTGAAAGTTTTTAGATATTCTTGATATGAATCCTTTACTAATACATAGTTTGCAAATATTTTCCAAGCCTCTAGCTTCTCTTTTAATTCTTTTCACAACATTTTTGTGGAGTAGAAGTTTCTAGTAAAATAAGATGAAGTGCAATTTATCATTTATAGAGCATGCTCTTTATGTCACACCTAAAATTTTAGTCCAACCTAAGTCACACCTTTTCCAGTGTTCTATTTAGTTACTTATAGTTTTAATTTTTAGAGTTTAGTTTACTATTTTGAGTTAATATTTGTATACCATACAAAGTTTGGATAGAGGCTCTCTTTTTTGCTCATTGACATTCATTGCTTCAGCATCATTGGTCAAAAATGCCTATTCTTGTAGCTGGTTGTGGTAGCTTGCACCTGGGTTGTCGCTCCTCAGGAGGCTGAGGCAAGAGTATCTCTTGGGCCCAGGATGTCAAAGCTGCAGTGAGCCATGATTACAACACTGCATTCCAGCCTGGGTGACAGAGCAAGACCATGATTTTAAAAAAACAAAGAGTCAAATGACAATGTTAGATCGATTTCTAGACTTTTTATATTAGTTTATTCATCTATAAATCCAATAATTGTATATAAAGACAGACTTAAGGGAAATTATAAATTTACTGATAAAATTTGAGTTGATTAATAGGAGTCAGCAAATTTAATAACTTTGAGCTACTTCACACACTTATAAAAATGAAATGTTACAGAGATTAGTTTTAAATGTTGAGTAAAATGTCTAATTATGTGTCTGAATACACTAAAAATATAAACACCAGTCTTCTTGTCTTCTTTATACTTATTTCTATACCATATTAAATCAGTGTACTTTGTAGAAATTCAGTGGCTTTTTTGGGGGAGGGGTAGATGGCTAGACATCCAATTAGAAGAAAAGTGGGGGAAAAAACAGCAACAAACTTCTGTGCACATTGTTATGTTCCAAGCCTTTAAAGTTCACGTCAAAATATTTTTGTTTTTGTTTTGTTTTGTGTTTATGGGTGCCCAATCTTTGTATAAAGAAAATATCTTGTTCAAAAAATATTTTATCTTTTAAAAATAAATTTAGACCGGATTAAGATTTTAGTATTGTCAAGGTGATTTCCATTTCCTTCTTAAGCAATAATGAAGCGTGAGTTGACCTGGTTAATTCAGTTGATTAAGTGGACTTTTTTGTTTTTTTGTTTGTAGAAAGTGATTTATTTAGAGAGAAAAAGGAGGAGAGAGAAACAAACAGCTAATTCTCACATTGAATGAGAGAATCTAGAAAGATGGAATCCAGGAGAGGAAAGCAGCTTCCACAGAGCGGAAGGGAATAGAGAAAGATAGAGTTTAGGAGGGGAAGACAGGCTTCCACAGGAGAGTGTGAAAGAGGACTTCAGAGGGGAAATCTAGGAAAAACAGCTTCCACGAAGGGAGTGTTCATGGAAGGGGAGATTAAGTAGACTCTTACATGGTCTTGTTTTCATTGTATAACTTTTCTTTGGTTAGACTGCAATAAAAAGTTTGTACAAACTATTTTTCAAAATCATTCCAGTGGCATCTATGTGAACGCTGGCCATCTTTTCAAAGAGGACTTGGTCCTTTAAAACAATATATTACATGGCAATTATGTTGCAAGCATGAGTGATATTCCTATAGTTGGTAAATCTGTGTGTATGTATTACCTCCTGAACTTTGAAGTGAAGGCAGACCAGCAGAAAGAGAATATATTGGCTGGGTCTTGCTTTGTCTGGCAATTTGGAAATTGGGGCTTTTATTTTGGCCTTTACCATCTATGTATCAGTTGATTTTGGATAAAATATATATGATTTTCACAAAGTATAAGTCAAGTCTTAAGTATGTTTGTCCAACTCACCTTATTTTGTTGTTGTTCTGTTTTGTGTTGTTTTAGGCTTTTAACAGCCTGAAGCCCCATGATTTTTAGTTTCTATCCCTAGTGATAAGTGGAAAGGAGGGATGAGGAAAGGACTTTACTCGCTCAACCAGAAAAGGAAACTAAAAACCCATGACTATATTCTCTCCCTTGGGCAGAGCAGTAAGAAAATACTGTGTCCCAAAAATGTGTTGTTTTATTGTTTTATCTCTGGATATTAGCAAACCGTATAGTGTCTTAGTAAACTTCACAATTTATCCGAAGTAATCACAACAGCAGAAATTGGAGAACATTGTTGATAAGTAGTTGCTTTCTTGGGATTATAGCCTAACCTATAAGAATTCAGTAATATGTCAAGCTTTCTTCTAAAGTCTGAGATTCAAAATTCACCTCAATTGGTATGCAACTATCTAATTTATATTGCTAGAATAACAAACAACAACAACAAATCAAGCCTTCTGTTTCTGGGGCAACAATTAGATGAATAAGTCTATGTCCTTATCAGGATTTAATGAATGGCTGTTACTTAAAGATACTTTTTTTTTTGACAGACTCTCCCTCTGTCACCAGGTTGGAGTACAGTGGCACAATCTTGACTCACTGCAACCTCCGCCTCCAGGGTTCAAGCAATTCTCCTGCCTCAGCCTCCTGAGTAGCTGGGATTACAGGTGTCCACCACCACGCCCAGCTAATTATTTGTATTTTTAGTAGAGACAGGGTCTCACCATGTTGGCCAGGCTGGTTTTGAACTCCTGACCTCAGGTTATCTGCTCACCTTGGCCTCCCAAAGTGCTGGAATTACAGTAAAGATACTTTTTATACTCAGAAATTTGTGAGCATTAAAATCTCTACTGCCACTCATACTAATACAGCTATCACTTTTTAAAATAATAATGATTTTTACTTCATATGGAAGATCTGAGATCATTGAGAGTTGAGGAAATGTTTTTCTACCTGCTCAGCATGTGTGCATCTGACTTCTATGTAAGCTATCAAAGACTGAGATAAAGAATTATAATAACATACCACTTTATCTTTGGTCTTAAAAATTATATAAATTCCCAGAGATTTTGTTTTTCTTTATGAAAGTGAGAGGCCCAGTAAAGTGTGACAGGAGAAGGTAAAACCTATTTTTTTGTTTTTTTACAGATTAGATCTTTATTTAGAGAGAGCTGAAATTTTTAAAATTCTGTAATTTGAGTAAATTTATTAAGTGGTTACTAACAAAATTAGGAAGCTAGTTTTTAATAATTGCTCAATCTGGAAAAGTAAGCCTCCCTGTAGAAAATGTAAAAATGCATAATAACATTTGGTTAAGGAATATATGCTATGATCTTTTTGGCAATAGTAATAATAATGATAATAAGAATAGCTAATGCTCTTCTGAGGCCTTCCACATTCTAACTTATTTTATTAGTCTCATATAACCTCCTGAGATCAGTTAGTGGTCATCTGCATTAGAATGATTCACCCAGATCTTAAGGTTGAAGGCATGATTTTGTGTTACTATCTCATGAGCTAGCTCAGATACGTTGAGTTTGAATGTGTTGACCTGCAAAGCTAATAATTTTATTTTTAAAGTTCCAAGGTAAATCTTAAAACCAAAGTTTTAAGCAGCATTTTTTAACTTTAATTATTCTATTTTCCAAACTGCTTGCCTGCCCAGAAGATGAAAAAGTAGAAGTGTTCTTAATTTATTTTTTACTTTGAATTAACAAATAATTTTCTAATTTCATTTGCTTTTCAAAGTTTCTTTTAAAACTTTAAGTTTTAATCTAGAGATAAGGCTTATACTACATTTTAAATAAAATATAACCTTAAAGTTTTATAGTTGCAAATTACAGATGCTTTCTATTAAAAGGAAATTTTATTCACGAGCTTTAAAACAAAGAACTAGAGAGATATAAAGTTGCATAAGATTGTACAATATCAGGAAAATTGGATTTTAATCCAAAAATCACTTAATGGCTCCTGGTAAATTAAACTCCTCTAGAAACTGAATTTTTAATGGGTTTTAGTTTAAATATGACTATATATTTTATTTCTTTTGCCATAGCATACTTAATACAGAGCAAAATGGGCAATAAGCAAGACATTTCATTCACACAGACATTTAATTCATACAAATGCTAAAATCAGTGACTCTTTCTAAAGACCATATATTACTTTGTAATCCAGGTAAGATGTTATCTACATTAGTATTTGAAAGATAGTTAGATTTACTTTTAGAGCTAAATTTTATAATTAAAATAAGTAGTTTTTTCAAATAAGTTGCATCCTTTGCCCACTTTTTAATGGGATTTGACATTCTAGATCTCTCTCTTTCTCTCATACTGTGTATAATTTCTAATATTGCTCTAACATATTTTAGTATAAACTTTTTAAAATTTGATTTTAATAGTGATATGGGTATATTTTCTGGAAATCTAATTGCCTTTTAGAAATTTGATAAAATATGATATGAATGAAATTTAGGTAAAGACTTTTGAAAAGATGAAATGTTCATTTTCCAAATTTACAATAGAATAATTACCACTAATATATGTATACATATTGATACTTAATATGTTTACATATGTGGATATGAATATAATGAGTAGCCAGTTAATATGAGAACATAGTGTTAGAAATTATGATCAATGAATGTTTACAAAAGCAGTATTTAATTGCTTTTGTTTAAAAATTCATCTATTTTCCTGCTTTAATCAATGATGACAGAAGTTATACTAAAACCTAATTGTAGCAAAAAGTATTTTTAACTATATGTAGAATATCAACTTTTAAAAATTAAGGGATTTAACTTTCTAAAGTATAAATTTTAGCAAAAGTTTTGTTATTAAATTCAAGAAATAGAACAGATGTTATTTAGAAATATATCTTTGAGTCATTGTATTAAAAAGTGCTAACTTAGAATTATAAAACTTTGAATATAAACATACCACTCATTATAATAATAATGGCATCATGATTCTAGAAATACTGGTTGCTATCTTTCTCTTTGATATGCTGATTTCTTTTCCTTTAGATAAATACCCAGTAGTGGAATGGCTGGATTATGTGGTACTTCTATTTTTAATTTTTTGAGAAATCTTTATACTTTTTTCCATAGTGGCTGTGCTAATTTATATTCCCATCAACAATGTATAAGAGATCCCTTTTCTCTGCATCCTTGCCAGCAGATGTCATTTTTTTGTATTTTTAATAATAGCCATTCTAACTGGGGTAAGATGATAACTCACTGTGGTTTTGATTTGCATTTCCCTGATAATTAGTGATGTTGAGTATTTTTTCATATACAATTTGACCATTGTATGTCTTATTTTGAGACATGTCTATTTGTGTCCTTTGCCTACTTTTTAATGGGATTTTTTTTTTCTGTTGAGGTTTTTCAGTTCCTTGTATATTCTGGGTATTAGCCTCTTTTCATATAAATAGTTTACAAATGCTTCCTACCATTCAATGTGTTGTCTCTTCATTCTGTAGATTATATCCTTTGCTGAGAAGCAGCTTTTTACTTTAACATAGCAAACATGTGGAATCAACTTAAGTGTCCATCAACAGACAAATGGATAAAGTAAATGTGTTGTATATACACAATGGAATTCTGTTTGGCCATAAAAATAATGAAATCATGGCATTTGCAGCATCATGAATTCCCCCAAAGGTCATGAAAAATGCCAGACACAGAATGACAAATTCCACATGTTTTCACTCATATGAGAACTAAAACAGTTGGTCTCCTGAAGGTAGAACATAGAATGACAGATAGTAGAGGATAAAAAAAGTGTGTGGATGGGAGGGGTTGATCAATAGGTACAAACATGTAGTTAGATAGATGGTATAAGTTCTAACGGTAACAGAGTAGGCTAAATAGAGTTTGCAATAATGTATTGTTTATTTCAAAGTAGCTAGAAGAGAGAACTTGTAAGATTCCCAATACATAGAAATGATAAGTACTCAAGGTGATAGACATCACAAATACCCTGACTTGATCGTTATATTCTATGTATGTAAAAATAGTCACATGTACCCAATAAATACGTAAAATACAGCATATCAATTAAATAATTTTAAAAATGCTGGGTATTGCCATTAATAAAAGTTTTAAATACTTAATTTATCTTATCTAAGTTTTTATTTCTGTGTGTTTTATCACATGCATAATATACATGTATATGACAGAACATGTTTATAATAAACATATACCATTTACATGGTTGAATATGACCACTAAAGAAAATTTTTTAAAAATAATTTAAAACATTCATTAATTAACCAATTCATCATATTTTTCTGTAATTTCCAGAGAAGCAGGGACCTTTGCCAGTTTTGGTCTCTTATGTATCCTAAAAACCTAAAAGATATGTGATAAGCATTCAAAAGATTTTGTGTAAATACAAACAAAATTGAATTTAAAAGTTTCATGGTGGTTGCTGTATATATGTTTTTTGATCTATAGTATTTGATAAACCAAAATTTATTCATCCATTTTCCTATTTGGGGACATTTGGGTTGGTTCCAATTGCTTGTTATTAAAATTGATGCTGTTATGAACATCTTTGAACATGTATCTATGAACAACCAAATGAAAATTATAAGAAGGTATATTTACTTATTTGTTTGTTGTTCTTACCTCATTGAGTCAAATCAGTGTATATTTTCATGAAAGTATACTCAGGGAGCTCAAGATACACACTGCCAAGAAATTTTGAGATGGAGGCAAGTGAGCTTCATATATATCTTCCCATATTACAGATATGTTATTAGATGTTTTTTTCAATTGCCATCAAACTTCTGATAATGAGTTAAAGACTTGTTAAACCCCCAGTCTCAGTATTTCTGTGATCCATCCTCTGAACTATCTAATCAGTATCTCTAGAGATCATTTCCAAGTTTCAAATCTGACTTTCAGGAGAAGTGAAATTCAAGCTGTTTCATACTGTCCTTCATTTTCTTACATATACAGGCTGTTAAATTCTGAAGGAAATAAGGAAGAGTATATGAAAACAATTAAAAGTAAAGAACAAAAACATGTTAAAGGACCATCCAAAGTAAAAACAAAAGTAAAAAAACAACTGAAATACTTAACAGATTTACCCAGTAAAATGAAAAGTATATATTTCTAACTGGTAAACAAATAGAAAAAGAACAGAACCACATGAAATTAGGAGTAATTTGTTTTCTTCAAAAATTTTAAAAATTTGATTATCACTGGTCAAATTTTGTTTTTCTTGCTGAGGCAGCAGACATCCATACCACAAAGCATAAAAAGTGAAATTTGACTTGTAAAACATTTTAAGAACGGATGTTACCAGATACTTAGTAGTATAAAAAACAATGGTCCCATTAACATTTGACTTAGAGTCATATTTTGCTTACT
The DNA here is from genome assembly GCF_009761245.1 of Sapajus apella. Classification (NCBI taxonomy): domain Eukaryota; kingdom Metazoa; phylum Chordata; class Mammalia; order Primates; family Cebidae; genus Sapajus; species Sapajus apella. The sequence continues at coordinate 31,549,194 of NW_022436949.1, forward strand.
GAGTTGAAATTTGTACTTTATAATTCTAGTAGCAGAAGTACATTTGATTAATAACATGCAAACTTGTGAATTTTATATAAGATGTCACAGTTGAGTGAAATCATTTGTTAGAATTCATAATTAAAACCTATAAATATAATATATTCTTTAGCCCCTTCATTTAACATTAATATAAAATGTTATCTCAATGATTGATTATTTAATTTGATTTTTTAAACAGTATCTAATGAATAAAAGAGTTTATAAATATAGGATGGTAGTGTTGATTATGAGGTCAGTAGATGCTATTTCTTTGCTGGGATGACATCTGTTTGAAGGGCTAAATCACGTTCCCTCCCATGGAAGCTCAAGCAGGGCTCCAGAGGCAATTTCTGTTTTACAAATGTCATCATATTAGAGACACTTTTGCCCTTTAGTTTTTCTCAAATTCTAAATTATACATGTGGGTCTAGAAACCCATAAACATAATTGGCAACCAGTATATTCTGAAAGTAAGAGTAATCTTATATAACATATACATTATTAAATAACCCATTTTCAGCCACTATTTAGCAATGTAAGTAAATTTTCTTTATACATTCTATTTCTGACATTCTTAGATAGTTTTAAACATTATTTTCAACTGTGGCCATATCGATAATTTTAACTGTAGAAGACGGTCAATTGTATTCTAGATATTTGAAGAAAAACACATAGAAGGCTAGATATACACACTAGTATAAATCCATCTAGCCCTACCAATTGTTAATCTCAGAGTAGTAGGTTTACAAGAAATACTTCTAATTCTACTCACAAAAGTTACCTAAGTTAATGGTGTTGCCTTATTATAGAATAATAATTTATATTATCTACAAATAGATAAAAAATTGGTTGTATGTGAAATAAAGCCAATAGAGTAAAAAATTAAATATATTTTGTTCAGTATTTAAATGAGGGCAAATAATCTCTAGGGAGTAATTATATTTGTACGAACTTTGAGCATAAGTGACACATCAGTGTTTTGGCTGTAGTGGAGACATTGCTAGGATGTTTCACAGAGAATTACTAGGGTGCTGGCTCAATGGCTTAAGGTTCTGATTTTGGTAAGATAAATATTTCAGTCACAGAATTTATATAGTTGAGTGGGGAAAGGGCAAATTTTAGTCAGCCATTCGGTGAGATTCAGCAGATCCACAAACCAAACCACCATGTAGCAGTAAGAAGGTAATTGTTCCCTAGTTTCAGTTTGAGCTGGAGTCCTGGCTTCCTGTTTCTTTGTATAGTTTTGAGGGAATGCATTCTATTTCTGGGTCCACAAGTTTTAAGTGCAGGAATTTCCAGGGACCTGCCCTACCTGCCTTTCCCCATGTCTCCATCCGGGTGCCTCCATCCCTTCTCTCTATCCAGGAGACCTAACGGTCTTTGTTTAAATTTTCGAAGGTAGAGGAAAGGATCAAAAGTCAATCACTCCAGTGGAAGTTTAAAGGAACTCTTCTCATTGACCAGGTGGCTCGGAGAAGGTAAAAATTCCTCCTGGGGTTAAAAGTCCCTGTCTTCCTCATCCTGGCTGATTTCCGCCTCTGGGTCTCCTTCCAATCTCCTGGAAGCTGCCTTCTCTCTCCTGGATTCCATACTTGGGTCCACTTCCACAATCCTCATGGACGCTGCTTTTCCTCTCCTGGATTCCATCTTTCTGGATTCTCTCACTCAGTGTGAGAGGAACTTTTCTTCTTGGTTTTCCCCTCTGGGAACCCTTCTCACTTAGTTTAAGAGTGACTTTTTCTTCTTTTCACTCAGTAAGAGAGCTAGCTGTTTCTTCTCTCCCCTTCTCTTTTTTTTCCTCTCTCTTTCTCCATACCTAGATAAATCACTTCCTGTAAAAACTTTTTGGGTCCAATGTCTACTTTACGAGTGCACCGTGCCCAGCCTGGTCCCCTCTCCCATTCTTGGGTGAATGAGGGATCAAGAGCCTGGAAAAACATCATCTCGGGGGAGCTGTGCCTCCCCTGCACCCCAAAACCCAGCAACAGTATTTTAATATGAATTTTAATATGTGATGATGGGGTAAGAGTTAGAAAGCCATGAAGAGAGCTATAAAGAAGAAAAGAATAAAGTGAATTGAGAGCAAATATAATCATGCTCTCATTTCAGTTTTCTTTTGACTCAGCATTGAGTTGGATTTATCACATCTTAATTTTCAAAAGGCAAGTTGATTCTATTACAATTTCTGTGTTCTGCAAACTTGGGGAATTATATCTGCACCTACATTTATATCTAATTCTATATCTTCATCTGTATCTATGTCTATATGTATCAATCTGTAGCTGCAAAAGTATATATAAACTAGCTATAGAAATAAAATTTTTGTGTATGCTAAAATATTTCTTTTTCAGAGATAAACAATTTATTAACACGTGCATTAGGACCACAAACAGCAAAAACAGCACATTTATTCTTTCAATATCAAAAATTATAATCTATTATTTTACTGAAACTGTATTTTAATTTTTTATCCTGTCAATTTCTTCAAAAATTTAGCATAATTTAAATGGCTTTTCTTATTTAATTAAATCAAATATATTTAAAGTAAAAATATTTTAAACTAAGTTTTTTGGGGATTTAACTATGGCAGCTTTCAAAGACATTTAATTCTACAGTAGGGATATACTTTGGGCAATTTGCTTTTGTAAAGGATGAATGCAATTGATTACCCATAATTTTTTATGTTACATTGGAAGGTTGCCCTTATTATCTCCCCTTCTGTTATTCATGCCTTTCTGTATTATCTTCTACTTGAGTACAGACAGTACAGACAGTACTTGTAACTTGATTCTATGGCTTCTAAACAAAAGAATATGGCAAAAAAAAATCACATCACTTTCATAATTGCATCATGTTATGTAACACTTCATCTTGCCAGCAAACTGACGCTCACCCTAGTGACTTTCCTCCAATGCTTGATGAAATAGGTAGCCATGTTGGAGATACTCCATGTGGCTGGAACTGTGAGCATTTTCTAGGAACTGAGAACAGCATACAGCAAGAAGCTGGGACATTCAGTGCTACAATAGTAAAGAAATAAATTGTGTCGACAACCTGATGGATCATGGAAGCAAGTGTCCAGATGAGAGTGCAATCCAGCCTACTCCTTATGAAACCCTTAACAGACCACCAGATAAAGCCATGCCTGGACTCCTGAGCCCTGGAATCTATGTGATAAATGTTTTTGTAAACTGTTAAGTTTGCAATAAATTTTTATAGCAATGTAAAACTAATACATTTCCCAATGGAGATATTTTCTAATCTTATTCATTGAACAAACATGTTAAATGTGGCTATTCTATATGAATCAAGAACCATGATAGATGAGAATACATCATCAACTAATAAGATATAATCTCAACTGTGAGGAGCTCAAATTAGTAAGAGTGAATAACAGAGATAAATAATATGCAACACATTAAGTGATACAGTAAATGCAAGAAATGAATATTAGAGGCAAAGGAGTATATGTTTATAGGAGAGGTTCTGTCAACACTTTGCATTTCTTTATTATTTTAATTTTTATTTATTTTTTGAGACAGGATCTTTCTTTGTCACCCAGGCCAGAGGATAGTGGCAATATTACAGCTCACTGCAGCCTCAAACTCCTGGGCTCAAGCAATTCTCCTCCTGCCTCAGCCTCTGGAGTAGCTGGAAGTACAGTCATGTGCCACCATGCATAGCTTTTTTCTTTCCCCCCCTTTTTTTTTTTTTTTAAATTTAGAGATGGGGTCTTGCAATGTTGTCCAGGCTGGTCTCAAACAACAGGGATGAGACAGTCATATGGTCTCAGCCTTGAAAAGTGCTGGAATTATAGGTATGAGAAACTGTGCCTGGCCATCTTGTTTTTCTGTTTGTTTTTGTTTTGTTTGTTTTAATCAGAAGTATAATCCTATTATTTTTAAAAATGTATTTTTTTGTTGAAATCAGGTCAGTTTTACTATACATCTGTTCATTTGTTTTTTTATGTTATTTAATATTTTTGCTGTATCTTCTGTATTTCCTACAAACAGCACTCAGCTTTAAGCCTTATTTTGAGTCAGTTTATTTTCTTTTCTGCAAGAATGCAGCTACATTGGTGCTGTGTAGTTTCTGTTGTATCATATTGAAATACAAATGTCTGGCTGTCTTCTAAGATATCTGGGGGTTAAGTGGTGACTTATTCCTTCATTATATAATTTCGCCTCAAGTTTTCATCTTATAATTTCACCTATTAATGATTTTTGCTTGAATCATGTATTTCATTAGTAATTGAAATAATAATGATTGTTAAATTCTCATATTCCCTCCACAATTACTACTAGTTGAAATTCTTTTGGCAAAGAAAACTTTTTTTTATTAACTAGAGTTATTTGATTACCTTGAGATATAAGTATACAAGAAAGGCAAAATAAATACTTTAATTTTCTCTGTCTGCCAATGGTAAGTTAATACTTCAATAGTGATTGTCACATTTTAGAACTGTGTTTTACATAGTTCACCTTGGGGTTTTTTTATTTTAGAAAGTATTATTATAAACTTCTTGAATTATATATCCCATTTGCTCTGAACATATATTATAAATATGTAATATTTATATATTAATAATTGAAATGTTATTTTCAAAAATATATATTTGTTTCAATTCTTCTTTTTAAACTTTTATTTTAGGCTCAGTGTACATATGAAGGTTTGTCACCTAAGTAAACTCATGTCACAGGGGTTTGTTATACAGATTATTTTATCATCCAGGAATTAAGTCCAATACCCAATAATTGTTTGCTGAGATCAGCTGGGTCGTAAAGACCCCAACCCAGGCAGCGCTGAAGGAATTAAGAAACAGAAACAAAGATGCAGTGAAAGAGTGGGATCAGATCGGGACTGTAAGGGGTCTGCCAGCATTTCCCAGCTGACAGCCCAGAGTTGGCTCTGACCCATGTACTTCTTCTTTGTGAATAAGTGATTATTTTTAATAATCAGGTGCTCAGTGTTTCTTCATACAATATAGACTAAACAGATAGATAGTGCCTGCCCACTACTAAGATAGAAATAAGCTAAAAAACACTCTTTGTGAGTCAGCAATGGGGACAAGGTTATATATCCTGTCCTTTGGGAGCTGGTTTAGTTCATGACCAGTACATACTGCTTGCTTATTCTTGCAGTTTCCTGCCTGGGATGGCTTGGTGATCCTTGCCATCACCTTTCAGCAAGCAACATATACTGCATCGCACACAAGTCAAGATTTCCTCCCAACAATTGTCTTTTCTGCTCCTCTCCTTCTTCTTACCCTGCACCCTCAAGTAGATCCCAGTGTCTGTTGTTTCCTCTTTTGTGTTCATAAGTTCGCATCATTTAGCTCTCATGAGAACATGTGGTATTTGCTTTTCCTTTCTTACATTAGTTTACTGAGGATGATAACCTCCAGCTCCATCCGTATACCCACAAAAGTCATCAATTCATTCTTTTTTATAGCTATATAGTATTCTATGGTGTCTATGTATCATATTTGTTTCAATTCTTAAAGTCATGCTTGAAACTGACCCACTTCAGGGCCAATAGGGTCATTCCTGTTGATACCTCTGTCCTTTGACACACCTCGTCATTTTGTCAGCATCCTTGGCTTCTGACACAGTTGTCCTAGGATCACCATTCTTCTAAAGAGCCATTTATCTAATGGGAATGGCATTTAGAGTTCACAGTTTGGGCTCTAGTGGCTGGGACACTTGTCATTTAGACGTTATGGCTTCTTGGCCTTCTGAGTGGGCAAAGGTAAAACATAGGAATTTTTGAAAAAACTAAATTTTTTATATTTCAGTTTTAACATTTCAGGGCTTTTCTGTAATTTCCTTTATTCTGAAAAGTTGTATTTATAACCTCTTGAAAATATTTTTCTTTATATTGATACATACAATTAAATATACAATATTATTTGATAATTTCTAAGTAATACTACCTTTTGAATTACTAGAAGAAATAAAGAATTGAAATTCAGATTCCTCAGAACTATATCTGTTCTTTGAATTTATATGACTATGGATATGCAGTCAAAATACTCTTTTAAAGTCACTTGAAATAATATTCTCTATGTGATTTTGTTACCACCTTAAAACACAGGTTCATTCATTCCATGTTATTTTTAATTGTTAGAAAGTGCTTTTTTAACTTTTGCTTTAATTTTATATTTTAAACATACAAAATATTTGCATGGCTTCAAAGTCTAGTTACATAATAAAATATAATCAGAGATGTCTCATTTACATCCTTGTTTCCTCCACCCTGATTTTTATCATTCACAGCTGATAGTTTCTAATTGTAAAACAGAGATCTTTTGACTAGTTGCAAAATCTCACATGCTGCCCAACTTGATATCCTTTAGACTAACATAAGCAAAAAATTTTTGCAATTTTAGACTTAGTATAACTTCTTTATTTTTTATTCTTTTTATTACTATGTTCAATGTTAGTTTTTTCTTTTCAGCATTTTGAAGGTATTACTAACAAGAGATTTTCTTTCATGATTGTTAACTTATACAATGTCTGGTGGTGTTATTGAATATTTTTATAAAATATGATTAAAAAGCACTAAAATCATTTAAAAATACTTATTAAATGTTCTTTTTTAATATATAAAATCATAGTAAACCTGTTTGTTTTGGCCTTTTTTTTTTTTGAGACAGATTCACTCTTATTGCTCAGGCTGGAGTGTAATGTTGCTATCTCGCCTCACTGCAACCTCCGCCTCCTGGGTTCAAGCAATCCTCCTGTCTCAGCCTGTGGAGTGGCCGGAATTATGGGCAGCTGCCACCACACCCAGCTAATTTTTTTGTTGTTTATATATATATATATATATAATTGCACTTTAGGTTCTGGGGTACATGTGCAGATCATGCAGGATTGTTATGGCAATGTGGTTTGCTGCCTCCATCCCCCCATCACCTATATCTGGCATTTCTCCCTACGTTATCCCTCCCCAATCTCCCTACACCCCGCTATCCTTCCCCTATTTCTCCCCAACAGACCCCAGTGTGTGATACTCCCCTACCTGTGTCCATGCATTCTCATTGTTCAATATCTACATATGAATGAGAACATGCAGTGTTTGATTTTCTGTTCTTGTGTCAGTTTGCTGAGAATGATGGTTTCCATATTCATCCATGTCCCTACAAAGGACACAAATTCATTGTTTTTTATGGTTGCATAGTATTCCATGGTGTATATGTGCCACATTTTCCTTGTCCAGTCTATTATCGATGGGTCTTTGCTATTGTAAACAGTGCTGCTATGAATATACATGTGCATGTGCCTTTATAATAGAACAATTTATAATACTTTGAGTATATACCCAGTAATGGGATTGCTGGGTCAAATGGAATTTCTATTTCTAGGTCCTTGAGGAATCATCACACTGTCTTCCATAACGGTTGAACTAATTTACACTTAAGGATGCCCTCTCTCACCTCTCTTATTCAATATAGTATTGGAAATTCTAGCCAGAGAAATCAGGCAAGAAAACGAAATAAAGGGTATTAAATTTGGAAAGTAGTAAGTCAAATTGTCTCTATTTGCAGATGACATGATTAGAAGACCCCATTATCTCAGCCCAAAATCTCCTTAAACTGATAGGCAACTTCAGCAAAGTCTCATGATACAAAATCAATGTGCAGAAATCACAGGCATTCCCATAAATCAATAACAGACTTAAAGAGAGCCAAATCAAGAATGAACTGCCATTCAAAATTGCTATAAAGAAAATAAAATACCTAGGAACACAACTAACAAAGGATGTAAAGACCTCTTCAAGGAGAACTACAAACCACTGCTCAAGGAAATAAGAGAGGACACAAAGAGATGGAAAACATTCCATGCTCATGGTTAGGAAGAATCAATATTGTGAAAATGGCCATACTACCCAAAGTAATTTATAGATTCAATGCTATCCCCATCAAGCTACCTATGACCCTCTTCACAGAACTGGAAAAAACCACCTTAAACTTCATATGGAACCGAAAGAGAGCCCGCAAAATTTTAATAGAGCAGAGTTTTGCCATGTTGGCCAGACTGGTGTCGAACTCCAGACCTCTGATTATCCAGCTGCCTCGGCCTCCCAAAGTGCTGGGATTACAGGCATGAGCCACCACACCAGACCTGTTTTTTTTAATTTTTACATACTTTTATGTATTTGGTTTTTTTCCTTACTGGCATTTTTGCTAACTCCAAAATTAGGCTGTCTTTCTCCATTAAGAACATTTTGGATGCTTTTACTTTCATAAATAACAGTTGAGGTACAATTAAGCTATGATAACATTCATTATATTAAAGTGCATGATTACTGTTTTTTAATTTATTTGGAGTTGTACAACCATCATCATTATCTAATTTTACAGCACTGCAATTTTTTCACCACCAAAAGACTTGTTACATCAAGGAAGAATAAACACTGAAGAAACTTAGTGATTACTAGTTAGGAAAGTCACAAGAGAGAAGAATTTTCTTTAGAGGAATCTTGCCGTCTGTATAAAGACTACCAACTACTTGGGGATTGTGTTATAGAAATAGCAATTGTCCCTTTGACAAATCAGGAAAAAAAAAGTGCTTAGGAAAAAGTGCTTAGGGCAAATCAATTGAGCAGCAACAATATGTTGGGAAAAAAATTTACTTTAAAAAAATTGAAACATAATAATTTTACATATTTATGGGGTACAATGTGATCTTTCTATGTAGTGTAATGAGCAAATCAGGGTAATTATTATATTAATCATCTGAAACATTTATCATATCTTTGGAGTGAGAACAGGCAAGATCCTGTCTCCTAGCTATTTTGATATACACCTTACATTGTTAACTATAGTCACTGATATGGTTTGGCTCTGTGTCCCCACCCAAATCTCACCTTGAATTGTAATTCCCATAATCCCCACTTGTTGAGAAAAGGAGCTGGTGGGAGGTAGGTGATTGGATCGTGGAGGTGGCTTCCCCCATGCTGTTCTTGTCATAGTGAGTGAATTTGCTGTTCTTGTCTTTGTGAGTTTCCAGGGAGATCTGTTTTTTGGTTTTTTTTTTTTTGAGACAGAGTCTTGCTCTGTCACCCAGACTGGAGTGCAATGACATGATCTTGGCTCACTGCAACCTCTGCCTCCCCAGTTGAAGTGATTCTCCTGTGTGAGCCTCCTGAGTAACTGGGACTACAGGTGTGTGCCACCACGCCCAGCTAATTTTTGTGTTGTTAGTAGAGGCAGGGTTTCACTATGTTGGCCAGGATGGTCTGGATTTCTTGACCTCATGATCTGCCCACCTCAGCCTCCCATGGTGCAGGGATTACAGGTGAGTCACTGCGTCGGCCAATCTGGTTGTTTAATAAGTGTCTGGTGCTTCCCGCTTCTTGCTCTTATTGTGTCTTTCTGCCATCATGTGAAGAAGGTACTTGATTCTCCTTCACCTTCCACTATGATTGTAAGTTTCCCAAGGCCTTCCAGTCATGTGGGACTATGAATCAATTAAATCCCTTCCTTTACAAATTACCTAGTCTCAGTATTTCTTTATGGCAGTGTGAAAATACACTAATACAGTCACTCTACTGAGCAATCAAGCAATTGAATATCAGAACTTATTCCTTCTATCTAATTGCAACTTTGTATCATTGACCAACTTCTCTTCATCCTTACCTCGGCATGTTGTCCCCAACCTCAGCCTCTGGTAACTATCATTCTACTCTCTGCTTCTATAAGATCAATTTTTTTAGATTCCACATATGAGTGAGATTATGTGATATTTGTCTTTCTGTGTCTGGCTTATTTTACTTAACATTATGCACTCCTGGCTCATTCATGTTGCAGCAAATGACAGAATTTTATTCTTTTTCACAGAGTAATAGTATTCCATTGTAAAAGTATACACATTTTATAGACATTTATCTGCTTGGGAAACTTAAGTTGATTATTATGAATGGAAAATTTTAAATCTAAAAATGTAAGAATAGAGAATTTTCTAACATGAAAACATTAATATTAGTGTTAAAGAATTAGAAAATGTTAGAATAGTTATAATGGCCCAATCATGGTTTTAAAACTGTTTTCTGATCAGTGTGTTTTCTTATTATTAAGAAATTATTAATACATGGAAAAAAAAGAAATTATTTTTCTTCAACTATAAATTCTTAGTTTTCTTCTATGTTAATTTGAATGTAGCTTATATTTCTAAATTAACAGTAACAGGATTTATAGAGATTGAATAACCAAATATTGATTGAATTATCTGATTTCCTGTCTTTGTAACTTTGTCAAACAACAGTATCTTGAGCCTCAGTGATCTTGTTCAAGATTAAAGAATGATAATTTTTATACTTCATTATAATGTAGTAGGAATAAGGGAGAAAAATAAGATTTTTTTAATTCTAAGAATTTTATTTTTACATTTTATATATCTAATAGTAGGGTTCAAGTTATAATTGATAACATCTTATAATTAATTGAATAGATATCTTCTTTGTTATTTAGATATACTTAACAAATGGTAAAGTTTTGGTTTGATGTAATATAGTGCATATATTACTTAATATGATACTTATCACATAGTAGAAATTCCATAAATGGCAATGACATGATTTGGGTGTTTTCCCATCCAAATCTCATCTTGAATTGTAGTTCCCATAATTTCCATGTGTCATGGGAGAGACCTGGTAGGAGGTAATTGAATCATGGGAGCAGTTACCCTCATGCAGTTCTCATGATAGTGAGTGAGTTCTCATAAGATCTGATGGTTTTATACGGGACTTTTCCCCTTTGTTTAATACTTCTCTCCCCTGCCACCTTCTGAAGTGGGATGTGTTTGTTTCTCCTTCTGCCAAGATGTAAGTTTCTTAAGGCCTTTCCAGTCATGCAGAACTGTGAGTTAATTAAACCTCTTGCCTGTATAGATTACTAGGTCTTGGGTATTTCTTCATAGAAACATTAGAAGGAATTAATACAGACAATATCTCTTAAGGCAGATTGTTTGTTCTTTTTCTACTGTGACCAGGCACCTGCAAGGGTAGTGTCAAGAAACTGCTAAGCTCTTGATAGTTTATTCAAGTGTGTCTATTCTATGCCGACGTTAAAGAAAGATGTGTCCAATAAATAAACAAACCAACCAAACAAAAACTGAATTTCATTCATGTTTGCCTAAAAGATTTCTATGAAAAGATCTCATCCCTAGGAATGTCCTTTTATGAATCTGAGCCTTTGAAAAAATGTCACAGATATCTGCATGTATGTATATTATCCTTGCTAATAAACTATAATGTCCATGAAGATAGGCATTATGGTATGCATCATTAGATCTGTAATAACACAATATTGACTTCATATTCTAGGTAACTGATTCTAACTAATATATATATTTGAATTTAAGTTCTGAAATAAAACAAACTAGTTAAGTAATGCAATTATGAATAAACAGGGAAGAAGCTTCAATGCATATTATTAAGTGAAAGGAGCCAACATGGAAAGGTTTACATCTGTGATGCCAATTCTATGACATTCTCAGAAAGGCAAATCTATGAAGATAATAAAAGAATCTGTGATTGGCACCTTCTCTTGACTAAGCTCCAGGGTGATAGCTACATGTAAGAATATACTGAGGTCTCACTTCTGCTCCTTGATGTTAGACAGTGGGGAAAACATAAACATCATCCTGTTATATGTGCATAGTGAAAGATTCAAAGAGTAATTTATGCTTAAATTTTTTTTTTTTAATTTAACAAAGGGTTAACCAATAATAGCAAGATGTCTTACTATACTTTCTCCTAGATCGTTTCTGTGGAAACCACAACTGACTGTTCTCAGTGGACTATGCTTATATGGCATAACAATCCATGTTGACTGGCCATTGTGGAGTGGCTTCTCAAAGGGGTAGTATATTTTTTTAAAAATATGATTTATTAATGAAAGTGCTACAAAAAAACCCTTCAAATGTCTGAATCATTTTGAGATGCTAGAAACTCCCCCATATGAAAAGATAAAAAATGGCTTCTCTCATATTTGTCTCAGTGATTGTTTAGATTACAAGTGACAAAAAATTCACCTAAAAGGAAGAAGCAAAATGGTTAATGCTTCATCCCTGGACCAATTATTTGATCTGGAAGTATTAGTTATGGTAAACACCTCAATCATGTTTTTATACCTGAGGCTTAAAGGGAAAAATACTGAGTTTCAAATTACCCATTGTAACTTCATCATTAGAATAGGGGAAATAGTTTTTCAAAATAGAGAAATGTGCTGAATTGCTGGATTATCCTGGTTTAGAGGCTCAGGACGAAAGCTGTCACTTACATTAAGATTAATGTACTGTATTCTATAACTCAACTAAAAGGTGTAAACTATTTTAGCCACTTGGATAAGGAATGGGAGGTCATTGCAGCTGAATGTTCTTGGTTTACATTGTTTTATTTTTTCTGTTTTGTTTTGTTAGTCTGTTAACAACCTTAGTTTGAATCAATTTCCAGTTTCAGGTGCTCTGATCATCCCTGTTAGCAGGAAGATCATATAGGATTTGCTTTTGAATGTTCTCTCTCTCTTGTTCTTTCTGTTATTTACCATTCTGTTGTGTTACCATACTATTATACCTTGGATTGTCTATTATGAAAGAATTATTAGTAGAAGCCCATCCCTAGATTGCCAAGTAAAGACAAGAGATTAACATAAGCAATCAATTAAAAAAAAATGAAACCCAACTTTAAAAAGACCTTTTCAAATCTTTTAGGTCAATAAGACTAACAATTTAGCTCATAGATCCAATGTGGTGACAGTTCAGATAAACACATCCAGGATGGGTAGAGGCTGTTTTTCTGAGATAACCAGGGAGACAAGTCTACTTTTCTCTCTCTTTCCATGCATATGAATAACCTCTTAGAGATAAGTGGAAATATGTCCATGCCAACAGCCTTATAAAATTAGAGAAGCAGTCTCATAGGCATGTAATTCAATGCTGTCTGCTTCTTGTTAATTAGCTTGGGAAAATAAGATCTGTTGACATCGTTTTTAATGACCTTTTAAAATGGTTTTGTGGTCACTGGCCTGTTTAAAGAAAGGTCTCCTCACTGGCTCTGAGTATCTGATCTTCCCACAGACTATTAGTAACAAGGCAGTATGTCTGACTTATGTCTAACATCATTCTGCAACTTAACTAATGATCAGTAATTAAAATTATTCTTCGCTTTTTAGCGTCATCTTTAACTTTTGCTTAAGGCTCTTATTCTGCAGAATTGTTGAGCCATTCTTTATATACTTTAGTAAAATATTAGAAGTAAATATTTCTGATAGAACATAGAGCATAAACAAAATTCTGTTAATGTCTTTCACTCTCTCTCTCTCTCTCTAACAGGTACGTTTCATGCATTAGGAAAACTTTCAGCAACACAGGATTTTCTATATAAAGAATATAGACCTAAATATAAAGGACTTTCTTTTTCTAGGATTAGTGGCTATGGACTTTAATTTTGGACTTAAAATAGTTTTAAATCTCTCTTGATGCATTTGTTTCTGTTTTTTTTTTTTTTTTTTTTTTTTTTTTTTTTGGAGATGGAGTCTCCCTCTGTCGCCCAGGCTGGAGTGCAGTGGCGCAATGGCTCACTGCAACCTCCCGGAGTAGCTGGGCTTACAGGTGCCTACCACCATGCTCGGCTAATTTTTGTATTTTTAGTAGAGACAGGGTTTCACCATCTTAGTCAGGCTGGTCTTGAACTCCTCCAACCGTTTCATTCTCCCAAAGTGCTGGGATTACAGGCAGGAGCCAGGGCACCTGGCCTGTTCTTCTTAATGTAATGAGCTAGTCAGGTTTATTTTTCTATACTCTACCTCTTTATTATTCTATACTCTATAAAATATTCTGAAAAACTTGACATTCTAACTATTCAATGTGAAGTTTATATTGGGTGGATAAGTGTCATGTCTTCACAGCTCACCTAACGCCTCTTGTACTGTTTTTTTAAATGTACTTTATACATGCTTTTGATTACCTGTTACTCTAACTTTTTTTTGTGCTTGAAAAGATAGGCTTACTTTATTCAATATTGAGAAACTCGAAAATAACCCAAGTTAGATAAGTTACACTTTAATTGCCTGTTAAGTAAAAATTTCATGAAAATGCTGCTAGTTTGGCTTGCAATTCAAACAATCACACAAGTTCTTCTCCTGACACAGAAATGCCATATGCAGAATTCTCATTTTTATACAACAAATATTAAAACAATGTTTACTCAGGGACCAGGAATTAATGAAATTAAATAAATAATAATTATTAACACTCTTCTCTTTAATAAATTTTCACCAAAGCTACTCTTAAAGGACATTAGTATTTCCCTCCTGAAACTACTGCTTAGGGGTAATGAATACAATGACTGGCATAGCTGTTTGGTTTCATTGCCTTGGTAGTGGCTAAGCTGCTGGCAGTTTTACTCACCACTGTGTTTGCACCATCAGTGAAAATGCCAACATAGTGAAAACAAAAATATTGACTTAGTAGTGTAAGGAAAGTTGTTTTGACCGTGTACCTCTGGAAGTGCCCAGCTCACAAGCGGGGATTTGCAGACAGCATATTAAGCGCAACTGGTCAAGGGAACTGAGCACTATCTCTTGTTCTGCAGACTTCAATAGTTGAATGTGAGTAGCTGTTTTCTCTACAGTGTTCTCTTTGTTGTTCATGAAAGTATCTCATCATAATAAAGAAATTTATTTCTTGCTGAAACTTAAGCCTCTTGTGGTATTGGGGGAAACTCCAGAGCAGTTGTTCTCTATTAGGTAGAGTTTCTGACTTCCTTGTTTGTGTTTGCATAGCATCTCCTCCCAACACATGCTTTCAAGTTCACTGTGGCAGATGCGAAAGGGTGCCAGAGGGTCTTGCAATGGCAGTTACAGCCTTGGTCCAGTAGTGACACACACATTATTTTCCCTAATTATTCATTGGGAATAATTGGTTATAAGACTCACATCTAACTTCAAAGTCCTTGGAAATGTAATGATCCCATATACCCAGACACCCAGATCAATCAGTTAAAAGCATTAATAGACTCTATTACATCTCATTATTCACACATCTGTTAAATATTTTTGGAGTTTCTATACATACCAAGAATCTTGCTAGGCAATTTTGGTAGGAAGTATCAGGGATTTGTTGGCCTCACTCAAGGGAAATTGAGGTAGGTAAATAATAAAATGTGATAAATGCTTTAATGAAGTAAGTACCTGGCAGGTTTTCAGACACTACTGAGATGTGGTATAAGAAGAACACATGACTGGCCATGGTGGCTTACGCCTGTAATCCCAGCACTTTGGGAAGATGAGGGGGCAAATCATGAGGTCAGGAGATTGAGACCATCCTGGCCAACATGGTGAAACCCCATCTCTACTAAAAATACAAAACTTAGCTGGGCGTGGTGGCATGCACCTATAATCCCAGCTACTCATGAGGCTGAGGCAGGAGAATCTCTTGAACCGGGGAGGCAGAGGTTGCAGTGAGCCGAGGTGGCGCCACTGCACTCCAGCCTGGGCAATAGAGTGAGACTCTTATCTCAAAAAGGAAAAAAAAAAAAAAAAAAAAAGCACGAACAGACTCATTGATCTGGCCACCTGGAGGAGGTTGTTAACTTCACAAGAGCCGTTTCTATGCAGCACAGGGATTAGATTTGATTCTAGTAAAATGAATTTGAGAAGGTGATATAGAAGAGGTATATAGAGGGTAATTTTAAAAATGAATCTTGAGGATAATTTGAAAAATTGCCTCAAAGACACTGAGGCCAATGTGTTTGATAAAGTAAAGAGAGAGTAGCAAAGGCTGAAAGTAATTAAAATGGGCCAAAATAAAGCCTTTTTTTTTTTTTTCTGTCGCCTTTGGTGAAATGCCAACTTCCAGATACTAATCAAATTATTTTTTTAAGAATTAAAGTTTTTTTTTTCCCTATTCAATATCTGCTAAGGATGCTGAACATGAACTTGAATGTTATATTCCTGCTTTACTTTGATCATGGATGGGGCATTGTTTGGTAAAAGGACTTGAAGTTTAGACTCTCAACAGAGGCTTTCTGCTGAAAGAGGAGATGTATGCTCCTCTGTCAGGCAAACAACAGAAGGGGTTTTGTGTAAGGCCACATAAGCATAAAACTGGCAAATGCCCTTACTTTCAGCAGCTTAAAGTGTTCAGTCTGAACAAAGCATTCATCAATGAGCATACAATGAAGACTTCTAGATGTCAAAGGAAGAGATGGTTGGATGATTAGGATGCCATTTCACCAAACAAAATGGACTAGTTTCATTCACTTTTGGAATAATTGTCCTTTTTTCCCCTAAATTTCATGATACCATCTCTTCACTTTCAACAAAACAAATAACAAAGCTTTGATTGTAAGCACTAGTTTTATCATTGTCCAAACAGGGGTAAAATAAGTTAATAATTGGTTAAGGAAAATTATGTCAATAAATAAAGCTCACTTTGCTATTCAAATGAATTTTTAAAAGAAAAATTTCTATATTTATAAAAATGTGTAAATATTTTTAATAAAAAGCTGTCTAGTGTTATTAAAGTTTATGCCTCTATGACTTTGTATATTATGTTGAAATTAAAATGTATAGAATAAACCTGTAATGATTACATTATTATATCCTACTTCCTGAATTCTGTGTAAAAGAGACATTTATTCTGTGTGTGTATTTTTTGTATGCATGTTTGTGTTTATAGGTATTTATTTATACAAAGTGAATATTTATATATTCTCATTTCTGTATTAAATGATCCAAAATAAATAATTCATCTTTGTTTTTTTTTGAAACAGAGTCTCACTCTTGTTACCCAGGCTGGAGTGCAATGGTGCCATCTCAGCTCACTGCAACCTCTGCCTCCCAGGTTCAAGCAATTCTCCTGCCTCAGCCTCCTGAGTAGCTGGGATTACAGAAGCCCACCACCATGCCAGGCTAATTTTTTGTATTTTTAGTAGAGACAAGTTTCCCCATGTTGGCCAGGCAATTTCCTGACCTCAGATGATCTGTATGCCTTGGCCTCCCAAGGTGCTGGGATTACAGGTTTGAGCCACTGTGCCTGGCCCTAATTCTTGATTCTTGATAAATCACCTAAGTTAAATTTGATATAAGACCAAAGTTTTCCAATGTCAGAAAAATTATAACTTATGATCACTTTAATAATTTTTGAATTTATCTTTTAGCTCAAATCACACTCAACTCAGTTTTCATTTTGATTTTTCAGCCTTAAATTATTATATATTTATAGATTTATTTTATTTTGCCAGAAAATAATCTTCTTTTCCAACTCCTATGTGCAATTTTCACATGAAAATGCTGACAATTTGACAAATCTAGTAATTCTTACAGAATTTATCCCTCTGTTACTGCATTGCTATTGCTATTGTTTTTGATAAACCCATTTTGTTGCAGAGGTTGATATTTCTGGAATCAGACAGACCCATGTCAATACTCTGAATCCTGTACTTACCAACTCTTCAACTCCTCAGGCAAGTTACCTAACGCTGATACATAAAGTGGCATACATTCTACCACACCAAAAAGATTACATGATTCATTGCATATAAGTTTTTCAGAAAGCAAAACACATATTAGGCATTCAAAATATCATAGTTATTTTTTTCTATTAGCATTGTCTTTGAAACTGAAAAGCAATCTCTCAGGATAAGACATGAGCAGTTACAGACACATGAAATAAAGAGAATGGGTAAGAAAGTTAGAGTTAAAACACATTTGCATGAATTTATCATACTCCTCAAGCATTATTAATGTGTTAGAAAAATAATCGTAATAAAATGCATACTCACAAAGGGAAAATGATAAGAACAGCTTACAGAAGCACAATAATTGTGTCAGTAAAGAACATAAAATATGGAAGCTAAGGGCTTGCACAAAACAATAGTAACCAGATGCAAGACAGTTCCCAGAATCCAAAGAGGACTTGAAACATGGCAATACCAGAAATTGTAAATTTTGACATAAATGTGGGGATAAACTAAAACTATGGATGTGGAAAAGTTAGTTTTTTAAAATTGCCTCCTTAATTAAAGCAGCTCCAAAATTCACATGAGACCTAATATTTATTCTTTGGAGTGTGTACAATGGGAGAAATTAGATTTAGGCACATGAATGAAAACACTGAAACTGACATGCTAAATTGAAATTTGTTCCAAAACAGCCAGAAACTGATCAGTCTTCTCAAATTCTAATCGAAGAACTTTGGCAGTAAGTTGTAGACAGCCAAAGAAAAACCACATTTTTTTTCTAAAAGACCTGGAATTTTCCAGAAAATTAAATAGGCCTGTACATTTGGAACTGGTATAATGGAAAAAATGTTAAGATTTTTTTACCCAGTTACTATGGAGCACAGCTTTTTACAAACAGGTAGCTACCAATAGACTATGAAATTTTTTGTGAAATATAATCAGAAAACCAGAGATCAATAAGCATTCAGAAAAGGATGCAAAGTCAAGACAGATACTAAAACATATAAACAAAAAGTGAAAACATTTGAAGATAACAGAGACAGTGCAAAGAGTACTAAACAAACAAAAACATATGCTTAGTGAGATAATAAATATTATTGAATTGGAATCATTCAGGAGAGACTGGGTCACACTGCAATAAGGAAAAAACAAAACTGTAGTGGTTTAAAAAATGAAGATGGATGAATGTTATGTTTGCATGTATGCATGTATGCACATATGTGTGTATGTATTGGTGGTGTTGGTGATAACAGTCGTAGTATAGCTTGGAAAGTTCACTCTGGGTTCATATTACTGTCAGGATCACTCAATATCTAAGTTGATAAAGGATCCAGCATCCTATAGCTGCACCACCTGGTCACACATGGATGATAAATGACATATAAAAGGTTAAAAACTATCGAGACCATCCTGGTCAACATGGTGAAACCCCGTCTCTACTAAAAATACAAAAAAAAATCAGCTAGGCATGGTGGCGCATGCTTGTAGTCCCAGCTACTCAGGAGGCTGAGGCAGGAGAATTGCCTGAACCCAGGAGGCGGAGGTTGCGGTGAGCCGAGATCGCGCCATTGCACTCCAGCCTGGGTAACATGAGTGAAACTCCGTCTCAAAAAAAAAAAAAAAAAAAAAAAAAAAAAAACTAAAAACTTTTTAAAAACTAAGATTTTTTTAAAAAGATACAGTTTTTGTGTGTGGTAACTGACAGCAGATAATAAATTCAGTCAACTGGATGATAAATGACATATAAAACGTTTTACATCAGCAATAAAATGCTGAAAATGGAAAAATACATCAGTTTTCACTACAGCCCATTGGACAGAACAAGTCACATGTTGCCATGCATCTTCAAAGAGAAGGAGAAAGTAGAATCCTTTCATTCACTTGGAAAGTGAAGAAAATTAGATATATCATTCCAAGTTCACAGCATATTCTTTTTAAATATATATATGATGCTAGCAACTAAGATTTTTTAAAAAGATACAGTTTTTGTGTGTGGTAACTGACAGCAGATAATAAATTCAGTGTGAAAATGGAATGAACAAATATGAAGATATCGTAGGCTGTGAAAAAAATTAAAAATCAATACCACGATTAAAAAGATTACTATAAGAAAAGATAAATAGGAAATCAAAAATTTTAGAAAGAGTAATAAAAATAGGCCGGGTACTGTGACTCACGCTTGTAATCCCAGCACTTTGGGAGACCGAGACAGGCGGATCACCTGAGGTCAGGGGTTTGAAACCATCCTGCTCAACATGGTGAAACCCTGTCTCTAGTAGAAATACAAAAATTAGCCAGGTATGGTGATGTGTGCCTGCAATCCCAGCTACAAATAATATACAGAATTATTATCTCTGAATTGAACAGGCTTGTTCTTAGTAATATGTCATGACTAACTAGACACACTAAGATATTTCATTGTAAAACGTTAAAAACATTTACTTCCATAGAGGTAAAAAATATTTAAAATAAAAATAAAATGTCATTAGCATTCTCAAATCCAGCATTGGATTGTAGAAAATTATTGAGTAATGTCTTCAAATTTCTGAGAAAAATATTCTTAAAAAATTATTAAGTAATATCAAGTTTCTGATAAAAATTATTTTGGGAATTATTAAACTATTATTAATCTCCTTTGAATGTAAAATTAAGACATTTATTGCACAAAAGAAAACAAAAATTGTTTGCCTTATCCCTTTTGCTAGGAAGTTACTAGTACTTTAACAATCATGGGGAATTAATTTTTTACAGAGAGATCAAGAGAGAAAATCCTGTAGGATAAAAATGAATCCTCACAATGAGATTCTATGCAGAGTAAAGTAAAACTAATCTGGCAGGGAGCATGAGATGAGCATGTTTAATGAAGAAGGCAAACCTGCATTAAAAATAACAACAGAAAAAAGAATCAACTAAACAATTGGTGGGAGAGTTGGGGAAATGATACAGAGTATTCAGAATTGTATTTTACATTCAGAAGCTAACAAATATTGAAAACATGAATTAACTGTAATATAATAAATTTAATAATAATATAAATATTATCCTTAATGTTTCACTCAACACAGTTCACTTGAATTTCTGTTTTGGTGACTGGCTTTATTTCTTACTAAATCTCTCTAAATTAACAGTTAAAAAGTGAGATTTGTGCGGGGTAGGTGTTTCAAATTTTATTTATCTTTATCTTGAAATCATTTCTTCAGGACCATACTTTTTTTTTAAGTTAACCGGTTAAAGCTTGAGCAAAGATAATGAATACAAAACTTTTGTTCTAAAATCCTTTATATTAAATCCTAAAGAGAAGATATTTATATTTGATGTGGATATACTTGCAAATACAAATTTTAACTACATACAAAGTGTTCCTAATGGGCCTTTCTTGAAAATATTCTATTCTGTATACATGGCCATGATTCATGCCAAATTGAAAATACTAAATAAAATGACAAGATTTAAATTAAGTTGTACATTTGTTGCAAATATAAACTTTCTCATCTATAAGTAATCATATTGAAGTTTTCAGTACACCTTATTATATTATGAGGGTTGTGCTTACAGTGGTTTTAATGGTAAAATGTAAGTGCTGAGGAAAAATAGTGTAGAATTGATGTTTAAGTGGTTGTCGACATGGCTTTTTATGCTGAATCACTCAACTGCAGATAAAATTGATTCAACTGATGCAATGTTATCAAGAATCAGAACAGATGTACTTATTCTGGATAAAAATTATAAGCATGTCAATAATTAGCAAAATCAGTTTCCAAACTGTTTGCATCAAAATTTCAAAATTTACAGAAAATAATATGCCTATTGTATCTCTTTGTGAGGAAGCAGCATATAAGTCAATGCGTTTCTAGAAAAGATAACTAGGAACTTGGGTGGAGATTTCACTACCCATAATATGAGAGGAACCATAGACAGTCATTATCTTGCTGACATACACTTTTCCTGTACACCTTAGAGTCCTGTTAATAAGACGTTCATTTTAGCTTAATTGTCACATTCAATCAGCATATTGTTTATTGTTTTCCACTGTTTTCAACAATTCATTTTCAAAAGCATGTTAATCACACTAGACATACATGATTTTTACAGAACCAAGAAAGCTATTACCTAAGATGGAAAATCTGTTTCGGTAAGCTCTTGTCAAATTTGTGTGAGTTTTTTCTCTAATGTTCTTTTACTATTTGAAGGATTGTGGCAAAGTAAATAAATAAAGCAAAGTAAAAGGGAGGTCTATCATTTTTTATATATGTGTGAGTGTGTGTATGTGTGTGTGCATACATAGACACTTAATTGAATGTAAATATAAGACATAATATACCAAACCTGTATTCTGATTCTATTCTGGAGGAACAGATTTTGGGAAATAAAGAAAAACTTCAGAGTAGTAAAATGTTTTTATTTTTAGTTTCAATTTCAGTAAGTTACAAATTATCTAACAAAATAAATTAGAGATTTATTTATATAGCAAAAACTCAGTTAACCACTTTCTAATGTACTGTAAGAATTTGCAACAAGTTCAATGAATAATGTATTACTGCCTCACTGGAACTTAAATTCAGTGGGCTTAGCTTATATTATCTTAATAAAATTATTAATAAGTATTTGAAAAACATGCATTGAAAAAAATTTATTTTCATAAAACAATTCAACCTGGCACCTGAAAAAAGACACATATTTTTAGAATTAAATGTGATTAGTCTTTTTTTAAAGATAAAATGAAAGATACATTTATTATACATGCAAATACAATAAAATTAAAAATAACCCATTTTCTTATTTTTTAAAAACTGCTGTTGCACATTTAAAACATTTAGTTTGCATTTTAACAGGGTTTTTCTGCTAAAAGGCATTATAATTATAATTATCTACAAATGAGATTCATTAAAGGCTGAGCTTTGTAGTAAAAATACTGTCTATATAAAATATCTAAGAGTTTTCCTATAAAATACTTCCATAGTCTTTGAAAAAAAGTATCTTAAATTCATGTTTATTTAGAAATATATTCATTACATACTAGGAAACATGACTCTTTTGTTTCATTTTGTTTAATTTTCTTTTTCAACTGCCACTTCAGGAAGAAGAGATACTTTGGACCTGTATTCTTTCTACCACAATTCCACATGGCATCATATTATGGAAATAAAATACATTTTTTTTTCAGGAAGCTATTATGGTGTTCATATCCATATCAAAGCTTGCTTCCCTAATTTTCTTTTCCTGATAAGACTCAGACTTACTTTTGATAAAACATGCTGACCAAATACTGAGACTATAATAGTGCCATATTATCTCAGTCATCAGGAAGGAAAAAAATCCTTTCAGAAGTATAATGAGTCAATATTTCTTATTTCCTGTCTAGCTCCATTTTTAAAGTTGTTCTCACTGTATTTTTACAATGTAAAGCTTTATGATGTGAAATTTTTCACTAAACTCCCTAGGTCTGTAAAATATCTTCCATTGTAAGGCTTCAATATCTATAGAAATATGAATAGTTAAAAGCTATGGCTATTAACTTTAAATCACACAATTGCATCTTTTTTTTTTTTAACATATCCACAGTGGCAAACAGATGCAAAGAGGCAGAATATAACTATTTTATATAAATTTAAATGTATCTAAACCTATTGTAACTAAATTAATCCTCTAGTTAGACTCAAGCATACAGAATAAATATAACTTTTAATGAAGAAGAAGCTATTAAAAACTGGATATAAGATGTCATAATCTTAATATAAATGACTTCAGTACTACTCATCTATTAGGAGCTTCCATTGGGTTTATATAACACATTTCCATGAGGCTAAGTCCCCTCTGAAAGCATGATGAAAAAGAGGGCATGCTTTGCCTGCCCCTTTGTATATGTATCATTTTAGATTAATCACAGTAGCCATTCTGCTGCACTTGAGATTTTAGAACTTGTTTTGCACACAATTCAAGAGGAGTATAACAAGCAGCCTATAATAATAACATACAAAGAAAGCCAATAGTTTAGTAAAAACGGGCAATAGTTTTTACTAAAACTGGATGTCTTTTACTCCAAAGAGTGCCTAGCTGAAGAACACACACTTGGGAAACATTGACTTTTCTGAGCTGTAGGATAGCCCTAAGTGAAACTAATTTAAGTAAACATTTTCCACTGTACATTTTTCTGAAAGCTTAGAGGTGAGAAAAATGACTTTTCTCATATTTGGCCAGGTAGATTTCAATGTTCCATGGAAATACCCTATGAAATATACAGTAATTTGTTAACTTTTTAAAAAGAGTTTTCCAT
Source organism: Sapajus apella (assembly GCF_009761245.1). Taxonomy (NCBI): domain Eukaryota; kingdom Metazoa; phylum Chordata; class Mammalia; order Primates; family Cebidae; genus Sapajus; species Sapajus apella. Next base: position 31,572,955 of record NW_022436949.1, read on the forward strand.
AACCTAATTTCTTTATTTGTAATAAACACACATTTTTTTTACCTTTCAAAGTGCCAGCCATTTTGTGAAAAGTGCATTCAATATTGGTGTGATCTCACATGTGAATGATTGTTTTTCCAAGCCTAAGCCCCAAGAAACAACCATAAATTCAGTACAACTCTAATATAACCAGATTTTACCAGAATCCCCCCACCACAAACTAAGCTTCCATGCAAAAAAACCTGAGTATTATAAATTGAGGTATTTTCCCCAATACTTCAAAATTGCTTGCTAATGGAATGTTAATTGAATAATTTTTTATTGAGATGAGTCAAATTTTAATTACATTCTAAGAATTACCATTTAAAATCAAGGTGTGTGTGATGTGTATGTGTGTGTGTAATTTACAGTAGCAGTGTCATCAATTTTTCACAGGATGCTGGAAATGAAATTTTACGCTTTTTACCTTTTTTCTTCTACAGTTCTTTTGCGGCAAGATTTGTTTATACATTTATCTAGACATCAATTCTGTGGATATTATCTAAGAATTGATATACAAATAAAAAGAGATTTGAATACAAAATGCAATATTTGATAGTTACAGTCTTTTTCAATAAATTTTAGTTTACTAATTAACACAAAATATGTCTTTTTAATTTAATAATTTATTAATCCCTTTATTTGGTTAAAAAATGTATTGAATGTCTATGTATAACTGAACACCATTATTTTGTTTTAATTGTTTCTAAACTTTGTAAAGCTGCTATTTAGTGGTGGATAGGGCTTATCTTTGTAAATTCACGTTATGCCTTATGTGCTGAGATTCACCTTTTGTTGCTGTCTATAATTATAGGCAGAAATAGTTTAACCTTAAAACTTAATGAAGCTGTGTCTTTTCAAGTATGGGACTTATCCGAGCACCAGGAAAATGGCCTCAAGTATATTGTGTTTTCAATTTTGTTTTTATTTTTTTTAAGAAAAGGCCCCAAATACTCTATAATATTTAAATCTCAGTATCTATCATCTGTCTCCTTCCCTCCCTGCCTCCTTACGGATCATACGTTTATCTATCTCCTGGATTGGTTCTAGCAGTTTTATGTTTTATGATTATATAATAATCATTGTGCATATGTTACGAAATTTATTTTCCATTTTTCTCTAGATTACTCTTTATTATTTTTGGTTTTTTAACCATAATACAACGCACATTTCCCTACATGTCTCTCCAAAACATGGACCAGAGTTTCTCTTTTATTTATTCTTAGAAGTTGAATTAATGAGTCACAAACTATGTGAATTATATATTCAATATTACATGGAAATTCTATTTTTTTTTCCTGGAGAAGATATATCCATTTGAATGTCCAACAGAATTGTATAACATTTCCCTACTGACTCTTGAAATTTGGGTATGGCAAACTTAATAACTTTTGTAATTTCATCACATGAAATTCCATAAAAAAAGTTATTTTATATAAAAATGCAAAATTGTATATTAATTTTGAGAAGAAATTAAATACAATAAGCATAATATTGTCTATATATATAAAACCCATTAAAACATGCTTATGCTTCTAAATATCCTTTATATGGATATTATCAGATGAAACAGTTTGGTAGCAGTTATTGGCCTTAAATTGCAGATTCTTCTGAAAAATATCCTTTTCAAAAATATGTTATTAAGAGAATAATTTGCTTTGTCTACGTTGACTTAAATTTATAACAATATTATAAATATTTTAAAAAGAAAAAGAAGTGTAATTCATCTTAATAGTTTATTATTGATATATAGTATATAATCAGATTGAATAGTTTTATAAAATTTTAATCCATTCATATTACAGGCAGACAAATAGAGCTATCAAAATAATCAGCTCTGCAACTTTGTCTTATTATCTTCCAACAAATTTGGTTTTATAGGATTCACTCACTAAAGCCAATTTTACTTCATGCTATACTCGGAAATGTTTTTATTAAGTTCCAAGATGTTATTGTGCTAAAATGGGATGGATTACATGTTACATCAACCCTGAACTTGCATTGCATGTCAAATGAGATCATATAATTCAGAACAACAAAATTTGCTCTGAAATGCTGAATCTGAAGGTTCACATCAGTTCGGAGTCATTATCTATTTTTTCTTATGATGAGAACTCATTTTGTATAATATGTAGTTCATTGTTTATTATGAGAAATTTCTTTCTGAATTTTTATAACACTCATTTGCTTATAGAAGAGTAAATCTATAGAAGAGAAAGATTATAAATACAATTTATTTGTCAATTGAACATATTCCTCTATTAAATATAAAAATAGAAATATTTTATCAGGACAAATATTGTATTCTAAATGTAAATATTTGTAGTACTAAAAATAAGCAATAAATATTTTATAAATTTATTTTGTGTTTTATATTCTAATTCCTTTTGTGCGTTTTGTTTTTTAGGTACTATAGGCTTTAAATGAAGTGTTCTAAGTGTATTTAGTATAATAGCTATATTAAATAGCTTTGTTTTCAATACAGTTGTCGTTGAACATCTAATAAAGATATTAGGTGTTCACGCCTAGGGATGCAAATGTACCAATAATTGTTTCTCACTGAAACCATTCAACCTTCCAAAGAACACACCTGACTTTAATAATAGAGAAAATACAACAGCGGTTAGCTCTGAGGGGAAAAAACTAACAAAACAATACAATACATCTAAATCAGAGGACTTTGGTAATCTACTTAACTACACTTTTTACTTTTAACCTTTGAGGAAAATAAATTGAGAGATGTCTGTTGATTGGTTAAAGATGTACAATAGGATAATGGAAAAGGATAAGTTGTAAATTCCATATTTAACCTATGGACCTTTTAAGTAATAACAACTGTTAAACAATGACATTAGATTCTTTGGTAGTAAATGAATTACCCAGCAGAATTATACAACTGGAAGCTCTGTGAAAACGTGAAGTGAAATTGATGAGGGATCTCTTGCGCCAGATGAGTATCCTCAAACCTTCCAATACTAGCAAAATTGTTTGGAGGGCAGTTAGTTAGAGTATCTCTACCACCAAGAAAAGTTGGAGCTGAAATTGGAAATGAAGGTTTTTTTGTTTTGTTTTGTTTTGTTTTAATTGTAGTTTAGGCTCTGGGGTACATGTGCAGATCATGCAGGATTGTTGCATAGGCACATACATGGCAATGTGGTTTGGCGCCTCCATCCCCTGTCACCTATATCTGGCATTTCTTCCCATTTTAATAACTAATTTGTTGTGTTAGTTGTTTTAACATTATTTATCAATGTGTCTTTTTATTCTAGGTTGAAATTTACAGCTGATAAATCCTATCATGACATCATCCATTGCTCAGAATCAGATTTAATGGGTTCCATAAAAGGAGGGTACAAGTGGAAAACGAGTAACAACTCCTCAGCACATGCAATATGTGGTAATTCTGTAAATGGAGTATCTGACAACGTTCTCTTTCTCAGCTCAAGACACCAAGACACTGTGACAGAGTGAAACATTTAGTGACCTGATGACATGAGAAAAATATCTGAGTGTCTTTATTTCAAAAGGGCTAAATAAATACAGCTGACCCTGCCATCTCTCCATCACAAAATGTCATACAGCATGACTCTTATTCTAATTATTGAATGCTCAACCTGCTTTTTAGAGTTGAATGTGTGTGAAAAACACACATAGTTTCTTTAAACATTCATGTTCTTAAACCACCCTTAGAGATTCTGATGGCCTAAGTTTGAACTGGAGACTCAGATTATTGTAATCCAGTTCCCACATAATACATAATTTGTTGGGAAAAATGTCCTTTATCATACAAAATACAATACAATCTAGTATAAATATGTTTTATAATTTCATGTTTAATTTACTCTAAAACATACTAGAGCTTCAGGATATTTTAGCCACAGATATATTCAGTGATTCGGCAATTATCAGATTAAGAAAAAGTTGCTGCCCATATACATAATACCGAGTTTAAAGAAAGAATAAAAAAATGAGAAAATTCAAGCTATATTTTATAAATATTGCTTATTTTATGAGTAAAGCATTAAATTCACCTGGTAGTTTCCATGGCAAATTCTTGTTTCAAAATTTGACATCAAGAAACTGACAAAAAGGCCAAGAGCCAAAAGCCAAGTGCAGCTGAAATAATAGCTATGAGTACATTTCATCAGAAAATTCTTTAAAACATTACTATAAAAGTCAATCTTATCTTTGCTCAGATATTCATAATGTCAACTGCTGTGTAGTCCAATTACAATTTCTGTGTGGTTTCATAAAGTTTTAAAGAAAAATATTTTTTCTTCACAATTATTTATTAGGCGTCATCCCTAGGCAAATGTACACCTCCTATTTAACACAAAAAAAGATAAATGTATTACTCCTCTGAAAGAAGAGTAAAATTAAGAAAAAACTGCATTATATGTATTAATATTTAAGGATAACTTCATGGTAATGTGTACACAAGGAGAGCACTTTTAAAAACATTATATTAATAGAATATCTCTATCTTTGGCTTTAATTATAATTTACATGTGAAATGATCACAGTGAGATAGCAAATCAAATTCTTAGGTAAGGCATAACTTTGTTTCTCATTAAATTTATTTTTTACTGAATCAAAAATTGTACAAATCATATTTTGAAATATGCATACATTGTGGAAGACTAAATTAAATAATATATGCATAATTTCATATACTTATTTTTATGGTGAAAACACAAAATACTTCTTAGCAATTTTAAAGAATACAATGCATTGTTATTAACCATAGCCAAAAGGTATGATAAATATCTTAAACTTATTTCTGTTAACTGGAATTTTGTATCCTTTGACCAACATATTCTTACCTCCATCCCTGCACCTGGTCACCACAACTCTGCTCTCTGCTTCTATGAATTCAACATTTTCCACATGTGAGATCATGTGATATTTATCTTTCTGTGCCTAGCTTATTTCACTTAATGTTTTATAAGCTCTTCCATATCTTCACAAAAAAAAAGGAATTGCCTTTTTTTAAAGGCTGAATAATATTCCATTGTGTACATATATCATATTTTCTTTATCCATTCATCCATCGTGGACACTTAGTGTAATACTGTAATATATCTTGGTTATAATAAATCATGTTGAAATGAACATGGGAGTGCAGCTATCTGTTCAACATATTAATTTTTTCTCCTTTGAATATATACCCAGGAGTAGGATTGTTGAATCATATGGTAGTTTTATTTTTAATTTTTTGAGGACCCTCCATACTGTTTCCCATAACAGTGGTACTAATTTACATTCCCACCAACAGTGTGCAAGTTTGCCTTTTCTCTACATTCTTGAAAATACTTATATTTGATGTTTTTATATAATAGTTACACATCCATTTTTATCTTTGGTGTTTGAATATTATTTAATGAACTAGAAACAGGAGACAGAGAGGTTGGAGTATACAACTTAAATATTTCACTTGTCAATGTCTACTTTGACTTTCAAAACAAATTGCTCTCAAGGCTGGTTGATCCTAGTTGGTTCAGTCTTGGCAATATCACATCAAGCAATAAGTAGGAAATCTCAGAAAGGTAGAAATGAGAATGAAGACCAAGAAATCTTAGAAACAGGTATGAACTACTAAAAAAGAGGCTTTATATCTGTATCTATATTATCTATTAGCTGTAGCTATAGCCCTATACTGATATATACTCTGGCTATAGCTATATAACAATTGATAAACAGATAATATCTGCATATCAATCTTTCTACATATTTAAACTAATATGGATATGGTGTGGATATGCATCATATATTACATTTCATTATATATATCATATAATATAAACATATCATGTACTTTATAAAATATTATATAGTCATGTTTCACTTAATGACAGGGATATGTTCTAAGAAATGCATTATTAGATTATTGTATCACTGTGCCAATATCATAGAGTGTCCTTCCACAAAGCTACCTGATATAGTCTACTAGACATGTAGGCTATATGGTATAGCCTATTGCTTCTAGGTTACACATCCGTAAGTCATGTTACTATTCTGAATAGTCTAGACAATAGAAACACAATAATAAGTATTTGTATAGCTAAACATATGTAAATATAGAAATGATGCAGTAGGCTGGGTGATGGCTCACACTTATAATCCCAGCACTTTAGGAGGCCAAGGTAGGAGGACTACTTGAGCCCAGGAGTTCAAGATCAGCCTGGACAATATAGTATAATGAGACCCTCTCCCAGCAACAATAATAAAAACAAGAAAAGACACAGTAAAAATATGACAGCACAGTAGGATGTGTTTGTATACACCAACATCACCACAAACCCATGTGTTGTGCTGTGCTTTCTGATGGCTATGAGGTCACAAAGCAACAAGAATTTTCAGCTCCACAGTAATCTTACGGGACCCTCATACTATATGCAGTCCATAATTTACCACAACATTGTTACATGACATATTTCTATATATAACGAAATTTAAAAAGATGCAAAAAGATTTGGATTTTTGATCACCAATCAGATTTTATGCCAAACACACTCTGTAGATCTCTTCATAAATATTTGTATAAGAATTTAAGAAAACTTAGCTGTTTTATCAGTTCAAAATGAATTAAGATGAATGGTACAATAAATTGTAAAAGTGATATTTATTATAAGGGTTAGTGATGGATTTTATTTTATTTCATTAAAAAATTTTTTTTTATGGTTAATGACCTAAATATCTTATTTCACTTCTGTTTCCCAAATTTTATTTTAGGTTAAGGGGATGTATATGCAGGTTTATTACATGGGTAAATTTTGTGTCACTGAGGTTTATTGTACAACTGATCCTGTCACCTAGGTAGTGAACATAATATTCAAAAGATAACTTTTTAACCCTCACTTCTCTCCCAGCCTCTGCCTTGAAGTACAGTAGTCTCAGTGTCTATCGATCCTATCTTTATGTCTATTGCTACTCAATGTTTAGGTCCCTTTTATGGTTGGGAACATGTGGTATTTGGCTTTCTGTTCCTGTGTTAATTGTTTAGAATCATGACTTCTAACTGCATCAGTGTTGCTGCAAAAGACATGATTTTGTTACTTTTTATGGCTGCATAGTAATGAATTTTATTTTTCATTTTTAATTTTTATTTATCATTATTATTATTTTTAAGACAGAGTTTTACACTTGTTGCTTAGGCTGGAGTGCAATGGTGCAGTCTCAGCTCACTGCCACCCCTGCCTCCCAACTTCAAGCCATTCTCCTGCCTCAGCTTCCTAAGTAGCTTGGATTACAGGTACCCACCATAACATTTGGCTAATTTTTTACATTTTTAGTAGAGATGAGATTTCACCATGTTGGCCAGGCTTGTCTCCATCTCCTGACCTCAAGTGATCCACCTACCTCGGTCTCCCGAAGTGCTGAGATTACAGGCATGAGCCACTGTGCCTGGCCAGTAATGAATTTTAGATATCTATTTTAAAAATGATTTTGTGCCATGTTTCCTGGCAATAAAATCATTAAAAATAAATCAGTCACAGTTTATTAAGAACAGTTTGTGAATAATAATTTTGTTTCCAGATTCATCCACGTCCCTACGAAGGACATGAACTCATTGTTTTTTATGGTTGCATAGTATTCCATGGTGTATATGTGCCACAATTTCCTTGTCCAGTCTATCGTCATTGTCAGCAAACTGACACAAGAACAGAAAAACAAACACTGCATGCTCTCACTCATAGGCAGGTGTTGAACAATGAGAACATGTGGCACAGGGAGGGGAGCATCATACACTGGGGTCTGTTGGGGGGAAATAGGGGAGGGACAGCAGCAGGGGGTAGGAAGGTGGTGGAGGGATAACATGGGGAGAAATGCCAGACATAGGTGACGGGAGGAATGGAGGCAGCAAACCACATTGCCACGTATGTACCTATGCAACAATCCTGCATGTTTTGCACATGTACCGCAGAACCTAAAATGCAATTATATATATATGTATATATATATATATGTATTCAAAGAGAACAAAAAAATAATAATTTTGTGCACTGATTTTCATATGCAAATATATTCAATAATTAGTGTGTGTGTTAAATGTTATATAGCATCTTACGTTTCTAAGCTGTTTATTAACTATGAGATTGTTCGAGTAACTTAAGTAACATGACGCAAACTCTAAAAAATAGTCACAAAGGTGAATCTGATTAGAGCTGATCAAAGAGAAAACTTGTTAGAGCTAGTAATAAAGCTTTTGGGGACCTTCAAATGGAACTTTGTGAATTTTAAATATGTTTAAATATTGCTGCTGCTCCTCGGGAATATGTTAAAAATGTTAAATATTTAAAATGCGAAAGAATAATTTTCTTGATTGTCTCCCCACTTTCATGAACGCATTCATGTTCTTCATCTTTTTTAATGTCAATATTAAAGGAACATCAATAGGTAGTCCAGACTCCCAATATGCAAATTTAATTTGGTCACCAGAGAATATTTCCTAAGTTTCAACCAAACCTGTTTGAGCTTGAGTTTTATTTTTAGCAGTAGTACTTTTCACAGAAGCAAATTCTGATAGCATTTAGTGTAACTCTCCCAGCTTAACAGTTTTAAATAGTTTTTGGTCTTTTTCATTGTAATTTAAACATTTATTCCTGTGGAATTCCATTTGAACATAGTTTAGTTCCTGCACAATTTGGGACTTGCCAAGACCACTCTCACTTTGGATGCCAGCTGCAAGTTTAGGAATCGCCAAAAGCATTCTCACTTCTGACACAAACTACAAGTACAGAAGTTCCCAAAATTACCCTGAGGTTTGGTAACTTGCTAAAGGAATCACAGAACTCGCCAAGCTTGTTAGACTCATGGTGACAGTTTATTACGGTGAAAGAAAACCAATTAAATTCAGGGAGAGAAGTGAACAGGGCAGGGCCCAGGAGGTTTTTGAGCATGAACTTCTGGTTGTCTTCTCAGTGGAGGACAACTTCTAGCTTCTCCCAGTGAAGTTATGCAAACGGTGTTTTTTCTTTCCTCAGTGATATGTGATGACATCCATGGAATACTGCCAACTAGGGAAGATCATCCAGGTCTTCGTGTCCAGAGTTTCTATTGATTATCAGTGACAAACTTTGGTAGGCCTCTTGCATGACCAACCTTGGTCCCAAGCACATCCAGAGGTCAAGATACTACCAGGTAGTTCAAAAGCTCCACTGTAAGTCATATGGATAGAGAATTTAGGGTGTCCCAAGTCTTGAAGGTAAACAAAGACACTCTTATCAATTACTCTTATCTAAGCATATTCCATGTGCTTAGAGATTATCTCCTAGGAAATGAGGGGAAATGCTAGCCCTCTCTTCAGCAATATTAATTTTGTACTTCACAGGACCTTAAACTTGATTTATTGAATTATACATTTGTATGTGTATATTTTAAATGAAACAAGAAAAACATTTACTAAGTTTTCATTAAATCCAAAAGCTTCATTATTTTTCTGAAAGAGTGTTAAGTAGGAAAATTTAAAGGTAATTTCATTATTTCACTGTTTTAGATTTAATCGTACTTCCTCATCAGTTTATAAATTAGGTAACTACAATCAAAAAAATCTTGAAAGAGTATACATCTAATTTTAATATACTTTCCATGAAATTTTACTCTGATCTCCTAGAATGTAGAAAAAATGCCATAGAGAAGTACAAAATAGAACAATAAGCTTTAATTTAAAAATTCTGCTATAAGAATGAGAAGACTGAAAGTCTTTTCCTGGTAGTGTGACTAATTTGTTATATGATTTGGGCTAATAGCTTAACCTTTCTAGAACTCAATTTGCCCATCTGTAATTAGTGAGCAGATTGAACTACATTGATTTTAAATTCCTTCATTATCTTCAAAATTCTACATATTTATACTTCCCAGAAAAATAGGTCTATGTAAGAATTAACCCATCATAATGACAAAATTAGATAATAAAAGCAGCATTCATCCAATATTAAAAGAATCTAGACAAACGTTAAGTATTTGTTATTTTTATTTCTATATTATAATTTTTGAACTTACTTTTATTAAATATCTCTCCTTACTATCTCAGGAAAATAAAAGCATTTACATTTAAGACAATCATGATTTTAATCAAATTAAATCAAATAGTAAACATTTCAAAATACAGCATCAACACATAGCCCTTTGCTCAATATGCTTGAAGAATATTGAATTTGCCTTGGTTTTTTTATATTACTTGTATAATTTTAAGCTTCATTTATATTTAATAGTATAGATAAGTTAAAATATACCCATTCTTTTATTATTCAAGTAAATTTTTTTGCAGTTTAAATGTGCTTCTGGAATATCAATCATAAGATGACATATTGAAAGATATATAGATACATGATATCCATTAAATCTGCATTCTTTATACATTTTGTGACCTGTCTCTAATAGCTTTTTTGCTTTGTTTTGTTTTGTTTTTACCTTGAAATGGCATATTTACTCTGGCAATGATTTCTCAAGTAAAAATATTTATTTCTGCTAAAAAAAAATGTTTTATTTGGGTGTTTCCTAATACTTCAAATGTTTGTTTCATCAGCAAACATTTGTTCTTACAGCAAATGTTTCCAAAATGGACTATTACTTTCAAGGGTTTTGGCAACTGTGCAGTATGGGCAGTAGGTTTGGCCAACTGTCTTTCCATCTGCTACTCTTGCTTCCCTGTAATTTTTTTCCCAATTAGCCAGGAACACTTTAGAGATCCCAGTGGCTTCCTGGAAAAAAGAATATTTAAACATTTTCTACACTAAAAAATTAAGCATTTACAAAATCCCACACCTAGTAAAACAGAAGATTTTATATATCACTTGAATGCTTTTGGAAGTTGGTGAACTTTTTATAATATTCCCCTTTAAAGTTAATAGATAACTTAAAATATAATCTACTAGAATAATACATAAAGGGAAAATTAGTTACATATTCACACATATGCACACACACACACACACACACACACACACACACACACACATATATATATATATAGCTTTTGAATTAGAAACATAAAATTTGAAAGTTGAAAACTTGCTAATTAAATTTTCTAATAAAAATCTGAAGTAGTTTGTTTATACTTACAGAATATATTCACATATTCACAGATAAAAATATTCCTCTAATTTTTAAAATTACAAAATAAGGGGAAAATATGTTATAATTATATTAATTTTCAACAATTTCTCAAATACAAAATAAAAAATTATAAATTTAATATTATTAAAAATACTATTATTCTTATGATTTAACTTAATTTTATTTAGATGTCTGATTTGACTATGTTAATGAACACATTAAAAGTTAATTTAATAAATGTATTTAATCAATTAATGGAAGCTTGATAATTATATTAATGGGGGTAAGAAAACAAGATTCAGGGTACATTGATTTCTATGCTCATCACAGGAAGAGGGTAGCAAGGGCTAAGTAGAAGTGAAATTGGCACCCACTTATTTTTTCACTCCTTTAAAACAACCTGTTAGAGCAAATTTGGCTGTTGCCCTCATCTCAAGCATGTAAACAAGACCAGTTTCATTCTGGACTTCTGTCACATTGCTTCCCACTCCATATTCCTGGCTCCCTCATTCTTTGGTTCTATAATTCTCTACCACAAATTTAATTTGGCCTCTTTCCTTATGCATTTTCTCTCTGACTTATTGAATTCAAAGCCCACTCTCCCAACTCCAAACCCTGACTTTTTAAATGTATCCGCTTAGGAAGGCATAAAGGATAAACCAAGTAAAATAATCGTGCAGAATAATTGAAGACATCCTGCTTATATCTACATCATGGGAGAAAGGAAATAAATAGACTAGTCAAGATTTAAGCATTGAAGTAGGAGGCATACATTTTAACCCCTGTTCACAAATTCATTTCCTGTTTGAAACACTGTTTAGACATATTGCCAAAACTCATTTGTTTCAAAGGACTACTGCAAAGTTCTTGCTAAAGATGCTCTGGAAGTAAATTTGGCCAGATGGGTGGGTTAAATCTTCATTTCCTCATGCAGGTAACTGATATTTTCAGAGTAAAGACACCTACTGCCTTTTCTGCTTTTAACCAATTTTACAGCCTTTGCTTTCTAATTAGAATAATGGACATACATTGATAGTAATTGGTTGGAAAAGTACATCGTTTTAAAATTTTGAAAACACTAGTCATATGCTCTTCAATACGATTTTGTTTTCATAAAGACATGATCAGTTGACTTCATTTTATGAGGCCCCCAAAGATTTTATCAACTCCATTCCATTATGAGGCCCCCTAACATTTCATCCACCTCAATCTCTATGAATGTAGTTGAGATTTTTTTTTTCTGGCATTCTTTATTATCCCTTTGTTCTATATACCTCTGTATTTTTCAGTCTTGGACATGAGTTGTCCTTTCTTTGTTTATGGACAAATACATTTGTCCATCAAGTCCTGCAAATATAAATATGTAGCTGAAACAATAATGAGAAATATAACTTCTTAGGTTCTGGATCTTCTTCCTTAGAAATGTCAACTAATTTTTCCATTGAAAATAGCCCAATTATGTTAAGTTTTTGCTTTTACAGTATGCTTTCTATAGTCCTGGATTATGCCCTCTCTATTTTTTCTCTAAATTTAGTCATTTTGCTTGTGTCTTCCTGTATTTTTTCTAATTTCATAGATCTCAGAAACACATTTTCTTAAAAGTTATCTTTGAAGCCTACCCACCAAGGACTTAACTATTTGAGGTTCAGCATGTAGCCTTCCTTCTCATGTCTATCCAAATCTTCTATAGCCATTTGGTAGTGGTATCCTATTCTTTAAGGATGGCTGGCTCAATGACTTACTGCGGAATCTATTCAAAAGTTGACAGGAATCTTTGTTATGATTTCCTGGGTCCCACTTTCTTCTGAGAGAGTTATTGGGTTCTTCTTGCTTAACTCTTTTCTTTTCCTTTCCCAACATCTCTATTGGCTACCAGTACTTTTCTTTAGCTAGTAACTTCCAAAAATTATTTTTTGGTCTAATCTCTAATAGCATTCATTTTAACATGTTTAAACGCATTAATCTCCCAAATCATGGATTCATTCTCTTTCACTCTGTCTCTTCTTTTCATCTCTGTCTTCCATAAATATCTAGTTATCTAGTTTGTCTTCTAAAACCTTTGGACTCTCCAGGTATGATCTACTTCCTTTTCATCTTTGGGTACTTCTTGAATTAATCTTCTATCACTTGTAGAACTAAGACTGTCACTTAAACTACTAACATATGCCTGACAAAATAATGCTATCTGGTGCCTTAAATGTCTGTACTGCTTCTGGAAGATTGACTTATTCCAAGTACACAGTTTTCTTAAACTATGTTTGTTGCAATTTTATCATCACTATATTATATATCACAATATACAGTACATACATTATACAGTTTTAACATTATTTTGTTCTAAGTATTAGTAATATTTTCATAGTAGGGACCTCCACATATATATATATATATATATATATGTGTGTATATATATATACACATATATATATATATTTTTTTTAATTTACCACATAACCTGTGAGAGTAAAGTTCTCTGCTTTCCTGGGAGTCATAAACTTATTTAGTACATTCTTGGTAAGTATGTACCCAGAGGAAATGGGAAGGAAATAAGCCATACTGATGTCCTTGTAAGACCTATTTTGGTCTGTATATGCCTTTTATATTTCAACCCAAGGCCAAAATATCCTCTAACGGTTTAGAGATTGTACTAAAAAAGTAAATATAAAGTGTAAAACTAATTAATCTACCAAATCCTCATTAGGTACACCCAACTGCTATTTTGAAAGAAACATTAAAATTAAAATCAAGAACATCCTCAAGGCTAATGATTCCATGCACCCTGGCTTCACACACAAAAAAGTTATCCATGTTTTCTTTCCTGGCTCATGTGCCTAGAGTTGTGATTTTAATGAGTGGATAAAAAGCACTGTTCTTGTTTATTTTAGACTCAATTAAGAAATGAAGCAGCAGAAGCAGATTTGTAGCACTCTTTATTGGTAATAAAGCTAGACTAGAGAGCACATTTTTTGCATATGCCACATGGCCAACTGTAGTGCCTATCTCCTGAGTCTTAGCCTGGGACTAGCACACCTGAGGAAAAACTAGAGATGCAAAGATATATCCTTACCCAACATAATCAGGCGGTGGAAGATGGAGAGACGAGGAACCAAGTTACCTTTGACTAAAACTTTTGGTAGACTTGCCCCGTTCAATTGAGCATTGCGAAACAACACCTCAACCAGGAAATGCACTCCATGTTTGCAGGGCAGAATAAGGGGCAAAGTGGTATGAGAGGTGAAGGGTACAGGAGGAATCCATTTGTGTAGAAATGATCCCATAATCTTTCTAAGACACCGTGACTCTTTTTAGTTAGCAAAATTTCCTCAAATAAAATATCTCATACGATCCTTTTATTGCAATGTAATTAATGGCAGAAAATGTTTTTCTATTTTTGAAACTGAATAACCAAGGCTAAGTTACTTTAAGAAATAAAAAAAATAAGATTTGACTAAGTATAGATTTTTTGAATTGTTTTTATCCCTGCCTCTATAGAAATTACAAATTCTAGGAATGAGGTTTTATTTTTTACAAATTTCTGGAAATTCACAAATATTAACTCTTCAAATATGACCTACTCCCCAGTGTCTTCTATTTATTTTCTTTTGCACTATCTTGTTACACAAAAACTGAACTTTCTCGATGCATGTTTATTTCTTAAACACTTTTGTTTCTTGCAGCATCCATTTTGATGCCACTTCTATGCATTACGTGTAACGTCTTCAGATTTGTCTTTCAACTTAACAATTCTAACTTCAAATGAGGCTAATATTTTTCATTAAATTGTCTTTTGAGTTTAAACGTGAATGATTATTTATATACATTTCTATTTCAGTATTTTTCTCACACCTATCTGTAGTGTTTAATATCTTATTTTTAGTCTCTGCTCAAGGAAACTCATGTATTATTTGTTAAAAGTTGAAGAGAAAGATTATCTTAAAGCTGCTGTCTGGTGAATGCCTGTTACATGCTCAAAAATCTGCTTGTTTGGCAAGTCATAAAATAGCTCTGTGAGGATATTGTTATTATCCTCTTACTGCATTTGAGGAAACTGAGTCACTGATGTTCTAAGATTAAAACTGAGTTGCACATGCCTTTGGATTATCCTGAGACTTTCCAAAGCATGTATGATCATAGATAGTACTAAGGGGATCAATTTTCTTAACTAATTGTTCCATATTTTTTCTTACAATTTATTTTGATGAAAAGTTTGATTAATTACTTTCCACTTTTTAGTTTTTAAATTATTTTTAGTTCTCTCTTCAGTAGTTACCTTACGTTAGGTACAGGGTGTTGCTAATTATCCCATTTGTTATATCATCCGAACACACATGGTAGAATGTGTATATACTGTGATATTTTATGAAACATTATTATTTTAATAATTTTAGATAGTTTCATGATCTAGTGTTGCAGGAATATCTTTAAGCATGATATTTTTACTTGATGAGAGGTTAAAATAAAACACTCAGTGAGGGAAAAAGAAAACCAAAATTGTGGTTTCCCAGAAGCAAGTGAAGAACATTATTTTGGGAAAAAAATATCAATAGTGCCAAGGGATACTGAGAAATAAATGACAGATAATGAATATTAGAGTTGGGCAAAATTAGGGCAATTGGTAGCCTTAAGAAGTAAATTCTATTGGAGTATTCAGTTCATTCATTGTAAAGAAAGCAAAATATGTGGGCCCCAATAGAACTGTTTGAATTATGGCAGTCAGTACCATGAGCAGGATATACTACACTGGGAAAAGTTTCTATATACTTTCTTGGCTTAGAGTTTCTTGGTACAAGTAGCTAATGTAAACAGGACCCCCAAAGGTAATGAGATACATATGAGAGGTAAAATAAATTAATTTTGCATCTTTCTGTAGTAGGTAGTGCTTTATTTATTTATTTATTTATTTATTTATTTATTTATTTATATTGCTGTACCTGTTAACAGAGAGTACTGTAGTTCCAAATGCAATTTAGACTTAGGAACCTCTGTTCCATTTACCACGTGATCCAATCCCAAGGTCTTAACTTCTGTCCTGATGTTAGAATCAAACTCCAACTCCCAGATTAGCCACAGTATCTTACAGGTATACCTTACTTGGTTTCTTTTCCCTCTTTTAAAAAATCAGGACTGAAATTTGCCATATGGAGAGCTCAACATTATATTTAAATTATTTGCTACTGTCTTTTCAACTTCATTATACATTTTTACTATTATCTTAGAATGTTTTAGAACAATATTTTAGTTTTGTTTGTAAAGGAATGAAGGAATAAAAGAATGAAGGCTGATTTTGATTACTGGAATTGTTTAACATTTGACATTTGGGGATTAGAGAACTTAAAATAAAACACTCAGTGAGGAAAAAAGGAAACAAAAATTATGGTTTCCCAGAAGCAAAATGAAGAACATATTTTGAGAAAGAAATATCAACAGTGCCAAGGGATAATGAGAAATAAGGTATAAATAATGAACATTCTATTTGGGCAAAATCGAGGTAATTGGTAACCTTAAGAAGTTAATTCTAGTGGAGAAATTCAGTTAATTCATTGTAAAGAAAGGAAAATATGTGGGCAAAAAGTAGCATCCTTTGAGATATGGCAGTGGAGAGATGGTTTTTTATTGTTTCTATTTTCTTTTTTAATGAAATAAGAATGAGTTCATCATTCTGAAGCTGAGAAACAGGGAGAGTGCATTCGAGGTTTGAGAATTGAACAACGTTGTAAAGCAATTATTTCAGAGTGTGGGAGACTTAATTGCCTAAGGAAAGAAAATAAAAGAGTTCAAGGCAGGATGGAAGGTCTACTAGAGATTTGTGTGTTTAAATTTAAAATAAGTCTTCCAACATAGTCCTAATTTTTCTCTAGCTATATTCCCTTTCTTGAGCACAAGCACAGAGTAGATGAAAAGTTGAGTACAAACAGGCTCTAGTTTTGAATGCTGATATAAAGTAGTTAAAGAGAGAGATAGGAGCTGAATCTATATTCCAGGGAATTAATGCAGTTCTTGCAAATGGAACTTAAGTTTAATAAAAAGGGATATAAGAATCTGAAAGCACTGGTGAATAATTATATAAAACATTCATGTCTTGGAGGATCTTTGGAAGCAGGCATTCTGAAGTGTGAGTAATATATTAAAATAAGTGATGTGGAACATTCTGAAGTTGCAATTAAAGATTAAGAAGTGTAAATTCACTTTCTATTTTATAGTTACAGGTTTTGAGATGGTCTAGCGTCTAACTTTGGTAGAAAATAGCTGAACTCAAGTGGAAAAAGAAAATGTTGGAAATAAGATCAAAGAAGTAAGAGACTAGGATGTTGCATGGATAATCCAGTACAAAGTACTAGCACCGCTAATAAAGATAATAGTTGTTGGAATAGTGGTTGCAACTGTTTTCAAGAAATGAAAGAAGTTTTGCATTGACCATAACTCTAAGTTATTATCACAAGATGTTACTTCAAAGGAGTGAAGATAAAGTCTGGAATTGTGAGGAAAAAACATGGAGGAGGCTCTTAATTTCCAGGAGTTATATTTGCAATGTTGATATTAAAATAATGAATTCTTATGAAGGCTGCAGGGGCTTCATTCAGATTAACATGGCATAGAAAGATTCAGAGAAGAGCTGAAGATTATGGAAAATTAAGCAGGATAGGGCAAGAATTTCTGAGGGTAGTTGAAAGATTGGGGAGTTGAGGAAATTTTTGAAGGGTAGATTTGGAATACTAAAAAAAATTTTGAAGATGACAGTATGGATTATAATTGAGGACCTAGAAAAGTTGTATTTCTGATTATGATTGAGCCAAAAAGTATGATGTGTAATGTAATTCCTTTAATAGTTCTTTTTAAGAAAAGGCAGGCCAGCATTTTTATTAGAGCCTTTTTCTTGGAATAAATTCTTTTTTTTTTTTTTTTTTTCTCTTTGAGACGGAGTTTCGCTCTTGTTACCCAGGCTGGAGTGCAATGGCGCGATCTCGGCTCACCGCAACCTCCGCGTCCTGGGTTCAGGCAATTCTCCTGCCTCAGCCTCCTGAGTAGCTGGGATTACAGGCACACGCCACCATGCCCAGCTGATTTTTTGTATTTTTAGTAGAGACGGGGTTTCACCATGTTGACCAGGATGGTCTCGATCTCTTGACCTCGTGATCCACCTGCCTCGGCCTCGCAAAGTGCTGCGATTACAGGCGTGAGCAACCGCGCCCGGCCGGAATAACTTCTTATGTCGTCAAATAAATACCCACACATTCTGCCAGATACATGACATTTTTGGCATCTTGATTAAATCTGGGAGTGGGAGCACATGGAGCTCTGAGGGCCTGCTTCAAAATCGGTTGTCAGTGGTGAAATAGATGTGTGGTGTCCAGAGTCTTGTGTTCCACCTGAAATTCTGCTTAGGATGGAGCAGGCAAGGTCATTCCAAGGGAATATGAATCTTTGGGATCACAAACAGCTCTATGGAATCACAGAGAGATTCTTTCAATTCTCCTATAGGCAGTGTTACAGCAGGGCAAGTGTGGAGTCCTGTGAGGAGGATATACAGCTCTGTGGGACATTTTGTATCTTGCTTTTCATGAATACTATTTATTACCTCTGAAGCCTGTATATGCATGCTGCATGTTCTCATTTTTCTCTCTGTATTTTAGTTTCTCTTTCATATTTTGTCTAGTTGTATACCTGAATTCTAGATCACTTAGATTTATCTTCTGATTTTCTCTTTCTTCAGTGCCACACATAAATACATACATAAAGATATATATACTTATATATATGATTTAGGTATATATGTATATATAGATGATTTAGAATTGTAAATTATATACATGCATACATACAGATCTATACAGATGTACGTACATCTACACATGTACATGTGTACATGTATATATGTACATATATCTATACATGTACATCTATACATCTGTACATCTATACATCTTTAGATGTACATATGTACATACATCCATACAGATGTATGGGTGTATATATGTAACTGTTAATTATATACATACATACAGATGTATAGATGTACATACATCTATACATGTACATGTGTACATATATATGTATGTACGTCTATACATCTGTATGGATATATGCATGTACATATATCTATACATCTGTATAGATGTATATATATAATATTTGCAACATACATCTACACATCTATATGTATGTATGTGTGTATATATAATTTGCAATTTTAAGTCATTATGGTAAAATTGTGCCAGTTAGAAAGGTATGCACAAGAGTTAGTGTTACAGTGAGAAAACACAAATAAAGTAGTGGTTGCCCTGAAGGAATCACAATTTTACATTGAAAAGACCCCATGAGAACTACTTTGTGTGTGTAATTCTTGTTATATTTCTTGTCCCCAGGGTTTGGTGAAAGATCAGTTATCACCAACCAGGGTCTGAACAAAACCTCCTCATTCTGGATGCTTAAAAAACTCAAAAACCTAAAATAAATGATGTTGTCATGGATATAAAACAAGATATAGAACAAAGTCCCAAGCAGGCTTTGAAATGGAAATCCTGTGTAAAATTGGCCCAAAAGGTATTATTCTGAGAAAAATCCTTCTGAGCTTTTCAATTCATGGGGCCAAATCAGTAACTAATTTATCAGACCTCTTTCTATCAGCATTTTTTCTTATATAAAAATAACATTTATGATACCAGACAGCAGAAGAGGAATTAGATGTAGATGTTATATGTCAGAAAATAATTTCACCAAAGTACCATACAAATCAGTCTATATATAAACAATCCTTTAAAAGAACCTACTCTTAGGAAAATAAACCCAGTACTGAGGACATTCAACTAAATATTATAGCTCAATTCATTGTGGTGCATATTAAGGAACTTCAGTGGGTAGAAACACAAGGTGTCTCATATATGCATGCTTAATTGAGTGGGAGTCTTAGTCAAAGGCACAGAGATATTTAGCTAATTCTCGGTGAATCTCCATTTCTGTCAATGTTTAAGGACAAAATTGAAGACATTGGAAGACATTCACAGACCTGAAGAAGAGCCCTTTAGCCAACTTCCTATATGTGTAAACTAGGAATAATTGTTTAATATAAGCTACTGAGATTTGAGGATAGCTTTCTATACAGCATTATTGCTACAATGGCTGATTGACAGAGCTAACAAAATCAGAAATATATTTATTGCATCTATAAGATTGTAAACTCTGAGTAATCATAGTATACTACTGCAAGTAGAAAGATGAGACTTTTGAGATATAGAAGTGTATATTATTTGCTAGATACAGAGAACATATACTAATCGAATTAACATGACATGTTTTTATTCCTCCCAAAGTGGATTCTACAGAACACATTCCATTGAATATTCATAATCTTAAAAGTTATGTTGCCAAATTGTTATTTTAAACGTTGTATAAAGAATAACAAAAATCAGGCACTATCAGTACAGGGGATTCTTGGGGTTTTGCTTTTTTTTTTTCTGATTCTGATTTCACTTTCTTATCTTTGCCACCTTTATTCTAGGCTATTTTTCCCTATGCACTTAACATTTATATGTATCTGGTTAAAAAATTGACAAAATTATCATAGGGATTAGGAAATTTTCAAAATTTCCTATCCATTTTATTTTTAAAATATTCAATCTTAAGGAATGAATTGTGTCTCCCCCTCAATGACCCCCAACCAAAATTCATAGGTTGAAGTTATAGCTTCTAATGTTACTGTATTTGGAGATAGGGCCTTTAAGGAAATAATTAGTTAAATGAGGTGTTAAGGGTGTGACAATCCAATAAAACTGTTGTCCTTGTAAGAAAAAAATAAAGAGACACCAGGAGCATGTGACACAGAGGAAAGGCCATGTAAGTACACGCAAGAAGGCAGACATCTGAAAGCCAAAGAGAGATGCCTCACCAGAAACCAAGCTAGTCAGCACATTGCTCTTGAACTTCTAGACTCCAGGAATGTAAGAAAATAAGCATTGGTTGTTTAGCCACCCAGTCTGTGGTATTTTGTTATGTCAGGGTATGTAACTGTGGTTTAAGCCACCCAATCTGTGGCGTTTTGTTGTGCCAACCCTAGCTGACTAACATATTCAATTAGGCACTTGAACATATCTGAAATATAAAGTGATTCAAACTGTATCATTGATTTTCCTTATCACTGCTGTTTTTTCCCCATCCCAGGCAATTCAGACTGTGTCCAACCAGTGACTCATAAATATATTTCTTCTTATGTTTGAATAATCTATTTTCTTTTCTTTTTCTTTTTTTGGTGAAATGTAGTCTCTCTCTGTCACCAGGCTGGAGTGTAGTGGTGCTATCTAGGGTCAATGCAACCTCCGCCTCCCGGGTTGAAGCAATTCTCCTGCCTCAGCCTCCTGAGTAGCTGAGACTACAGCCATGTGTCACCACACTCACTTAATTTTTGTGTTTTTAGTAGAGACAGAGTTTCACCATGTTGGCTAGAATGGTCTCCATCTCTTCACTGCATGATCAGCCCATCTCGGCCTTCCAAAGTGCTGGAATTACAGACACGAGCCACCGTGCCTGGCCTGAATAATTTATTTATTTTATGCCTCCCAATATACAATTTATAGCAAGTCCATGCTTAATTCCATTACATGACAAATTGATTTGTCTATTTTTCTATCTATCAATTCCAAATCACCCTTACCGCTCACCAGGACTACTATAATAGCTTCCTCACCAATTTCCTTCATTCTACTTCTACTCTCCTGTAATTTGACCTCCACAGAGTCATCAGTGTAGTATTCTGGAAATATAAGCCATACCATGTCAAATGCTGCCACTCCTCTCAATGACTTCCCATTGATAAAGGGCTTTCCCAATCTCATTTTCTACTCCTACATGCCTTGTTCACCACACTCATTTATAAGGGCCTTTTTTTCTGTACTGATAAATCACCAGGTTCCTTCCATTTTGCTTCTACTCTGTTCTTGCATGGGGCGTCCTTTTACCAGAGCCCTAAGTCCTAGCCCAAATATCACCTTCTTAAAAAAGAGTTAATAACTTTCCTATGTAAAGTTTGCCTTTATTGTCAATAACTCTCTAGCTTTTATTATGCTTCTTTATGAATTCTCTCTAAAGGTTATCTGAAAATATTTCCTAGTTCTAGTAGGGTTTCAATAAATATTTATTGAGTAAATAGATGAACAATTATACAACAGTTATATTCTTTCAGCAATGAAAATGTGATAGGGCTGGAAGAGTATATGGGTGTAAGGACAGAAGGCATATAATACATGCATACACATATGTATGTATATATGCATGCATCTGTATATCTGCCCAAATCAGAATTCTTCTGTTTGAAAGTGAAAGAAGCAAAAACAAAATAGGGAACTTAGGATGGTGGGATATTGAAAGAATTGTGGGACAAAGAATCTTAAAGAACAATAAAGGTTGGGCTTTAGGGTCAATTATAAGTAAACATTTGGATAAAATCTGACCATCCCTCCCTCCCTCCCTCCCTCCCTCCCTCCCTCCCTCCCTCCCTTCCTCCCTTCCTCCCTTCCTCCCTTCCTCCCTTCCTTCCTTCCTTCCTTCCTTCTTCCCTCCTTCCCTCTCACTTATGTTTCAGTATGTAGGTATTATTTTTTATTTGTTTTGAAAATGGAAGGAGTCAAAACTATTGTTAACTTTTAAGTTTCATATCTGAAGGATTTTTTTAAAAATTCCAATTTGAATATTCTGAGAGTTTAATCTGAGTGAGTAAATTAGTGTCTGTGGCTTGTCCATACACAACCATAGCTAGAAAAGTAAGGCCATGTAAGACTGTGGAATCCCAATGACTGTCATGGAGCTACACAGATATGTGGAGGAAAGGGAGGAAAAGATAGCCCAGTTTCCAGAAGGGACACATGCTGGTAGTACCATACCACTGATGCTCTTTCCAACAGTTACAAAAATAGTTATGTGCTAAAATGATCTCCAACAGAGTCTAAATCATAGGGATCTGAAAAACTACCATGCAGCCCCACTCCCTTCATTCAATATAAGTTTGATATAAATCTTATACCTAAGAAACTTGAGCCAGCCAAAGGTTCAACATTGAAACTATTCATTGCTGCTCATTCTAATTTAATACAGAAAAAAATATGTTATTTATGTAGATGATACTTTAAATAAAGAACTGTAAGATACCACATTGAAATAAGAACATTTGGTAAAAACATAATATATATTATTTTAGTAATAATAAGATCATTATTTCAGAATAATCTATAAAGTTTGATTAAAATATATTGTTTATGTAAATAAAAGAAGAAAAATATCTTCATTCTTTTTTCTACACAAAATAACTTAGATGCAATGAAAGTAGCTACTTTTAGCTTAGTTCTATAATGCAGTTTTAAGAAAAGCCCAAGGTGACTTAGCATATTTTATAATTAATTTATTTGCTTTGGGATGAACTTTTTACTCTGTGATTTGAAAGCAGTACACTTCCTATATTTCATTGTTTTGATGTAAAAATGGATCATAAAATGATTGTGTGATGAAAAATAGCTTACACTATTATATTCCTGCCCAACTGGAACTCTGCATTAATATAGTTTTATCCTTTGATTAATGTTCCGTCAAGGTGGAAGTCACATTGTTTGTGATTTCTGTTCTTGATAACATAAATCATGATCATAGTAAACGTAAACTTTCAGAACAGTATCTATTTGTTATGCTTTGTTAGGTGAGGGACACTATGGTATTTAACTGTGACATAAATCTTTTCTCTATTTAGTATAAAACTACCTTGAACTAAAGCCCTGATGATAAAATACATGATGGAAGAATATAGTTGGATTTGCCTGTCCAGTGATTTAGATGCCTTTGTTTCGAGAACAGTATTTATTTAAATATGTAAACATTGTCTAAAAGTCTCCTAATTTCCAGCACTTTGTTTACAGATTTTTTTCTGTTAACCTAAAACACGTTATATTGATTTTGTATCTAAGATTATATTTCATTTTATGTTCTTTCTACATAAAAGACATTAATATCTACCAATAGGAGTGTGTTATGTTCTTTCTAAGAAACAGAATGTGTTATATTCTTTCTAAGAAACAGATTGGATAATGGAGGATAAAACTATCAAATTACCATATACATGACTAGAAATAGTTTTTTTAGTTATTCAGTACTATTCAATTTTATTCTGTATTGTTTTATTTTCTTCTGTCCTATTTCTGGAAAACATTTTGCTTCTTTAATAATATTTATGCATGAAAATATATGTAAATTTGAAAAAATACTGTCTTGATAAAATGTCAATTAGTATCTCTGCTTCAGTGTCTTTCTATTGCTTTAGGATAAATTCTCATGACACTCTTTACTTCTCTTACCTATGTCAAATATCCCCCCAAAAATCTAAACAGTTAATGGGTATTTATGTTTCTAATGTTAATCTTTCATACTTTGGTCAGCATAATTCATAGATGGACCAAGATTTCCCACTGTACTCCACCAATTAGTTATGTTATATGACATGGTTGACCTTAACCTAGGTGAATTATGTAAGACAAGGGGGCCTAACATCACCACACAAATCCTTTAAAAGAAGAAAGGTTTGGCCAGGTGTAGTCTCTCAGGCCTGTAATCCCAGCACTTTGGGAGGCCGTGGCAGGTGGATCACAAGGTCAAGAGTTTGAGACCAGTCTGGCCCATCTCTACTAACAATACAAAAATCAGCTGGGCATGGTGGCAGGCACCTGTAGTCCCAGCTACTTGGGAGGCTAAGGCAGGAGAAGCGCTTAAACCCGGGGAGGTGAATGTTGCAGTGAGCTAGGATTGTGTTACTGCACTCCAGCCTAGCAACAGAGTACTTCTAAAGTTTAAATTATGTGTTTAGGATGGACACATTCAATGCAGTCAATATATTACTGATGTGGAGCAGTCCAAGAATTAAATTTAAACAATTTTCGGAGCAATAAATAAAACTCGGATGTTTGACCACTGCCATAATTCACTCAAATATTCAATAGAAACTCATCACAGTGTGAGGGTTTACACTACATTCATTTATCCAATAAATATTTAGTGCTTATTACGAGTAAGGCATTGCAGGGGTTATAATGAAAAATAAAGCATGAACTTTGCCCTCAAGGGGCTTATAGTCTAGGATGGAAAAAATAAGCAAGAACATAAATAGCCATAAGGTAGAAAGTGATGTGTCATAACGAAAACTCAAATAATGCACCATGGGAGCTATTAAGAAAGATTTCTCCAACTGTTAAGGGAGATTAGAGAAAATTGAAAATTGAAAAGTAGAAAGTGAGAGGGGTTCTTTACTGCTGACATTGAGGGGACACATGGTAAGGACTTTAGGGCCATTCCTGAGAAGCTGCGAACTGACAATCTGCAAGAAAATGGGAATCTCAATCTAATATCCACAAGAAATTAGACTCCACCAGAAACTTGAAAAAGCTTGAAGGTTAATTATTTTCCAGAATATCCAGATAAGAGCTTGGCCTGACTGACAACTTACTTTAAGATTCATGATCATCTAAGCAGATATTCAGCAATGCCTTATGGGACCTTTGATTTATAAAAACTGTGAGATTTTGAATCAGTATTGTTTTTAAGCTGCTGAAATTGTACTTTATGATAAAAGAATAAGAAACTAATACATATGCTTGTATATAACTTTGTAAGTATAGGCAGCAAAGTTCATAATGTCATGCATTGCTTAATGACAGGGATAATTCTGAGAAATGACTCATTAGGTGATATTGTTGTTGTTTTGTGCAAACATCATGCAGTATAGTTCCACAAACCTTCATGGTAGAGACTATATACACCTAGGCTATATGATATAGCCTATTGATCTTAGGCTGTAAACCAAGTTATTATACTGAATACTCTAGGGAACTTAGTGCAATTGTATCTATGAAGCTAAACAGAAAAGGGTACAATAAAGATAAAGTAAATTATAATACTATAATAAAATTATAATTTTCCACTATCATATATATGATCTGTCATTGACCAAAATGTTACTATTCAGAGTATGACTGTCGTATCTTCTACAATATCCACATTGTTTAGCATAAGATGTTGGGTATATCAATGTTAAATAAACATTTGCAAAATAAATAAATACCTATGTCCAGACATAAAAAATATTCTAGATATGATTGTGGTTTCTGGGTAGAATTAAGTTCCTTTGTTCTGAAATTGTAACTTTTTGAACACTTTATTTGTGATAGGTAGTATATTAGTTGTTCTACTTGCATTATCTCATTGAATTGCCACAATTATCATCTAAGAAAAGTATTACTATAGTCAGTTTGTCTGAGTGAAAAATATTGGTCTTAGAGAGACTATATAAATTTTCTGAGATGATTCAATGGTGAAAACCAAATTTCCTCTTAGATGTGTTAAACTCAAAAGTCCTATGATTAATTATTTGCTTGAAATTATTAACTCTTTCACAGAGACAAATACTCATTGTTTGTCCTGTGCTCAAGCCATTAATTCAATGCCTACACTTTTGTATGTATTTGATTGAGAGGATATGATATTACTTATGTAAGATATCATATTGAAAATCATTTGAGAGTGCAGAATCATCTCTTACAAGTATTTATTTAAATGCATCATTTTCTCTCTCCTCCCCCTGTCCCTCCCCTTCATTCCTTTCACTCTTTCTTATTTTCTTTGCGAGTATTTGCTAGTCAATTCCCTTATTAAATCATGAAAGAGTTGTTGGCATCAAAGATGACATGGGATTGGTGGAGTCAACATCTTATATAAATGACATAAATAGAAAGAAATATCTTACATCTCCTTCATTTCTCCTTCTACTTTGAGACTGCAAGGAAGAGGAAGGAGGGCCACATTTTCTTTTTTATACAGTAAGTGCCAAACATTGAAGAATTGCTGCTGGTCTAGCTTACTGCCCATATTTGGGGTTGAGGGAAGAATAGAAAGTTTTTTATTGGATAAGAAGAAGAAAGTAATTAGATTTGCTACTAAATTTATGATGGCAGAAGACTTCTTAAAAAGGACAATAATCAATCTAACAGCTTATTTGTTCCGTATTTGAACACAGCTTGTCCATATAACTTCATAGATCATAAACTGTATGAATCCATGAATGGCACCCCCTAGATTTGTACACCACAGAAATGCACTTAAACAACTTGGATATATCCTGTTGTACGATCAAGAAAACATTAATCTATTCTTTTTATTGTGTTGCCTTTTAGAATGTGGTAATGTCGTTGAACTCCTTCCCTTAACAAAATAAAATATTTACCACTATGAATGTGTGATAAATAATACTTGTAAGGACTTTTTTTTAAAGTGTCAAAGAAAACCACATCCTCAGATGATTCTCAGCATGTGTGTTCACTATGAACCTGATATGAATTAAGACAGATGAAACATGAGCGATGATTCTGCACTCTCAAACAGCCCATTCTTTACCATTTTCCCTTCTCCATTGTTTCTCTTCTCTGGTAGCAGTTTATGAAGATCCACTATAAGATATGGATAAAAATTATAAACTAATAGATTTAGTCATCTCAAGGTGACTAAGATATGATTTAATGTACTACATAGGGGTAAGGTATTAGTATTAGTAAGAAGAGGGAATATATTTGTGTTGAAAAATGTTCAGATTATACTGAAACCAGTTAGGAGTCTTAAGAAAAATCCTGGGTGTCTAATGTAAAATACATAAATCAAAGTTACTGGATCAATACTGTAGTTACAAAAACAAACAAAAAATACCTAAGGTTCAAGTAATTTATTATGAAGAAGTAGGCCAGGGTGGTGGCTCATACCTGTAATCCCAACACTTTGAGAAGTTGAGGCTGGTGGATCACTTGAGTTCTGAAGTTTGAGGTCAACCTGAACAACATGGTAAAACACCCTGTCTCTATAAAAGATTTACGAAAAGAACAAACAAATAGCCAGGCATGGTGCTGCAGGCTTGTAGTCCCAGCTACTTGTGAGGCTCAGGAATTCGAGGTTGCCCTGAGCTATAATTATGCCACTGTGCTCCAGCTGGGTAACAGAAGAAGACCCTGCACTCCCCACCCCCCAAAAAAGAAGTAAAATATGGTTAGATGACACATTTCTCGGGAAGCAATGCTACCTCAATTTCAAATTGCAAAATTCAGAAAATATCTGGGGCAAGGTGGCCGTCTCGACACAGCCAGGTGAACATCTGCCACGGAAGGACGAGGATGACTGGCACACTTCTAACAGATCTTCAGACGGAAGGCACTGAGTGTAGATGGAGGGACGGCACAGAAGCTGGGTGAAGGACGGGGAAGCCGGGAACCCTGTGTGGGGCTACTGTGCACTGGTACTCATTCCTGGCCCCCAATAATCCTGGGGAAACTGGTGAGTTCAACTGGCAAAGAGCAACCTACTTACACCTCAGCACTCTGGAACCCTGGAAGGAGGAGAGTCCTTGACCACCACAGATACTCGAGTTGGCAGGGAGAGCTGCTTAGAGAAGTAGTAGGGGCAGCATGCCAGCTGTTGTAGAGCCAGGTTTGGTGTGGGAGCATCCCTACTAGAGCACGGCCGAGGACATCCATACCCCTTTGCTTGAGTTGTTCCCATAGGAGAATTTAGCTCTAGGGGAAGCATTGGACTGAACTCTGCAGAGCAGTCTTGCCCATCAGATGGGGCCAGTCCAACTTGAGCAGCCTTGGTCTGTGGGTCTCTCCTGGGGCCACAGCCTGGGTGAACCTGCTTGCAGTGCAACCTCGGGTTCTCTGGGGACCTGCATCATAGCTTCCTTGCTAGAAGACAGTGCTTGATCAGCTGAGAGCTCCAGCAGGGCTACCCTTGCAGCCACATACCGGCCTGCACACTCTCTCCCCAGCTGCAGCTCACCTTACTCCCCCAGGGCCCACAGCCACCCTGCATATCACTTGGCCAGCATGTATGTAGGCAGATGGATTTTGCCTTCTCTGCCCCACCAGCATGCATGTGTGCATGAATCCTGCCCTGCCACTGCTGCTGGTGGCAGTGCACTCCTCTCCCCAACTCTCACTTTATTACCATTCCAGTCAGAGCCTTGGCAGACACAGAGTCACCAGCCCTGCCCCTGCCAGCAACCTGCCCCTGTGCCAACACTGCTGCCTGAGTGAAACTAGGTGTGGAGAACAGCAAACCCTCCCCCCCACCTGAGTGCCAACTCTGTCTGTATGAACATGCACAAAGGACGTATACAGTCTTGTGCCTACCAACTCCCTGCCCCCATGCTACCACCACCACCAGCAAGACAGTGCACACAACTGCCAGTAGGGGTCCCCCACCCCACACCCTGCTGTGATGCCTCTGCCTCTGTTGCAAATGCCCTCAGAGAAGCTGGCACCCCAGCACCTGCCAACACCCTGCCATAGCCAACAAGCATGCACCCAACAGTGCTGCCCCTACAGCTGCTGCCAGCACATGCAAACAAGGACAGATCCTGCTGCCACTATCCTACAAAACACTTTGGCTGGCACCATCTGTCAGAGTGATGGGATTAGCAGCCCAGGAGCACCTCAGTTACATGAGTGCACTGAGTTCCTGATGTCAAGAAGCCAGAGAACAAAGTTAGGGCAGATATCAGTTCCCAGAGTTAGAGCACACAGTCTAGGGACTGTGAACTAAGGCTTGACCCCCTAAAATCTTCCAAAACCAAAGCCGCTTGACTGACCCCACCTTACACCATATTTAAACCCTCAAGCTTATCAAATAAAATGAACAAAAGAAAAAAAAAATCCAAAAGATGGCAACTTCAAAAACTGAAGGAACATCACCCCACAATGATGACCAGCACAAGAACTCTGACAACGCAAAAATCCAGAGTGCCTACTTTCCTCCAAACAACTGCACTAGCTCTCCAGCAAGGATTCTGCACCAGGCTGAGATGGCTGAAGTGATAGAAATAGAATTCAGAATATGGATAAGAACAAAAATTATCAAGATATGGGAATAGGTTGAAACCCAATCCAAGGAAGCTAAGAATTACAATAAAATGAATCAAGTGCTGACAGACAAGATAGCCAGTAGAAAATAATGTAACCAACCTGACAGAGCTGAAAAATCACACTACAAGAATTTCATAATGCAAACACAAGCACTAATAGCAGAATACACCAAGCAGAGAAAAGAATCTCAGAATTCAAGACCAGCTTTCTGAAACAAGACAGTCAGACAACAATAGAGAAAAAGGAATGAAACAGAATGAACAAGACTTGGGAGAAGTAAGGGATTATGTCAAGAAACCAAATCTACAACTGTTGGTGTCTCTGAAAGAGATGGGGAGAATGAAGGCAACTTGGAAAACATGTTAGGATATCATTCATGAGAACGACCCCCACCTAGCTAAAGAGGTTAACATTCAAGGTCAGGTAGTGCAGAAAACCCTAGTAAGGTACTTCGCAAGAAGATTATCCCCAAGACACATAATCTTCAGATTCTCCAAGGTTGAAATGAAAGAAAAATCTTAATGGTAACTAGAGAGAAAAGTCAGCTACAAAGGGAAACCTATCAGACTAACAGTGGACCTCTCAGAAGACACCCTATAAGCCAGAAGAGATTGGGGGCCAAAATTTAATATTCTTAAAGAAAAGAAATCCCAACCAAGAATTTCATGTTTGGCCATACTAAGCTTCATAAGTAAAGGAGAAATAAGATACCATTCCAGACAAGCAAATGCTGAGAGCTTTCATCACCACCAAACGTGCCTCACAAGTGCTTCTGAAGAAAGCATTAAATATGGAAAGGAAAGATCATTATCAGCCACTACAAAAACACACTTAAGTACACAGACCAGTAGCACTATAAAGCATCCACACAAACAAGTCTGCATAATAACTAGCTAACATCATGATGATAGAATCAAATTCACACATATAAATACTAACCTTGAATGTAAATGGGCTAAATGCCTCAATTAAAATGCACAGAGTGGCAAGCTGGATAAAAAAACCAAGAACCAATGGTATGCTGTCTTTCAGAGACCCATCTCACTTGCAATGACAACCACAGGCTCAAAATTAAGGGACAGAGAAAAATCTACCAAATACATGGAAAACAAAAAAAAAGCAGGGGTTGTAATCTTATTTTAGAGAAAGCAGATTCTAGACCAGCAAAGATCAAAAAGATGAAGAAGGGTAGTCCATAATGACAAATTGTTCAATTTAATAAGAAGACCTAACTATACTAAATATATATTCACCTAACACAGGAGCACTCAGATTCATAAAACAAGTTCTTAGAGACCATTAAAGAGACTTAGACTCAAACACAATAATAGTGGGATTATTCAATACCACTAACAGTATTAGACAGATCATCAAGGCAGAACATTAACAAAGATATTCAGGATCTGAACCTAGCACTGGGTCAAATAGACCTGATAGCTACAGAACTCTCTATCCAAAAACAACAGGATGTACATTCTTCTCATTGCTACATGGTTCATACTCTAAAATCAACCACATAATCATATGTAAAATAATCCTCAGTGAATGCAAAGGTTATCATACTAAACACTGTCACAGACCACAGCAGAATAAAATTAGAAATCAAGATTAAGAAAATCACTCAAAACCATACACTTATATGGAGATTAAGTAACCTGCTCCCAAATGACTTTTAGGTAAATAATGAAATTAAGGCAAATAGCAGTAAGTTATTTGAAACTAATGAAAACAAAGGTACAACATACCAGAATATCTGAGACACAGGTAAGGCAGTGTTATAAATAAAAAAAATTATAGCACTAAATGCCCTAACATCAAAAAATTAGAAAGGCTTCAATTTAGCACCCTAACAATACAAGTAAAAGAGCCTGAGAACCAAAAGCAAACCAATGCCAAAGCTAGCAGAGGACAAGATAAAAGCAAAATCAAAGCTGAAGTGAAAGAGATTCAGACATGAAAAACCACTTGAATGATCAGCAAATCCAGTAGTTTTTTTCTTTTGAAAAGAAAAAAAAAGGTAATAAAATATAGAGACTACTATCTAGACTAATAAAGAAAGAGAGAAGAGAGAAGATTCAAATAAACACAATTAGAAATGACAAAAGGAATATTACCACTGACCACTCAGAAATACAAATAACCATCAGGGAATATTATGAACACCACTATGCACACAAACTAGAAAATCTAAAAGAAAGAAATAAATTCCTGGGCACATACACCCTCCCAAGACTTAACCAGGAAGAAATCGAATCTCTGAATGCCCGAGTGATGATCTTCAAAATTAAAACAGTAATAAATTGCCTACCAAACAAAAAAAGCCTAGGACCAGACCAATTCATAGCTGAATTTTACTAGATATACAAAAAAAGAGCTTTTACTGTTCCTACTGGAACTACTTGAAAAAATGAGGAGGGATTCCTCTCTAAATCATTTGATGAGGTATCATTCTGATACCAAAACCAGGCAGAGATTCAACAAGAAAAGAAAATTTCAGGCCACTATCCATGATGATCATCAAGGCAAAAATCCTCAGCAAAATATTGGCAAACCAAAACCAGAGACACATTAAAAAGCTTATCCACCATGATCAAATAGGCTTTATCCCTGGGTTGCAAGGTTGGTTCGACATATGCAAATCAATAAATTTGATTCATCCCACAAACAGAATTAAAGACAAAAACCACACAATTATCTTAGTAGACACAGAAATGGCTTTTGATAAAATTCAACATTGCTTCATTTTAAAAACTCTCAATAAACTAAGTATTGAGGGAACATACCATGGAATAATAAGAGCCACCTATGACTAACTCACAACCAACATCAAACTGAATAATTAAAAGCTGGAAGCATTCCCCTTAAAAACCAGCACAAGACTATGATGCCCTTTCTCACCACTCCTGTTAAACAGAGTATTGGAGGTACTTGCCAGAGCAATCAGGCAAGAGAAAGGAATAAATGGAATCCAAATAGGAAGAGAGGAAGACAAACTATCCCTGTTTGCAGATGATATGATTCCCCATCTAGACAAGCCTCAGCCCAAAACCTCCTTAAGCTAATAAAAAACTTCATCAATTTCTCAGGATACAAAATTAATGTACAAAAATCAGTAGCATTCCTATATATCAACAAGAGCCGAGCTGAGAGCCAAGTCAGGAATGCAATCCCATTCACAATTACTACATAAGGAATACGGGGGGTGGGGGAAAAGGGGAGGGATAGGAGGGGGTGAGGGGATTGGAGCCGGATAGCATCAGGAGAAATGCCTAATGTAGATGATGGGGTGATGGATGCAGCAAACCACCATGGAACATGTATACCTATGTAACAAAACTTCCCATTCTATACATGTACACCAGAACTCAAAGTATAATAAATAAAAATTTTAAAAAATAAAATACCTAGGAATAAAACTAACCAGAGAGATAAAACATCTCTACAATGAGAACTACAAAACACTGTTCAAACAAATTAGATATGACACAAACAAATGGAAAAACATGCTCATGTATAGGAAGAATTAATATTGTTAAAATGGAAGTACTGCCTATAATAATTTATAGATTCAATGCTATTTCTATTGAATTACCAATGACATTCTTCACAGAACCAGAGAAAACTATTTTAAATGCATATGGAACCAAAAAAGATCCCAAATAGACAAGGCAATACTAAGCAAAAAGAACAAAGCAAGTTATATCATACTACCTGACTTCAAACTACACTACAGGGCTACAGTAACCAAAACAGCATGGTACTGGTACAAAAAACAGACACATGAACAGACACTCTTCACAAGAAGATATAAATAGGACCAACGAGCATATAAAAAAAAAAAAAAAAGCTCAACATCACTGATTAGTAGAGAAATGCAAATCAAAACCACAATGAAGCTCCATCTTACACCAGTCAGAAAGGCCATTATTAAAATACCAAAAACAACAGATGCTGGTGAGGCTGCAGAGAAAAAGAAAGGAACACTTATGCATTGTTTGTGGTGAGTTCAGTCATTGTGGAAGACAGTGTGGTGATTCCTAAAAGACCTAAAAACAGAACCACCATTTGATCCAGCAATCCCATTACTTATATACCCAAAGGAATATAAATTGTACTATCATAAAGACACAGGCACAAGCATGTTCACTGCAGCAGTGTTCATAATAGCAAAGGCATGGTATCAACCTAAGTGCCCATCAATAATAGACTGGATAAAAAAATGTGAGACATACACACCATGGAATAGTATGCAGACAAAAAAAGAATGAGATCATGTCCTTTGCAGGAACATGGATGAAGCTGGAGGCCATTATTGTTAGCAAACTAATGCAGAAACAGAAAGCCAAATACCACATGTTCTCACTTATAAGTAAGAGCTAAATAATAAGAAACTATGCACTCACAGAGGAGTACACAGACACTAAGGCCTACCTGAGGGTAGAAGGTAGGAGGAGGGAGAGGATCAGGAAAAATAACCAATGGGTACTAGGCTCAATACCTGGGTGACAAAGTAATCTGTACAAGAGACCCCTGTGATATGAGTTTACCTATATAAGAAACCTGCACACGTACTCCTGAACTTAAAAGTTAAAAAAAAAGTCAATGTCTTATTGTGCTATGTATATAATTAGTTCTTAAGTATTATTTTCTGTTAACATCATGTTTAAATCAGTCATTAAGGTAACATGATTAACATTAATCAGCCCTGATATGTGACTAAACATAAACTTATAAACTTATTTCAGTCACAATCACATTGCTAATTTATATTTCTGAAACATTTTTTTCCACATGTACTATTTGAAGACATATACTATTTCAATGAATTTAAAATATCTAGATTGCTAAGCATAAATTTCTTAGTTTATTTCTCTAGGTTGTGCAGCAAATTATAACTGTAGAAATTATGTGAATTTTAGTACTGCCTAGGCCACATTCTAACAATGTGATCTTGAGGAAGTGTCTGATATTGTCAAGAGGTTTCTAAATGTCTATTCTTATTTCTTCAAGAGATTAACCTGTTTTAATTAAATTACTTTTGATTATCAAGAAAAGATATACAAATTTAAACACATATAATATGGATTTTAATTTTAAAATAATCAATGTAAACATTTAATTCCGTTCATTATCAGAAAACTTTTGTTTAAGTGTGCAGCATGTAAACAGAATTAAGTGTTTACAACACCATAAGTAATAAAATATGTATATGTTATGTTTGCATAATTTAATTGTATGAGTTTATTTTAAGCATTCTTTCTTCTACATAGGGACTGTGAATGGAAGAATAATGTATTTTTTCTGAAATATTTATGGAAAAGGTAAAAACTTTATGTCAAATTTTGGAACTGCTATGCCTGGGAGAAAAATAAATTTAATTAACATCAACACCAGCATTTCTGCTGCATAAGCAAAGTAGACATAAAGTACTAAATGTGTCCACCATAACTTCTTTAAGAATATCATTATATTTTCTTG
This sequence comes from Sapajus apella, assembly GCF_009761245.1. Classification (NCBI taxonomy): domain Eukaryota; kingdom Metazoa; phylum Chordata; class Mammalia; order Primates; family Cebidae; genus Sapajus; species Sapajus apella. The sequence goes on from NW_022436949.1 coordinate 31,608,432, forward strand.
AATAATTACATGATTCACAGAATGTTAGTGAAAAAACGTTTATGTTCAATGCTATTGGGATATACGTTAACCTGATTAAAAGCCTAAGAATAATAAAACTAGAATTTAATGTTGTACTTCCCTACAGGCAACTATCAATTTTGAAAGAAACCATCTACCACAAAGCAAAAAAACTGCTTTTAGAATATTTAAATTATGGAAAACGTGCAATGTATCATATTCTGATGAACCCAGGGGCCCAATAGGAAAACTAGAACTTGAAGATGAAAAATGTACACAAAGTTCTTATTGGTTTTCTTTTCATTTTCCAAACATTTTATATAGGCTTATTCGGTATAAATGAATGTATAGCTGTGAATTTTCATCTATTTTGGGACAGTGGAGAGAAGGTTAATAATATTGCCATATTTTAAAGACATGGCTATTAGCTGTAAACATAAATAATTGGATTTTTCTTAAAACTATGCTATAGACATTGTATGTAGATAAAGCTATTTGAATGAAAGATAAGGGCTGTACAGTTAACAATGTACTAAGTTTCCTTCAACACAGTCTCAATATTTTCTGTACATCCTTTGGAATGTTCTCCTAGTGTTCATATTGGGCAGTATTGAGGGAAACAACCATGCAGTCACCCCTGAACTTCAGTCTCTGGGTTTGGTGGAATGAGCACTCTACTGGGAGTCAGTGCATCTGGAGTTTTTGCTGCCTATGCCACATTCTAGCTCTGTGGCCTTGAAGAAGAGACTAAAATTGGGAAACTGATTTCTAATTTAAAATTTGGAAGGAGAATACAAAATACCAAGAAATGATATTATTGCAACGATTAGATTAAAAGGAATATAAAATTTTAAAGGGCAGTTTCTAAATATTTATTTTTATCTTATGTTATTATATTAGGCTCCAAAATGCATTAAAAAAAAAGACTTATGAAGGTACAATTGACATATGATTACTATACATATTTCAAGTGTGCAAACTGATGAGTTTTACATAGATGGATATGCATCCACCCATGAAATTATCACCACAATCACAATAATAAACATACCCACAACCTCCAAAAGTTTTTTTGTGCCTCCTTGGAAATCTTCTATCTCGTTTCTAAAAGCCAGCCTAATTCCTAGGCAACTCCTGATTGGCTCTCTGCCACTATAGATTACTTTGTATATTCTAGATTTTACAGAAAAGGAATTATATGGCTGGGTGAAGTGGCTCATGCCTGTAATCCCAGACCTTTGGGAGGCCGAGGCGGGCAGATCACTTGAGGTCAGGAGTTCAAGACCAACCTGTCCAACATGGCAAAAACCTGTCCCTACTAAAAATACAAAAATTAGCAGGGCATTGTGGTGTGTGCCTGTAATCTCAGGTATTTGGGAAGCTGAGCAGGAGAATCACTTGAACCCAGAAGGCAGAGGTTACAGTGAGCTGAGATCTTGCCACTACACTCCAGCCTCGGCAACAGAGCCAGACCCCATCTTAAAAAAAAAAAAAAGGATTATATAGTATATACTCTTTGCATTTGGCTTGTTTCACATAGCATAATTATTTTGAAATTCAACTATGTTGTTCCATGTGACAATTGTACATTTTTTTTATTGCTGAATAGCACTCCATTATAGGTCTGTAACACAACTTTTTATTAACTCACTTATTGAACATTAGTGTAGTTTCCAGTGACTTGCTACAAGAAATAAAGATTCCATGATCTTAGCCATTTTAGTATGGGTATAGTAGTATCTCATTGTAGTTATTATTCACATTTTCCAAATAATTTATGATGTTAAATACCTTTTCATTTATCTGTATATCTTCCTGGAAGGGCTACTTTTTGTTAACCTTATGTACACTGCAGTCTTACCATAGCAGCTTGAACGTGGTACACACAGGAAAAATATAACTTAAGATACATTTTGCCAGATGTTGAATAATAATGTATTTTTCATAGATTTGTCACCTTTAAAAAATAAAGATCTTGTTGTAGAATGAGTTTAGGTTCACCTAAAAAATCTGAACAGGTAGTACAGAGAGAATCCATACACCTAACACCCATTTTTTATTTTTACTAACATTTCATAGGAGTATGATACATTTGTCACAATAAGTGAGTAAATATTGATACATTATTATGAAATCAAACCATATATCATTCAGCTCTTTTCATTTTTACCTAATGCCCTTCTTTGGTTGTTGTTACAGAATCCCATCCAGGGTTTCATATTACACTTAATTGTCATATCTCCTTAGCCTCTTTTTGGCTGTGATAGTATCACAGACTTTCCTTCTTTTCAGTAATCACAGTTTTGAGGAGTAATTGCCAGTTATTTCATAAATTTCCCCTCAACTGAGATTTGGTATGCTTTTTCTCATTTTATATATAGGGGTTATGAGTTTTTGATAAAAAGGGCACAGATGTGAAATATCATATTCATCAGATTATATCAAGAGCATCTACTATCAACATGATTTGTTTTTGTGAGTTTTTAGAGTTTATAATATTTTATAAAATGTTTTTGGGAGAGTGGTGGCTAATTTTTAATGTATATAATTTGGCCTGCTTCTCACAAGATTAAGTTTAAAAGAAAACTAGTAGTCTCATTAAAATTGGCACATTTTGGAACCAAAAATATTATAGCTGTCTCACAACAGAATAAATATTCATGTTTGAAATACAATTATCTCTCATAACCAAGACATTATTTGAACAAATGTCTCCTTCTGTCTGCCCAATTCCTGTCCTATTTAAAATAACCAGTTTAGCTTTCTAAACACAGGTTGATAAACAGCACATCATTGTAAAACAGAGTAGAAACATTCTTATGTCTTAAGCAAAAGCCTAACTTACAGTTATCTATTTTAAGAAAGTAAATGGGCTAAATTTTATTACTTAATGAAAATTTGAAATCATCCTAAAGGATCCCAGGGAAGCAATGCTTCATAGTACAATATAAAAAGCCACACTAAAAATGTCCTGAATTTGAATTTCATAAAAGTGACTAACAAGATATTTGCTCATTAGAAAGATAATTCCCTTGAGTTCTGTTCGTCCACAAAATTGCATAGTAATGACCATGGTAAAATGATCTGTGAAGATTTTGTTCTATTTTTTTTTTTTTTTTTTTTTACTTTAAGTTCCAGGAAACGTGTGCAGAATATGCAGGTTTTGACATAGGTATCCATGTGCCATGGTGGTTTGCTGCACCTATCAACCAGTCATCCAGGTTTTAAGCCCTCATACATTAGGTATTTGTCCTAATGCTCTCCTTCCCTTTCCTCCCCACCCTCATCAGGCCCCAATGTGTATTGTTCCACTCCCTGTGTCCGTGTGTTCTCATTGTCAACTCCCACTTATGAGTGAGAACATGCATTGTGTGGTTTTCTGTGTCTGTGTTATTTTGCTGAAACATCATATCCTGTAGAATCATATTCTGGAATCACCGAGGTAATTTATTCCAACCCAACTCAGAACTGCAATCTATGTAACAATATTACCAACGCTTCTAATTGTTCACCTCCCTTCTATATGAACACCTTTAGAGACAGGAACTAGGAATACTGAATCTACTTCATGTCACTGTCTACATGCCACTGACATGCTGACAACTTTATATTTACCAAATGCCCACTCACATGGTCATTTGAATTTTTAATAGATATCTCAAACTTGATGTAAAACTGGGCCCTGACCTTTGTGTGTGTGTGTGGTCAGAAAATAATATATTTCCCATTTTATTTTGAAAATGATGAAAAATACAAAAAAGAAGGTTAAAAGCATCTATAATCACGCTGTTTTGAAAATCATCTTATAAAGAAGTAAAATTCTGTTCCCAAACCCACTTTCCAGAGAAATCATGAGTATCATGACACATTTCCATCATGGTAGAGAAATAACCTAATCAAAAAACCCCTCTAATTTCTAGTAAGATCAGATCTCACTGCAAAGGAAAAAATATCTAGCTGGTTTAGAGAGAAACAGGTTTATCATCGGTATATTACATAAGCTTCGATGATTGTTGGGAGACTTGAAGAGGTGAACTCCATGCTGCTCCTCCAGAAACAAATTCCCAAGTGGAGGTGAACTCCAAGCTGCTCCTCCAGAAACAAATTCCCAAGCAGAGTGGGGTGGTGCCAGCTCCACAACCAGTTGAGAAGATCTGTTATGATCTTCATCAGCAAAGGGGTGGCTCACACCCTGTCTTGCAGGTGATCTCAGTTTCTTTTTAAAAAAATGCAATAGGTTTTTGGGGAACAGGTGGTGTTTTGTTACATCGATAGGTTCTTTAGTGGTGATTTCTGAGATTTTTGGTGCACTCATCACCTGAGCAGTGAACACTGTAACCATGTATAGTCTTTTATCTCTCAGCCTCCTCCCATCCTTCTGAAGTCCGTTGTATCATTTGTATGCTTTGTGTCTTCAAAACTTAGCTTCCACTTATATGCGAGTATATACAATGTTTAGTTTTCCATTTCTGAGTTACTTCACTTAGAATGATGATCTCCAATTCCATCCAGGTTGCTATAAATGCCATTATTTTGTTCCTTTATATGGCTGAGTACTATTCCATGGTAAAATATATCTATATAAAAAATACAAAAAGGACACTGGCACACACATGTTAAAAGCAGCACAATTAAAAACTGCAAAAATATGGAATTAGCCCAAATGCCTATAAAGCAATGCATGTATAAGGAAAATGTAATTGTGCTGCTATTAACATGTGTAGGCAAGTGTCCTTTTTGCATAATAACTTATTTTCCTGTGGGTAGATACTTAATAATGGGATTGCTGGATCAGATGGTAGAACTACTTTTAGTTCTTTTAGGACTCTCCACACTGTTTTCCGTAGTGGTTGTAGTATTATGATAAACATTAATTCTCACTATTTATTTCAAATGCAAAATTTGTTAGGTTACTTCTGCTACTTAAGACACACATTCTTTATCTTCTGAATGTTTTAGATTATGCTTCTTTAGAATACCACAGTCAATTTCATTTGTAAGTTTTTCATTTGACTTATAGTTGTATTAAAATTCTGCTGCCTTAAAAACCTCTTTGTATATAAATATTGTATGTTCATACTCATGTTTACTAAATATTATAGAATTAAAAGAGTATTACTTTTACCCCAATTCAGAACAATTTTGGATAAGAACTTTCTTGAGAATTAGTATTGTTTTATTTTATCCCAACTTGTCATTCTGTTTTTTTGATGATTTTATGTCATCCTGATTTTCTTCAATGAAGTAAACTGGGTAAATATTTCATATATATATATATATATATATATATATAATATTTGATATCCCAATTTCAACTAACTTTGGCTTTAGGATTGACTCTTAATTGCTCATGGATATTTATCAAAATCTGATTAATCAAAAGATTTAGCAAATGTGCCTCATTTTCTTGATTAAAAGCAATCAAATGCTTGATGTTTTCCAAGTAATCTAAGGGGAAAAAAAAGATCTAAATGACACCACATGCTTCCAATTGAAAATAAAGTAGAGTGCATGACAGCTTCGTTAAGCCTTGTTATAAACCACTTTTAACAAAACAACAAAAATCAACATGCCCAACAAATCTGAACCTTGGGAAAAGTACTACTGGATAACTTCACCATTCTTTCCCTCCCTCTGGCTAAGTAACCTTATTCAATTTTTTTATCTGATAGCTAAATACGTTTATGTAATCAACAAGACGTCTAGAATTTTTCTTCTCTTATAATGCTAGTCTTGAAATAGTGTAACTTTCCATTAATGAAAAAAAAGATTACATGATACTGATTTTGTGAAGTAATTTTGATTTAGTATAAGAACCAACAATACCTTCACTGCCATGCAATGTTCAAATAAAAATTAAATATCCAGCAATGGTGATATACTTGTAAAAATCAAAACTTTCTCTTTAAAATAGTCTATTGATAACGTTAAGCTAATTTAAGAGTTCAGCAATGATCAAAGTTTTTCAATTTTGCCAACTTCATTTTTATAAATCTATTATTTTATTGAAGTTTTATTATTTTTGTTTTGTTTGCTGCTACTGACATAAATATAAAAATGGTACTATATGATATTCAGTTCTATCACATGTTTATTTTTACTTATTAGATATTTGCTTTATAATTCTACAGAAATATTTTCAAGATCATTTGTTAGAGTTATCTGAGAGAATTTTCATCTATAATTCTTTTGTCTATTAAATTGATAATGCAGAGTGGAAAATCCACTTAATAGAAATATGGAGGCAATTTAGAATAAGAGAGGAAATTACAAAGAAAAGCTAATAATGGCACTGAAACAAAAAAAGAATTCAGAACATGATGACTGGGAATGACCTAATCTTTACTCGGTCTCCTTCTGTTGTTTCTGTTGCGTGCCAGAGAGCTCATATTTAAGCTTGAAAAAAAAAAACAAAGAAAAATGAGAATGTCTAACACGCTAAATGATATTTTCTAAGTGTGCATTTTCTATACAGAAGTATAGCATTTTATGATTTCTGACATATTTGATTAAAATGTGTATCTATTCACTTGTAAACATTAGTTGTTATAATGCCTATCACACTGAAAGTGGAAAATTTTACATTTACATCTAATAATTTTAGCATATTTATTTAATTATAAAAATTTTATATAGGCTCTGGTTGTATGTGATTCATACACACAAGAATATACACAAACATACACACAAATTTTTAAGAAACATATATCTACATAATGCCAGTATATGCATTTAAATTATATCAAGACAAATGAATTAAAATATGAGTAGATTTCTGGTATATTTGTGAACTCTTCAGTAATCCCAGCTACTCAGGAGGCTGAGGCAGGAGAATTGCTTGAACCTGGGAGGCAGAGGTTACCGTGAGCCAACACTGCCCCACTGCACTCCAGCCTCGCGACAGAGCAACTCTGTCACAACCACAAAAAAGGAAATGAATTTCTTTATTGTTTTTTACTCTTCCTACTGTGTCTATAAACATGCTTCTTTTATTTCTCCCTTAAGTGGTGTATTTACTATCTGCAAGATCACAATGCTCTATTTCCATGGTACACTTGAAAAAAAAATTAGCCTAAATAATTTCAAACCGGACTTTCAATCTTCACATAATTCACCTACTCTACTTTTATACTCACTTTCATGTAAAGATTTAATAATGTCAGATTTGAAGAGAGAGGCTTGGATAAATAAATAAACAAATAAATAAAATATGGCATGGGCTGACTGCTATGAGAGATTACAAATTTTCTATCACTTATGGTCAGTGATAGAACTGAATATTATATGCAACATGTATGGATCAGATGTGAAAAGATGGCCGATATGGATTCTAAGGAACTTCACAAGTATGCTTTTCTGAGTTAATTTACATATTATTTCTTTATTACTTACATGTATATGGTAGTGTACTTATGTAGTGCATGTTCTTATTTCCAGTTCATTGATATTCTCTTGTCCCCTAAAGTCCTCTGTATTACTTGACAGATCATAGTGTTGATAAGCAACTGAAAAGGATTAAGTTCTAACACCTCTTGTATTGTACTTACATCTAAATGAATCTAAATAAATGTGCCACAAATATTTGTGGTCTTTTCAACTGTTAGCACCAGAATAGTCATGTGTGCTATGGATGGATCTAGATAGCTCTTGTTACATAACAAACTGTCACAAAACTGTGTCTTAAAGCAAAAAAATATTACTTCTTCCAAATTTGTAGACTGAGTCAGTTGACTACATAACTGTGGTTTTTTGTGTGGCTGTAGTCAGATGATGGCTAGAGCTGTAGATATCTCAAGATTTCTTTCTTTACATGCCTGATACTTGTGTTGGAATGACAGGAAAAGCTGGAGGGTGAGTAAGCATTTTTGTCTTTAGGCAGCCATTTCATGTGGGCCTCCTCAAATCACGGCAATCTCAAAGTTGTTTGACATCTTGAATGGTGGCCAGCTTTCCCTAGAGTGAAGTTTCCAAAAGACCAAAGCAAGAGGACACAAATTTTCCTACAAACTTATAAACAGAAAAATCAGTGCAACTGTGCTGCACTCTATTATTTACGTAGGGCCAGCCTAGATCTAAAGGATAAAGAGAATTTACAAGGATGTGAATGCTGGGAAGTGTGGTTGATTTGGAGTGGAGGGATCATCATCTAGATTAACTACCACAATGCCAACCACATCAAGAACATTTAAAAAGAACTGATTTTTTAAAAAATAATTTTTACTAGAAAGTAGATCAATCCAACAAAATTTAAATAATTATTTTGGGATATCATTTACCAACATTGCAAAGGATGTTGAAATGTATGTGTGAAAAATTGATTGATTGACTGATTGATATTGCCATAAACACATTCCGCTAGATCCATGGAGTTTCCATTAAAATAAAATATTCCTCAGAAGTCACAATAAATCTGCTTTACAGTTGACACAGCTAGCTGATGACTTCCAGCTCTTTATTGACCGTATGATGGAGAACTCGGGACATCAGTCAATCACTTGCCAAGAGAATGTAAAATGTACAGAGCTATTTTCCCTGAAAATATGATAATTTTGCCCATGAAATTCCTGCGGACTCCTTATGAGATGCAGGATAATCCTCTATTTGAGCAAACTTACTTAGATTTCAGCACAAACTTTGGTCTTAGTTCCAATATTTATTGTTCTTTTTTTCAATCAACAATATAAAATCATTGTATCCCAAGCATTCTTGAGATGATTGAGTCTAAGTTTTAGCATTAACTACTTCTTGACAAAATAATAGTTTTAAAATTTGAGGATTAGAGAACATTTCTGAAGGAAATAATAATGATACTGAAATCATTTTACCACTGACAGTCACTGAGAATCATTGTTTGGGTTGGTCATTTTTGCCTGTGCCTGGAAGAGGAGTATTGATCAAGTTACCTCTGCTCCAATTTGACCCAAATAAGATTAAACACCTAACGTCGTGGTGTATTTTGTCAATAGAACTACATTCTGGGATAGGGCCAAGCACATTCAGTAATATAATTGAGGCATTATTTATAGGTCTGATAGACATTAAATTCCTTCTCACACGTCTTAAGAATCAATTTCTGTGTGAGTTCCTGAGGATAATGCTTTATTCACATGATAAAAATGGATGATTGTGTATAGATTATTTATCTATCCATATTTATAGATGTTACATTCATCGAGTTTTACTAAAATCATTACTGTCCCAAACTTTTAAGCTCTTGTTTGAGAAGTATGTCATCCAGACTTTAAGCACTCATGTGTTTTTCACATTTCAAGTTTAGATTATTCAACTAATCATTTTAAATAGAAAGAGCTTTTAGACTCATATGCCAGAAAACCAAAAGTGATGTTATTATATGATTTTTAATTTTCTTTATTTAGGCTAACCAGATTATTAAAAAGACTCAATAATCTGTAGTAATTCAATCACTCTGGTTTAGTACTCTGCAAATCAAAGCTGGTAGGAATAATCTTATTGAGGTTTCAAAAGATTTTTTTGGTCAATATTGGATTTTCTTTAGATGCACATTTTATTTTAATTATTCATTAAGTATCTGGCATCATTGTTAAATAAGTGGCATAGAATCACACTCACATTAGAAAAAAAGACTTTAGAGAATAAATGGTGTATCTTGTGTCAAAACAGGCAAATGATGCTACTGAAGAATCACTGTAAAGAAATGATCTAAAATTAATGATTTTAGAAGTGATTATCTTGGATGCATAGGTTGCAACTACGAAATATTTTTAAAATGATAAACATATAACCTATGTTATTTTTTAAAGGTAATATCCTATAATTCACAAATTTCAAGTATGTAATTCAGTTTTTAGGTAAATTTACCAAGCAGTGCAAACATTAAAATAAATCCTTTTTCAAACATTTCTATCATCCAGTAAATCCCTCCAGCCTGCTTATGGTCGATCTCTTCCCACCTCCCTCAACTCTCGTTACTTTCTATCTCTATAGATTTCAGACTTCATGTCATTTCTTATAAATAATAAAACATGATAGGTGCTCATTTTTGCCTGACTTTTTAATTCAGGTAATATTTTTCAAGTTTATTTATAGTTATGAATAATATCGCTGAGGGCATAAGTGTACTGTCTTCATGTGAATATGTTTGGTATATACAAATAAATTAATAAAACTAGGTTTAACTTTTTAAGAAAGTACTAAATTGTTTTCTAACATAGCCATTTTAGTGTGTGTGAAATAGTATTTCATTGTGGTTTTAATGTTGCTGACTATCTTTTCATATAGTTATTAACCATTTGCACATTTAGGGGTTGCTGGGGTTTAGGGGAGGGCTCAGCTCGCACCTTGGTGGGTTCCAGGTTCTTGGTCTCTCTCTCTCTCTCAAGAATGAGAGAGGGGACCATGCAGGTATGCTTGTAAAGTAAATTCCAGACTGAAAAACGTTTTGCAGAAAAGTGATTTATTTAGACAGAGAGAGAAAAAGGAGGAGAGAGAAAGAAGCAGCTAACTCTCACATTGAGTGAGAGAAAGAAAAGCCGCTCTCACACTGAGTGAGAAGGGTTCCCAGAAAGGGGAAAACCAGAGAAGGAAAGCTCTGGTCTCACTGAGTGAGAGAATCCAGAAAGATGGAATCCAGGAGAGGAAAGCAGCTTCCACACTGAGTATAAGCGAATTGAGAGAGAGAGATGGAGTTTAGGAGGAGAAGACAGGCTTCCACAAGAGAGTGGAAGGCGACTCCAATGGAGAAATCCAGGAGAGAGAAAGACGGCTTCCATGAAGCGAGCGTTCATGGAATGGGATCCAAATATGGAGTCTGAAGTGGTGTGGAAGAAGGGGACTTCTAACCTGGGAGGAACCCCCACCTTCTCCAAGATCCCTGGCGAATGAAAGGAGTTCCCTGGAACTTCGGCTTGAGTGATGGACCTTTGGTTCTTCCCAGGTAAGGGAAAATTTAAAACAGGGACGGTTAAATCTCCCAGATGGAGAGATGGGAGGGGTCATTGTGCTGGGAAATTCTTGCCCTTAAAACTACGTCCCACTGTGGACCCAGAAAGAGAACACATTCCCTCCGTGACAAAAAACCTAAGCCTATAAAAAACATGTAGATTCTCAATGGGTGAAAAAGTAGACTAGAACAAAATTCAACTTGCTAGACAGGGTAAGAACTTTATAAAGAAAAATGTCTGCCTCTACCATGACCTAGGAGAAGAATTATTAATAATAACAAGCCAATAGCGATAACAACAACAAAAAAAGCTGAATTAACTTGTCCTGAGGTTTGAATTTTAATTATTTGGGTGATCACGGAACTCACAAGTTAGGAAAATATTTAAAGCTTGATAGTGTCTCTGACACCCAGAAGAAGCAAATACATAATTTCTCTAAAGAAATCATGTTCTATGGAGGCTGTGAGGGAGTTCCACAACTAATATTCAGCCAATTATTAGCTACCAATAAAAAGTACAAGTCACATTCACAAGATACTGCAGAAATAAAAATGACAATATTTATTCCTCATGGATTTTGTATTCTGGACATATGAAACACAGAATAAAAAGAAATGCTTAATACATCCCTCAAAAATTTTAAATGAAACAGAATAGCAATAGCAAGAAACCATTAAAAACAGGTAAAAACAAGGCACTTAAAAACACCAAATACAACATCTATCTAGATTCTAAAGGTAAGCCATTCTTTCCCATGTTGTCCCAACATGCTAGATGGCTCTGCATCCCATCTTTGCTTAGCATTTTACTGTGGCTTCGGTTTCTTTTTTTCCTGCTTTATTTGGGGCCAGTGAGACTTACTGTCTTAAAAGTTTAGCTGAGCAAATAAAATGATATTTATTATGATTTATAAAGCATCTGGGTGATATAGTGCAATAATTTAGATGTTCATTTCTCCAAATTTCATGTTTAAATTTGATCCCCAAAGTTGGAGGTGGGGCCTAATGGGAAGAGTTTAGGTCATGGGCAGATCCTTCATGAATAGAGCTCCGCTCTCAGGGACAGAGTTGGAGTGAGCAAGTTCTCACTCTGTTAGTTCTCTTGAGGGCTGGTTGTTTAAAAGAGACCGGTGGCCAGGTGCAGTGGCTCACACCTGTAATCCCAGCTTTTTGGGAGGCTGAGTTGGATGGATCACTTGAGGTCAAGAGTTTGAGACCAGCCTGGCCAACATGGTGACCCCATCTCTACTAAAAATACAAATAAGAAAAAATAGCCAATCATGGTGGCAAGTACCTATATTCCCAGCTATTCAGGAGGCTGAGACAGAAGAATTGCTGGAGCCAGGGATGTGGAGATTGCAGTAAGCCGAGATCATGCCACTGCATTCCAGCCTGGGTAACAGAGCAAGACTCCAACTCATAAAAAGAGTTTGGTACCTAACTCCCCTCCTCATCTTGTTTCTTCTCTCACCATGTGATCTCCACACACCAGCTCCCATTTTCCTTCTTCCATAATTGGAAGGAGCTTGAGGCCCTCATCAAAAGCACATGTTGGCACCGTGCTTCTTCTACAGCCTACAGAACTGTGTGCCAAATAAACTTCTATTCCTTATAAATTACTCAGCCTGAGGTGTTTCTTTATAGCAATACAAATGGACAAAGATTTATAGCAAGAGGATGTTTAAGAATATCTCATCTGTCATATTCCTGGAAGTAAAAGTGTCAAGCAATGTTTTGACAGATATTGATAATCTTTACAATATCTTTTAAGAAATGCAATTTAATGCATTTGTCGTTGACATTGATAAAAATAAAATTTATTTTATTTTGCATACTGTGTAATTCCTAAAGGTTCCTACTCATTTTGATGTTTTTTAATCATATAATTTTTGATTTTCTGCAAATCCTATATAGATTCGATTATGTCATTTGTGAAAAAGATTATTTTATTCTACCTTTTCATTCTTATTTCTTTTATCTGATTTAAGTTTTTAGAAAAGGTATAGTCACTTTAGAAATGTGTATGTTACAATCTATTGAAGCTGAATTTGTTCATATCCTATAATACAACAATTCCTAGTATTGACCCAAGGGAATGCATAAATAATTCTACCAATGTCATGTACTAGAAAAGTACACAATTTGTCTGGAAACTACTGCCAATTGGTAAAGATTCTGTTAGCAGCCTGAGAAGAGATAAGAAAAGAAATTTCTGTAGCATGTTTACGTTGTTACTTATCCAGTTGTAGGCATGTGTAGTGAACTACAATGGTGCTTACTGATCTAGTAAAAGTTTGGAGTTACATAACATCTAGTGCATTAAATTCTAGAATGTTCTGGCCCACTAATTAAATGTGGCTTTCTCCCTTTGAATTTATAATTGTAATATATACACTTTCCTTTATGTATATTGAACTTCAATAAAAGTGTTTAAAAGTTATTCATTTCTACAATTTCAAATAATATACTTAGAAACATGTCTAAAATGAAATGTGTGAAATGTCTATAGATAAATATACATTCTGAGTGAAATCCATTATGAAGGACTTAAGTAAATAGATAAATACAAAATATTAAAAGCCAGAATAATAAATGTTTATTCTCAAAATTATAATCAGATTTAATGAAATTATGATTTACATTTGAAAGATATTTTTATACAATTTAATTTCAATTTTATATTGAAATATGACTAAAATATGCAATGTACATATGAAGAAAAACTGTATAGAAAATTGTCCTACTGGATAAAAACTATGAAGGGCTGGGCACGGTAGCTCATGCCTATAATTCCAGCATTTTGGCAGGCTGAGGTGGATGGATCACCTAAAGTCAGGAGTTTGAGACCAGCCTGGCCAACATGGTGAAATCTCATCTATTGAAACACTATCTCTGCTAAAAATAGAAACATTTGCCAGGTGTGGTGGCATGTACCTGTAATCCCAGCTACTTGGGAGGCTGAAGCAGGAGACTCACTTGAACCTGGGAGGCAGAGGTTGCAGTGAGCCAAGATTTTGCCAGATGTTAAGACAGTGTGATACCAATCGAGAAGCAAGACCTCGAAATTGAGCTACATATGCATTTAAAAATTGATATATTACAGGGTAATGAGAAGTGATATTTTGCTAATGTATTATAATTTTAATGAGGAAAAGATCTAGTTGAAAATTGTGTCCTGAAAATTTCTTATTTATATGAAAAAAATGGTTCTCAGCTTTATTTCATATTTAAAAGTCTCCAATAGAAAACAAGCATTGATGTTTTGGAGGGAAATATAAGAATATACATTTATTTCATCAGTAAAAGCTTTTTTTTATGTTTTTGTTTTTCTGTTTGTTTTTGCGACTGGGTCTTGATCTGTTGCCCCAGCTGGATTGCAATTGTATGACCATAGCTCACTGTAGCCTCTAATTTCTGAGATTAATCAATCCTTCTGCCTTAGCCTCCCAAGTAACTTGGGATTACAGACAGAAACCGCTACAACTGGCTACAAACAATGTTTTAAAAAAAATAAAACCAAGCTCTGCCTTAAAGAAGAAGCATGGAACATTCAAATATTAAAATTAAGTATTCTTTAAATCAAAGAAAATGCCTGGAATTACATTAAAGAAAGTGAATATAATGAACAAATGATTATTTTCTACCACATATGAATTAGGAGAATGAGGCCTAATGAGTAACACAAATAATAATTAACAATCAGATGCAAACTGCATTGAAAGTTGTCTTTCTTACCATTTGCCCCATCAATCTCATTACTGGGTATATACCCAAAGGATTATAAATTATTCTATTGTAAAGACACATGCACACATATGTTTATTGCGGCAATGTTCACAATAGCAAAGACGTGGAACCAACCCAAATGTCCATCAGTGATAGACTGAATAAAGAAAATGTGGCACATATATACCATGGAATACTATGCAGCCATAAAAAAGGATGAGTTCATGTCCTTTGCAGGGACATTGATGAAAATGGAAACCATCATTCTCAGCAAACTGACACAAGAACAGAAAACCAAACACCACATGTTCTCACTCGTAAGTGGGTGTTGAACAATGAGAATACATGAACACAGAGTGGAAATATCTCACATGGGGGCCTATCGAGGGGTGGGGGCTTAGGGGAAGGATAGTGGATGGTTGGGGTATAGGGGAGGAATAGCATTAGGAGAAATGCCCTAACGTAGATGACGCGGTGATGGATGCAGCAAACCACCATGACACGGGTATACTTATGTAACAAACCTGCACATTCTGCACACGTACCCCAGAACATAAAGTATAATAATAAAAAAAGAAAAGAAAGTGGTATTTCTTATCTTAGAGTACAAACAGAGTGGCCCTGGTCAGTGGTGGCACTCTGTGTGTGTGTGTGTGTGTGTGTGTGTGTGTGTGTGTGTGTGTGTGTGTGTGTTGAGAAGTGTGTATATGTCAGGGACAGGTGAGAGAAGGTAGAAAAAGGCTCTGTTTGACATAATCATTTAGGAAAGAATCATTAACTTTCTTTTCCAAGTTTGTATTTTGGTTCCCATCTTAATCTTCAGAAGAAGAAAGCATTAAGTGAGACTATATTGAAATGTTGTTATGTATCTGTCCTGGATGTGACACACACAATTTCCACTGGCTAGAACTCAGCAGTATGATATACTTAATCATAAATGAGGCTGAGAAGTGTAACCTAGAATGTCCCAGTATACAAAATAAGAATAAAATTTTGGTAAGAGCTATCAGATCTCACAATATACAAACAACTCACATAATCAATAGGAAAGGAGAAAAGTACCCTATTTCAAAAGTAGCTGAAAATCCATACACATATTTTAAAGAAATGCAACAGAACTGTGAATAAATGCATGCAAAAAAGTACAGCATTATAAATAAGGATATACAAAAGCAAACCAAAATAAAAAATATTTTATACATTGTGATCAAAAATTAAAATGAATGCAAAAGCCAGGTGAAGGTGCACAGCTAGTTGTATTGTAAATTACATTGTAAATTAGTACAGCCAGCTGTGAATTGGTTCAGACCTGGGGTAAATTGGCAATATCTGAAAAAAGGGAATATTCACATAATTTATTACTCAACGATTTCATTCTTTTACATGAATTCCTAAAAATTCTTTCACATGGACACCAGAAGAAATATATCAAAATAGTTATAGTAACAGCATTCAGAAAAGCGAGCATCTAGAAACACTTTAAATGTTCATTAACAAAAAAATGGATAAATATATTATGGCTCATTCATTCAATAAATGGCTACAACTACTGTGAAATAAACTATTGTTACTGATAGAAACATGGATGAATTAAAAAACATAAAATTGTATAAAAAAGAAATAAATCATAGAAAATTATTTATCATAGCATATTTCTGTTGAGTTTAAAACTCAAACTAAACATATTGTCAGCAAGAAAGCAGGAGTCAAAAAGCAACTAGCAGAAGCTGACAGTGTTGCTGAACTTAATAAAACTTTAATGATTTTCCCTCCAATTCTAAAAGGAAAAATATAAAGTCATTCCCTGCTGAAAATTATATTTGAAAATAAGACATTCTGTCAATCATTGATGATCTGAGAACTATTCTTATTTCTTTGTAATAACTTTAAATGAGATGTGTAATCATAATGCCTAGTATTGTTGTTTTCAATCTACATTTACAACAGCAAGATACTGTCTTATAAATCTTGTTATCTCCAATGATACTTTGCATAGTTGTGCAATTATTGTGGAAAACAATCCCTTAAATCAATACACGTATGGATTATTATATAACAGAAATTATATAAATATAATAATTTTTATAATAACAGAGATTATATAAATTTAGAAAATCTAATCATATAAAATATGGATCTATATTATATGATATATATGATACTAGTCAATGGGAATTAAACTCTAGAATTAAATTCCTTGAGTCATTGATAGTAAAATATGTAGGAAGATCACATGGCTAACTATTCTTTGTGAAATAATATGACATTGAGATCTGTAGACTTAGCGAACACAATAGACTGAGTGGCTGAACTGAACCTGCCATACTTCTGAGTTTAGGTCCAGTTCAGACCATTCACCTGCAGCCGATCTTGAGGATAGCATGAGAATCTGCACAGGGATATTAACATAAGACTCAGCCATTTCCACAAGGCCATTATACATTTCTCGAATATGCGCTGGGCATGTCATATTGGTAAGCATAGAAAGAGAAGGAATATGAAAAACAGCATATGTCTAAGAGAAACTGGATAATTTGAACATAAGCTGCCAAACTTATGTTACAAAGAATCTAATACGGTATTAATTCACAATGTTATGCTCCCCTAAACTTGTCAATTTAGATACATGCTAGATCTTGAAGAGGAACTTTATTTTTTATACTTTTGAATTGTGCTATCATTAATCCTTGATCCTACCATACTAGGAAATATAATTTTTATCATTATTACTGAATAATAAATATTTTTAAATTCAATTAAGAAAAGTTAATGAAAAGAGCTCTTGAATAGAAACTATAAATTCTGTTTTTTCTGATTCACAGCCAGTCTTGTGAAAAATGACAATGACTATCTCCTAGATTTCAAATATCCTATGAAAATTAGAAAACAATATTCACTATCTAGGTAGCTTAAAGTAAAAGTAGAACACAAAGAATGAGGATAGTACTCATAAATCCATTTTATATATATTTATAATGACATGTTGATGAATTGGTTATATTTTCAGAATTATTAGCCCAAGAACTGTTTGCAGTCTATTTATGGAAAGAACTCATTAAATATCCGCTACCAATGCAAACATTTTTTTCCACTAGGAACACTTTCCATTTTCTAGATTGCCTTGGTTCATGTATTTTTTTCTCTTATGAAATGGAGAATTAGCAGATGACCTTGTGTTCTATTTTTCAAAGAAAATAGAAGCCATATGAAGTAATGCCTCTCAAGAACACTTACTATTTCTACTTTATTATTTCCATTCCTTTCTCAGTCCAGTGTAACTGAGTTTCCACAGCTCCTCCTCTAATTACAGTAGTAGGTTCACTGATCAAGAAAAATATATCGAAAGCACAAACTTCTTTTCTCTGTGACTTTGGATTGTATAAGTCAATACTTTTTCTCCCATGGCTTCTGAGAAAATACTCTCTATATTTTGGCCTTTATACTTTACAAACCAGGTACACCCAATTTTATTGAGATGAACTTTATTGTATTTCATTTTTACAACTTGAAAGTTTGTAATAACTTTGCATCCAGCAATTATGTTTGCACCATTTTTAAAAACATCACATGCTCACTTTGTGTCTCTGTGTCACATTTTGGTAATTCTTACAATATTTTAAATTTTTTAAAAAATCATTTTTGCGTCTCTTATGATGATCTGTAATCTATGATAATTAACATTACTGTTGTAATTGTATAAGACAATAAACTTAATTGATAAATGTCTATGTTCTGACTATTCCACAACAGCCATTCTCCCATCTGTCTCCCTCTATTTTGGCTTCCCTATTCCCTGAGACATGACAATAATGAAATTAGGCCAATTAACCCTATGATGCTGTGTACCTGTTCAAGTTAAAGGAAGAGTCACATGTCTTTCCATTGAAATAAAAAGCTAGAAGTGATTAAGCTTAGAGAGAAAAGTTTACTGAAATTGAAAAAAGATCAAAAGCTAGGTCTCTTGCATGAAACATTTAACCAAGACGTGAATGCAAAGGAAAAGTTCTTGAAGGAAATTTAAAATGCTACCCCAGGGAACGCATGAATGAGAAATAACAGTGAAACAACTTAATTGCTGTTATGGAGAAATTTTAATGGTCTGGATATATCAAACCAGCTCCAGCATTTTCTTAAGCTAAAGACTAATCCAGAGCAAAGCCCTAACACTTTTCAATTCTTGAAGGCTGAGAGAGGTGAGAAAAGTTTAAAGCTAGCAGAAGTTCATTCATGAGAAATAAGGAAATGAGCTGTCTCTATAACATAAAAATATAAGGGAAAGTAGCAAGTACTGATGCAGAAAGTGCAGCAAGTTATCCAGAAGATCTAGTCAACATAATTTATGATGGAAGCTAACCTAAGCAAAAGATTTTCAATGTAATTGAAAGAGCGTTATACTGGAAGACGTCACCCAGGACTTTTCTAGCTAAGGAGGAAAAGTCAATCCCTGAATTTAAAGCTTCAGAAGCCAGGTTTCCTCTCGTTAGGGGATAATGCAACTGGTGATTTTAAGTTGAAGCCCATGTTTACTTACCATTCAGAAAATCTTAAGCCCCTTAAGAATGATGCTAAATCTATTCTGTCTGTACTATGTAAATGGAACAACAAAGCATGACACCACATCTGTTTTAAGGCATGGTTTGCTGAATATTTTAAGCCTACTGTTGAGACCTCAGGAAAATAAAGCAGAAAAAAAAGATTTCTTTAAAAATATTACTGCTTATTGACAATACACCTGGTCATCCAAGAGTTCTGATGGAAATGCACAAGAGATTAATGTTGTTTTCATTCCTGCTGACACAATATCCATTCTTTAGCCTGTGGATCAAGAAGCCATTTTGACTTTCAAGTCTTATTATCTAAGAAGAACATTTTCTAAGGCTATAGCTGCCACAGAAAGTGATTTATCTGCTGAATTTGAACAAAGTAAATAGAAAGCCTCTGCAAAGGATTCACCAGTCTTGATGCCATTAAGAAGTTTGGCAATTATTCATAGAAGGAAGTCAAAATATCAACATTAACAGGAGTCAGGAAGAGGTCGATTCCAACCTCATGGATGATTTTGAGGGAGTTTAGACTTCAGTGGATGAAGTAACCGTAGATATGATAGAAATCGCAAGATAACTAGAATTAGAGCTGGAGCTTGATGCTATAACTGAGTTCCTGAAATTTAATAATAAAACTTGAAAAGATGAGCTGCTTTTTAAGGATGAGAACAAGAAGCAGTTTTTTGTGACAGAATCTACTTCCAATGAAGATGCTGTGAACGTTGTTGAAATTACAATAAAATATTTAGAATATTATATAAATTTAGTTAATAAAGCAGCAACAGGGTTTGGAAGGGTTGATTAATTTTTAAAGAAGTTCTACTGAAATGCTATCAAACAGTATGTTACAAAAATATCTTTCAGGAAAGAGAGTTAATCTATGGGGCAAACGTTATTATTATCTTATTTTAAGAAATTGAAGAGCTATTCCACATTTCAGCAACCACCAGCCTGATCAGTCAGCATCCATCAACAGGAAGCAAGACCCTCAATGTAAAAAGATTACTTTTTGAAGACTCAGATGATTAATAGTGTTTTTTAGTAATAAAGAATTTTAAAATTAAAGTATGTATATTTTTAGACATAATGCTAATACCCACTTAATAGACCACGGTATACTGTCAACATAACTTTTATATGCACTGGGAAATGAAAACCTTCCTGTGATTCACTTTATTACAATATTTACTTTAATGCAATGCTCTAGAACCAAACCCACAGTATCTTCAACATATGCCCTAGGTTTCTGCCAGCATTTCCTTTCTTCTTTGTTTGTCAATTAGCTTCCATTATTTAATTTTGCAACTATCTGTGATGAATTTCTAGTTTACATTTACCAAACCTCTTTTCAGTCTCCAGATTGATATATGCAATTGCTTGTTTGATATTTTCATTTGGTTATCTCACACAGACATTTCAAAGGTCTCTGAATCTCTGATTATTACTTATATGCAAATTGGCTTTTCTCTTTCACCTTGGTAAATGTATCTACAGGCCTCATTCTTAGAGTTCCCTCTTTTAGACTTTCACATCCAATTATAACCAAATTCTACAAACGATAGCTTTTAAATAGCCCTATAGTATATTCTTACTTTTCTATCTCCATTTCCCTGTATTAATTCAGTAGCTAACATTACTGACTATAACTTATGACTATGATGATGTGATAATTGTTACAATTATTAATTTTTACTCTTGTAAGTAATGTTACTAGGTGTGCATTTTACTGTTATGCAAACCATCTTTCAGATAGGCTAAGCCACGTTACCCATAATTTCATAGCCTCTAGTACTCATGCTTTATAACTAATCTCTTTAGACACCAATTTATCGATAGACAGGCCATTTATCACAATAAATCCAAAATTATTTCCATACTAAGGAAATCTGTATTATTCTACACTTTTAGAACTTTTTTTCATTTGAGGCAATCTACAATTAAATTTTATGTTTTACAATGGCATAAAAAACCCTCAGACCTACCTAGGAGGTCCTATGCTCCTATGATTTCTCTCAGAAATAGAATCTTTCAGCCCCTTCAAACATCTGACCTTTCCCCAGTATTCTTTGTCCCATTTATACTTTCCTCTATTTGAAATCTTGTTCCTTCGTTGAAATTCACTTTACTTCCTTTCTCTTTCTCTAAATGAATAACTCATATTCATTAAAATGTAAACTGTTTCTTAACAGCATTAGTAAAAGTTGGTATGTAAAGTTAATTTATTTGTTCACAGAGTAAATTTGGGAGCTACAACATTGTGCCAGGGACTATGACAGGGCATTGGGGATATGACTGTGAAAAATCTCTTTCCACACAGAAGCTACAATCTAATATTTCCTGGTATTTTGTCAGGCTTAAAATATAGCAGATATTATGCCAAGTTATTTAATATATTATTTAGCCTTTTAGGAAAACATGTGAAAAATATCATTATTGATAATTACTATCCCTATTTTACAATTAAAAGTCTGAGATAGGCTATCTGAACTCAAGGTAATTGTCCCTCTTTTAGTCATTAAATTGTGATTACTTAATAAAAACATTACAAATGGAGTTGAGTACCATTTAAAAATTGAACTCAAGATGAAGATGTTTAAGGTAGCATTTACAAAAGACTAGGAAAAACTTTTTTGCACATTGATATTAAGAGAATTTGGTATGCTAGAGAACATGAAGGAATTCCCAATTTTCACATAGTTCAGTTAATTAGACATTATTGACTTCACAGATTTGGACCTCTTGTAGTCAAAGAAGCCTGCAACCTGGCAAGGGAGAAATATATATGAAAAAAATATGCAAGCAAATAAAAAAATTGCAGTGTAAAAATGCTCTCTCTACTGCTCTGTATAATGTATAATGGACACAAAGAAGAGAGTGACACTGCAGACAACACAGAAATGTGAAAATAATAATTTTATGTTTGGAAATAGCAAGTAGACAAATTCCTAGTTAGGATAGAATATAAATGGCAGAGGTGTGTTATGAGGCTAAAAAATTGGACTGGGGATCAGCAGTGAAGGTCTTTTTGTGCTAGATACGAAATTTGAATTTCATTCTGAAAGCTCTAGATAGTTTCTTGACATCATGTCAGAAAATGGCATGTTTTTCAATTGTACTTAAATATAACCCTGACCAACCTGGAACTCCCAAAGAGATAAATCACGCTCAGGTGGAGAATCCTCCTAGATTCACTTGTGGAACACTAAATATTGCAGGCACTTCATAGAGGAAATACAGTTCATTAAATTCTGCCTCAAGGGTTGTTGAAATGGTGTCTAAAGATGTTAAAGCAATACAGCATGCCAAAGCAAATGAGGAATTCAGTTTTATTCAATGCAGTTCACACTTTAAAATCTCAAAATACTATTAAAGTCAAGGAAAATCATGCAACTATATAGGCAAAAGCTCTACCAAAATGATAAAAACAATTAGGGGATACTGATTATATGTGTAGATAAAGGTATTTAATTCTCCCTCTACTTTCTCTGTGAATTTGGGCTAATTTCTTAACCTCTGCATACCATCTATAAATTGCGGTGTAAAAATGTTCTCTCTACTGCTCTGTATAACGTATATTGGACACACAGAAGAAAGTGACATAAATTCTCACAGCTAGGTCAGGAAACATTGTATAGAACAAGTATCTTTATATACTGGTTTTGAAGGTAAAATGAGTAAAAATATTTTTTGTACCTCGCTTAAAAGTTTGTTTCTACCCTCAAGTTCAATACAGCAAATAAAAGGCCATTGTATTAGGCACATAGTATTATTTTATTGTTTATGGTAAAATTTAGTTTATTTATTATTATAATAATTACCAATATAAATTTACCTTGTGGATTAAATTAATCAATTATTTTAAATTAACATTATAAAAATCAAAATGATTTGCTTTCTCTTGGTGAAAGAAATAAGCAGGGTGGAATTTGTTGGCTGGAGCTAGAATATTTGAGTTTGAGAAGAAAAGTGCTATAGAAAACTTTGGGAAAAAGGGCTAAGAGAAAAAAAAAAGTCTGCAGTCAATACAGGATCATGACATTTAGAGTATTCAAAAGCCTGCATATACACAGTGTGAAAATTACTTATGAAGCAACTTCAGCAAAGAGTCAGGATACAAAATCAATGTGCAGAAATCACAAGCATTCCTATACATCAATAACAGACTAAAAGAGAGCCAAATCAAGAGTGAACTGCCATTCACAATTGCTACAAAGATAATAAAATACCTAGGAACACCACTAAAAAGGGATGTGAAGGACTTCTTCAAAGGGAACTACAAACCATTGCTCATGGAAATAAGAGAGGACACAAACAGATGGAAAAACATTCCATGCTCAAGGTTAGGGAGAATCTATATTGTGAAAATGGCCATACTGCCCAAAGTAATTTATAGATTCAATGCTGTCCCCATCAAGCTACAATTGACCTTCTCACAGAACTGGAAAAACCCAGCTTAAACTTCATATGGAACTAAAAGAAAGCCTGCATAGCCAAGACAATCCTAAGCAAAAAGAACAAAGCTGGAGGCATCATGCTACCTGACTTCAAACTATACTACAAAGCTACAGTAATCAAAACAGCATGGTACTGGTACCAAAACAGAGATATAGACCAATGGAACAGAACAGAGGCCTTGGAGACAATGCCACACATCTACCACCATCTGGTCTTTGACAAACCTGACAAAAACAAGCAATGGGGAAAGGATTCCCTGTTTAATAAATGGTGTTGGGAAAACTGGCTAGCCATGTGCAGAAAGCAGAAACTGGACCCCTTCCTGACACCTTACACTAAAATTAACTCCAGATGGATTAAAGACTTAAACATAAGACCTAACACCATAAAAACCCTAGAAGAAAACCCAGGCAAAACCATTCAGGACATAGGCATAGGCAAGGACTTCATGACTAAAACACCAAAAGCATTGGCAACAAAAGCCAAAATAGACAAATGGGATCTAATTAAACTTCAGAGTTCCTGTACAGCTAAAGAAACAATCATTAGAGTGAACCAGCAACAGAATGGGAAACAATTTTTGCAATCTACCCATCTGTTTCAAAGAGTTAATATCCAGAACCTACAAAGAACTAAAACAGATTTACAGGAAAAAAACAAACAAACCCATTCAAAAGTGGGTAAAGGACATGAACATACACTTTTCAAAAGAAGACATGTATGAGGCCAACAAATATATGAAAATATGCTTATCATCACTGGTCATTAGAGAAATGCAAATCAAAACCACAATGAGATACCATCTCACACCAGTTAAAATGGCAATCATTAAAAAATCTGGAGACAACAGATGCTGGAGAGGATGTGGAGAAATAAGAACACTTTTACACTGTTGGTGGGAGTGTAAATTAGTTCAACCATTGTGGAAGACAGTGTGGCGATTCCTCAAGGACCTAGAAATAGAACTTCCATTTGACCCAGCAATCCCATTACTGGTTATATATCCAAAGGATTATAAATCATTCTATTATAAAGATACATGCACACACGTATTGTATGTTCATTGCAGCACTGTTTCCAATAGCAAAGACCAGGAACCAACCCAAATACCCATCGATGATAGACTGGACAAGGAAAATGTGGCACATATACACATATACACTATGCAGCCATAAAAAAGGATGAATTCATGTCCTTTGCAGGGACATGGATGAATCTGAAAACCATCCTTCTCAGCAAACTGACATGAAAACAGAAAACCAAACACCGCATGTTCTCACCTATAGGCAGGTGTTGAACAATGAGGACACATGGACACAGGGAAGGGAGCATCACACCCTGGGGTCTGTTGGTGGGGAATAGCAGAAGGACAGTGGGGGGTAGGGAGGTTGGGGAGGGATAACACAGGCAGAAATGCCAGATATAGGTGACAGGAGGATGGAGGCAGCAAACCATATTGCAATGTATGTACCCATGCAACAATCCTGTATGATCTGCACATGTACCCCAGAACCTAAAGCGTAATAAAATATATATATATATATATATATATATATATATATATATAAGAAAATTACTTCTGAAGCAGTTTTTTAAAGTTACATATTTCCTGACATTTAAATTTTATATATTCTTTGTTACTAGTGAAGTTGCCAAACTTCAATTTAAGTAGGATGGAAGGAAAAATCTACATGAAAAGGAACAACTTTAATTACTTTTAGTTTGTGTACTTGAATAAACTTGGAGCATAATTTTTCTGCACTAGAATCCAAAACTGTATATTTTCTAGGTGAAAATATAATATTGACTATAAGTTGTTTTGATTGGACAAGATCTAAAAGCCCTTCTTCAGTGACTATCACTAAAATGAGGGCACTTATTCTGCCCTGACCATGTTACAGAAAATTGTAAGGTACTGTTAATATGAGCGTCCCTCCATACCTCATGACAATACCACTTTACATTCTTTTAATTTTCCATTGTTTTTAAATTTTTTAAGAATTAACACAAAATTATGTGCATTTATTATATGCAATATGTTTTAAAATTTATATACATTGTGGACACTTTCTTAATGATCATCACATCAATAGTTTGGAAATCTTTCCCTGGACTCACATAAAGCTGTTACCTGCTATTCCACATAGAAATCATACATCCAGGTTCAATTTTCTCCACAAAGACTTGCTATATGACAGTGGGAAATTATGAGTTATTGTGTAAAATATGTTTCTTAAAAATGAGTTTCACAGGTAATCCTATATCCTAGAAGCAACATTAAATATTTATGTGAATAAATTTATCCAAAAACTAAAATACTGTTTTTGGAATAGAAATTATTCCTGTAACTTCAGCATAAATCAGTGAGGTGTTCCTGTGGAGCTATCACTTCTTCACAAGATCTTTTCCACTCAATTTACCAGCCACACAACACTTGCTTCTCTGCAGAAGTGTCACAAGGATGGTTGGTGCTACATTTCCTGAAGTGCTCCACTTCTTGCCTGCCACAGGATGTGGCATTTGCCGCGTTAGTGTAGCTGGTTGATGCCCTGTATTATAAGTGAAGTACCCCACTGCAGAGAGTTTCTTTCAATAATTGCACAAATTGGGGTTCTTAATGCTATGTCTGCCCGCACCGTATAAACAGCCCCAGTAATATTCCATCAGTAATATCTCTCATTACACTTCAGTTGAAGAGATGATATTAGTGGTCATCTTTCAGTAAGGAATGGGGCAAGGAGAAGGATGCATGTGTGTAATTTTAAAAGACCAGCCTGGAGGTTATGATACATTGACTGGATGGAAAGTCACCTCCTCAGGAGGATTATTGCTACTTTTTTTTTTTTTTGAGACAGAGTCTCACTCCGTCTCCCTGGAATGCAATGGCATGATCTCAGCTCACTGCAACCTCCACCTCCCAGGTTCAAGCGATTCTCCTGCCTCAGCCTCCCAAGTAACTGGGACTATAGGCACCTGCCACCACACTTGGCTAATTTTTTGCATT
Source organism: Sapajus apella (assembly GCF_009761245.1). Lineage (NCBI taxonomy): Eukaryota > Metazoa > Chordata > Mammalia > Primates > Cebidae > Sapajus > Sapajus apella. Next base: position 31,635,082 of record NW_022436949.1, read on the forward strand.
TTTAATAGAGACGGTGTTTCACTGTGTTAGCCAGGATGGTCTTGATCTTGTGATCCGCCTTCTTTGGCCTCCCCAAAGTGCTGGGATTACAAGCATGAGCCACAGCGTCTGGCCATTGTTAATGTTTTAAATAAAACAGTCATCAATTTTTGGCACAAAAAAATTTTCAAAATATTGACTCTGAATAGTAACTTTCAAGAAAATTGAAAATAATAAAGTGGTGTGAAATATTTAGTAGTATAAGCATAAAGATACTAAAATAAATTTTGAAATAAATGTAACTAAAAGGAGGAATAACATACACTGGAAAAATAACATACATTGTCTTTTTTCTCCTTTATTTCAGTTTTCTATTATTGAGACTACCATTTCTAAAATGCTACACTCCCAGAAGGACAGATTAATGGAGCTTGACAGAAGCTTAGGAAATCATCTCTCAACATTCTGCCTCTAGGCTGCACACATCTAAACCATCTAGGACGGTTCACTGTCTATGCTTCTCTGGAATATCTCAGTATGCAGACACCATAACCTACATTGGGACTTTCACATCCTGACTGTCCAGAAGTTTTTTCTGGCATCCAACAGAAATCAATTAGATCTTAGAATTTAACCTATTTTTTTGTTTAAACAGTTTGTAACCCCCAAAAAGAACACACACCTACATGCAAGCACACACACTTACATACAAGAACACACACATACAAGTATATACATATAGAAAGAAGGAGACAGAGAGAGGAAGAGAGGGAGAAAGAAAGAGACTGAGTTGTTCAAAGTGAATTATTAAGAAACATTTCATATTTCCAAAAGGGAATTAATTGTTCAGATAACTAGAATAACTTTAGGCAACTGAATGATAGAATCTGAGGTTGTTTTATCTGCATGTTTAATGTCTTAATATCATAACTTGTGTCTTTAAACTTCCTGAATTTGGCCTTGTTTACATTATTTACAGTCTTTGAACAGCACAGTGTGTGTGTGTGTGTGTGTGTGTGTGTGTGTGTGTGTGTGTGTGTGTGTGTGTGTTTATAATATGCTTTGGCAGATCTTTATCATATTATCCAAAACAAGCATTTTATTTAACATTGTTAAAAACGTAATTGCAATCAGCTGTTAAAAATAATTTTTTTCATATACACTCTTTTCTCACAAAGTAGCATGAGATTAGTTGGAAATCCTGTGTTTTTTCTATTACCTTATTGAACCATGACCATAGCTTCTGTCTCTGAACTGAGAAATATACATTCTCCGTAAGGTTATTTCACTCGCAAAAATGCAATGGACAAAAAGGACTTCACCCTTCTGTTACCTTCGCTTTGGTGATCTGGGTGCTTTACTTCTAATCTGTGACAAAGCCTTAACTTGTTTATAAGGCAGCATGTCTGCTACGCTGAAATGAGATAATAGCAGTCTGAAATATTTCCTTTGTTTCCCATTCTGCTGTTTATTTACCTCTTTTTAGAGGTCAGCTACTGCTACGACCATCATGTGTAGCTAGAATTAAAGGCAATCCTTATTACTGCAGCTGTGTGGACAAATTGATCTCAGAGAATGCCAATATCATTAAATAAGCCTTGCAAATAATTACCAAAGATTTATTAGTCCCCCCAAAGTCACAATCCATTCCTTTCTTAACAGAAAGAAACTGTAAAATAAAAAGCATCCACATGTGCCGACTAATGAGCCAAAATAAATTATCTTGTGCCAAGAAAATATCCAAATGAATATGATCAGAGAATTTACAAAAAATGTTTATTTTGGAGATTACAAATCTAAATAACAATATGTAAAGCTCTTTTCTGTTGTGAGAGTTTAGGATACAGCAATGCTGAACAGCAGGTTTTCATCTTCTCTGGTTATAAAAGCAAATAATTTTTTAAAAATCAGCTTCAATGTGATAAGTTTAGGTTGAAAATGAGGTTAAATTTCCTGACAATGCTTGTTAAAATAATATGGTTCTTGGGAAACTGTTAAATTTCCTTTGAAGATATTTTAAGTTAAGATTTCTGCTGCATACAATTTTACTCATGTGTTCCTTGGTTCTATAAAGTGTTTCCTAACTTTTCTTCTCTTAGTAAAGCTTAAAGCTTCTGAACAAACACACATTTTTACAAGATTTTTACATCTTCATTATGGTCTGGAGGCCAAATATAGACACACAAATGAGAAAAGTATAGTCCTGCTATCTAAACCAAAAGTACTATCAAAACAAAAAACAAAGAAAATCATAAAAATGTTTATTCTGTCACTGAAGGTTCATTCTAAACTTTTAAACCCCTCGAACTCATGCAAATATATATGACCTGAGAAGTATTGTATTTGTATAATTATATAAATATACAAGTATTCATAATATGATGTAATATAATCATCACCATGTGAATTTTTTTCACACAAATTTACTTATCAGAATATGTTATTGGATATAAAGGAAAACTAAAAGGTCATCTAAGCTTTTGTTTATTGATGTTTGGTCAATGGACTGTCTATGTTCAAATAACCTGGTTTGCTTGGTTAAATTGGTCTATACTGGTATGGAGTTAGATTTTATTAATATGGGTTTTTAATAGGATCTTTAGATGAGTTAGATTCTTACTGAATTTAAAGATCATTTAAGAATCATTGAGAAATTCCTGAAAGTTTGTTTAGATATGACACACTGGGGTAGGTTAAGAGGATAAAAAAATGGAGATGGTACCCAATGAAAAAAAAATCTTGCAGTATGATAAGCAAATGTAATAATAGAGATATGAAAACAAAAATATGAATAAAATATTTCTAACACATGCTTCACTGCAGAAAATACATCTAAATAAACTAAAGCTTCTTGGGAGAACTTGATGCCTATTCAAAGTGGGACAAGCACAGGAAAATTAAGAAGGAAGGGAATAAAACAAATAAAATCATTAATGTAAAAAACAACAAAGTACCCACAGGAATTATTTTTCAAAAGTCATATTGTTGAATCATAAATCTTAAGGGATGTAAAATCATAAATTTTAAGTAACGAGGATAGAAAGGTAAGTAGGAACAAGATTAAGAGGCAAAATTTACTGTTATAGTACCTGGGCTTATCTAGAGGTAATGTGCAGCCAACCAAGGAAATTAGTAAGAAAATAACATTGTTGGATGTGTATTCCAAGCACACTCTTCTAGAAGTTCTGTACAAAATGTTTTGAATGTAAAGAGACCAAAGATACTCGATATAGTGTGGCTGTATGTCCCCACTCAAGTCTCATCTTGAATTATAATCCCCACATGTCAGGAAAGGCAGCTGGTGAGAGGTTGAATCATGGGATCAGGCCTCCCTGTAACTCGTATGATAGTGAGTTCTCATGAGATGTGATGGTTTAAAAGTGTATGACACTCCTGCTGCCATGTAAGATGTGCCTTACTTCTCCTTTGCCTTCTGCCTTGATTGCAAGTTTCCTGAGACGACACGTGTGTCACCACATCCAGTCAATTTTTTAAGGAATTTTAGTGGAGATGGGGTTTAACCATGTGGCTCAGGGTGGCCTCGAACTTCTGAGATCAGGCAATCCATGCTTCTTGACCTCCCAAAGTGCTAGCATTACAGGCATGAGCCACCACACCTGGTGACTGTGAGAATTCTATGTAGAGAAGTTGAACAACCATTTGATGCATCAGTCTAGATCTTCATGGAGTGATACACTGGAGATACAAATCTGTTATCAACATGTGTGTGTGTGTGTATACGCATATAAATATATATATATGACAAAATTATTATGTACTTATGCAAAATATGGTAAATAATTCCTACAATAAAGGAAGTCAAGACACTGAACATTCTAATGTGTTTGACAAATGATTATGTGGGTTTTAATAAAAATGAATAAACTGAGTTTATTCAACAAGACCTTAGCTTAGCCACTAACTAGCTGAATATTATGCTTATTATAGCTCCCCTTTCTATTTTCCAGTTTTCTCATTTATAAAATAAAGAGTTTAGTTAGATGATACATGAGGTTTGAACCTTTAGGAAGAATCATACATATAAATACGCATATATTTAGTGTTGGAAGAATGAGGGAAATCTCATGTATAAATGGAGTATATATGTTCCATTTTCCCTGTATAACAGGAGGCAATATTGCTCTATGAGAGTTATAGAGAGGGACTTGGATTCAGATTTAAGGCCACAGAAGAAGATTGAAAGAATCTTTGTGGAATTAAAGAAAAAAAAAAGATTAGAATAACTTACAATATTATCAGGCAGTATGAAGGAGCCAGATATGTTTGCTTATCCTAAATTTATGGATACAGATCTGTAATTCCTTACTTGCTGTTTATGTGCATGGTGGGAAATGTGAAAGTCTATTATTTTTATCTAATGGTTCAGATGAAGAACAGCAAGGCAAGCAAAAAGCAGAAAAGTAGGGGCAAACATATTTGTAGCATTTTTAGGAGTATCTCTGAGAAGGAAACGAGAAATATCTTAATCGAGTTGGTGAAATTCTTGTTCCAGACAGGTGGTACCATTTGAAGTATGGTGCCTTTAGAAAGGCATTGTCTAAATGTCTAAATGACTAAAACAGAAAGTGCAAACACGACATTGTAAGCTATGGCTACAATAAAGGAAATCAAGACATTGAACATTCTAATGTGTTTGAGGAACCATTATGCGGGTGTGTTTATGCAAACAAATAGTAAATATCAAACTTTCTAATCAGAAGTTTAGATGTGTGAATTAATGATTTCAGAAATAAAGTTTTAGAAAATAATGATAACAAAGTCCAATATGTCACATGAGAATAGATATCTTAGATAGACAGAAGAGTAATTAACTGGAGATAATAAACATACAAGGCTGGGTGTGGTGGCTCACACCTGTAATCCCAGCACTTTGGGAGGCTGAGTCTGGCGGATGATGAGGACGAGAGATCAAGATCATGCTGGCCAACACGGTGAAACCCTGTCTCTAGTCAAAATACAAAAATTAGCTGGGTGTGGTGGCAGGCACCTGTAGTCTCAGCTACTCTGGAGGCTGAGGCAGGAGAGTCACTTGAATTTGGGAGGTGAAGGGTGCAGTGAGCTGCGATCAGGCCAATGCACTCCAGCCTGGTGACAAAGTGAGACACCATCTAAAATAAATAAACAGACAAACAAACACAAAAATGTGAGATGCTGGGTTTGAAAACCTTGTGACGATCTTGGCAGTATTAATCATTGTGAGTTTGTTTCTTTAGTGAAGTGTTGCCACCAGTCCCAACTAGATTGGAGAAAGAGTGGCGAATGAGGAATAAAGACAGAAAATGTCACCAACACTCTTGAGAACTTTGACTGTGAAAGAAAAGACAGCCAACGATAATAAAAAGAAAATGAAGTAAGATTTATAGAGTAGAAAGTTTGATGAAGGTAGTGCCTATTTCATAGATGAGAATAAGGGTGACTACTATAAGATACTTACATATACAGGCAAAAAGTTGAATCCTTTTTGAAAATAATTTAACATAATAAAATGTGGTATAAATCAGTAGACACATAAATATTCACTTTTCTCAAGGCAAAAATCTCAAGTTCTTACATCCCCATAAAGGAAGCACACTTTCAACAGCATTCCCTAAATTGGATTATAATCCTATCCAGTACATAAAAATGATCCTCTGTATTTCTCAGGGGAGAGACTGGGTTATGGCCTGTTGGTATCTCCTGGCTTTGCCCTAGACTCTGCTTGTATGCATACCTGACTGCCACCATTTTGCAAATATCTGGTAAAATTACATCACATTCCTTCTTGCTTAATGCAAGAGTAAATCAAAGGTCAATTTTTTTTTTAAATTTATTTTATTGCAAAGGTCAATTTTCAAAGTCAGTTTTCCATGTGTGATGTATCCATATATAGGTTTCCTTAATTTCGTTCTTTCAGAGATACTTTTATGTTTTTGTTTCTTTGTTTTTGTGGGGGAGAAGGAGATGGAGGAGTAAAGCATTGTGTTGTTGTAAAATGGGGAAAAACTTGTTGAGAGGTTAATAAGGAAGATATTAAAATGGTTTAAAATGAAGTACAGATTAGAAATCAACATGCAATATTCTTGAGAAGGCATGTTCAAAATCTAGTACCAGGCAGATAAATAGCCTTTGAATGAGTCTCCTATTTATTGAGGAAAGAGGTTGAAGGAGAAATTTAATTTTAGGTATATGATAAAAATGCATATTATGACTTGATGACTTCTAGTTCCTATGAAGAAATGATGCCATTATAAGAGGATTTGGGGAAAACTGTGATCTCTTTCCACATTGGATTCCAGCCCATACTGCTTTAAGTTACCCTAATCACTTCACTGTGTTAACATTTTTGGAAAAAAAGTGATTTCAACAGAGCTCTGAGGAATTATTTAGTATAAGTTAAAGATAAATTATTTTTCAGGCATAAAGAAATCAAATTTTGAGATGCTTTTAGGTACATACTGTCAACTGGAAAAAAAAATCCAGGTTGATTAGAATGTAGAGATTGAGAGAAACAGGAAAAAAAAATGAAAATGAAGAGGGAGGCAAGATCTAGGTCATACTGATCTTTATAATCCCTACCAACACACTCAGAGTAATATAAAGGGCAAGGAGAATCAAAAGAATAATTTAAGTCTGGAAGGGACAATCATGTTTATATTTTGAAAAGAACCCTCTGGATTTTGAGTAGAAAAAAGAATTGTGGTAGTAGAGGCAGACTCATTTATCAGATATCATAGCAGTTCAGAGGAGCAATTATGACAACCTGCATGGAGCTACTGGAGACTGTGAGAAAAAAATATCAAGACCTATTTCAGAAAGGATTTGAGTTTTGATTTGATGTGTAAGTAAGGATGGAAGGCAGTCAAGAATACCTCTAGATATTTTTTTGAAGATAGTTTTAATTCAACAAATATTTATCAACATCTTTCAATTCTTAAATACTTTAGGACATGCAAGTGAAGAATATATATTTTTTATCCTTAAAAATGTGCAATGCAATTACTTCCAGAACTTTCTCAGTTCCATATTTACGTGTTAATCAAAATAATAATTCTGTAAATGGGGCTACTTAATTGATAAATTTGTTATATTCTAGTTAGAACAAATGAGAATATTATTCAATGCCTGCTAGCCAATTTCCTTACCTGCCTTCATAAACCAATGATCCTATTTAGAAATCTTGTGCCAGTATACTTATTGCTACTTTATGAAACTCTACATTTTTGAGAGTTTTTATATTTTTCTCTTTGTATGTATTGTTCTAACATTTCAGAATAATGTGTCTACATGTTTTTATTTTTCTCTCATCTAACCTGTATGGCACTCTGGACATTCTCTGAGTCATAAATGTTACAATTCCTGTGATTCCTGTTTTATTGCAATCTCATATACTTGGACTTATGTGTACTATGTTTTTATTTTTTAAATTTTATGCCTGCTCATGGATTCATAAGTTTTCCATATTCCTTATCTGCTTTCCTTAACACCAACACCCCTCCCCTTCTCCGTCTAGAAGGTATTGACCTGATATCCATTTTTTTTTTTTTAGTGAATACCATAACATTTTTAAAATATACGACGTGTTAGACTGTTTTTGCATTGCTATAAAGAAATACATGAGACTGTGTAATTAGCAAAGAGGTCAAATTGGCTCACAGTTTGGCATGCTATACAGAAAGCATGGTGCCAGCATCTGCTCAGCTGCTGGAGAGGCTTCAGGGTGCTTTTATCTATGGCAGAAGTGAAGTAGGAGCCACACATCATATATCCAGAGAAAAAGCAAGAGTTGTGAGAGAGATGCCACACACGTTTAAACAACCAGATCTCAAGAGAACTTACTGTCATGAGGACAGCACCAAGCCATGAGGGACCCGGCACCATGACACAAACACCTCCCACCAGGAAACTCCTCCAACGTTAGAAATTACATTTCAACACAAGATTTTGGGAAAGAAATAACCAAACTATATCATATGGTAAACTACTTTTTTCCTAACATCATCTGAAGTTATTCTGCATCTCTAGCATCTTTTTGATCAAGTAAGTCAAGGACTGTGGCCATTTTTATCTCTTATTGAATACTCCCCAAACCCTGGGTAATTATTTTGCTATTATTGTTATTTAAGTTTTAATTGTTTACAGGCCAATAATTTTATTATTTTTTAATCAATTTATTTAATCATCAATTTCTTTGCATCCTACTTCTTTACTCCTTGGTCATTTAACTTCATTTGAAGATGCACCCAATAATACTTTTCTGGTGAAGATCTGATCACTGTAAATTTAGTCTCGTATATGTGAAATATTTTCATTCTATCTCTACACTTGAATGACTATACAGAAATACTGATTAATATTTATATGATTACTTTAAACTTATTCTTCCATTGTCTTCTGGAAGACATATATATACATATATCTGGAATATACATATACATATGATAGATGAAAAGAATGAAATAAATTTGGGACTGCCAGAGTTTAAAAATAAATGTTCAGGGTGCCCAGTTATATTGGAATCTCAAATACGTTTCAAAAATTGAAATGTTCTTTAGCTTTTACGTTCAAGTATACAAGTATAGGATGTGCAGCTTTGTTAGGTAAATATATGTTAAGTGGGTATATTGTACAGATTATTTCATCAGCCGGCTATTAAACCTGGTATCAATTAGTCATTTTTTTCTGATCCTTTCCCTCCTCCCACTTTCTGCCCTATGGTACATCCCAGTGTCTTTCATTCCCCTTTATGTGTCCATGGGTTCTCATCATTTAGCCCGATGTATTAATAAGAACATGTGGTATTGTAATATTGGGGTTCAGGGTGCCCTCAGCTCCCCTGAGAGGATGTTTCTCCACGTTCTTGGTCTCCTGCCCTCTCAAGAATGAGAGAGGGGACCATGGTGCAGTGTGCAGTAAATGCCAGACTCAAAAGTATTGTAGAAAGTGATTTATTTAGAGAGAGAAACAGGAAAAGGAGAGAGAAAGAAACAGCTAACTGTCATGCTGAGTGAGAGATTCCAGAAAGATGGAAACCAGGAGAGGAAAGCAGCTTCCACACTGAGTGGAAGGGAATAGAGAGAGAGAGAGAGAGAGAGAGATGGAGTTTAGGTGGGGAAGACAGGCTTCCATGAGAGAATGTGGAAGGGGACTCCAGAAGGAAAATCTGGGATAGAGAAAAAAAGCTTCCAGGAGCTATTTCATGGAAGGGGATCCAAACATGAAGTCCAAAGGGGTGTGGAAGAGGGAACTTTTCACCTGGGAAGAACCCCCTCCTTTTCTAAGAACCCTGGCTAATGAAAGGAGTTCCTTAGAACTTCTGCTGGAGTGATTGACTCTTCCTTTCTTCCCGAGCCCTTGAAACGTAAACCCTTAATTACAAATACGAAGTTCCATAGCCTTCAACTTTTGAATTTCCCCTGAAAGATTTCACCAATTCAACACTAGCTCCACCAGGGATTTAAACCAACCGTGCAAAGAGGCCACTTGTGTTAAAGTATGGCAGAAAGCTTTCCTAAGCTGTATTTTGAATGAGAATGCTGCACCCTGAGGCAGTGTGGCCTGCCTAAAAGCCAGGCGGGGCTGATGGCCAGCAGCCCCCTCCTTTCCGTCAGCCGCACAGGCAGAGGAAAAAAGCCACTTGCTGTGTCAGTTTAAAAGCTGCTTTTGGCCATGAGCTGCCCCGCCCCCGCGGCTTTCGGTCGCCATGTTGACCCTGACAGAACCAGGTGCGCAGTTGGGCCACTCCCAGAGCTGCTGCCCACACCAGGACCCACGGCAAGCAGGTGACTGACCATCCTGGGGAGTTTTTACCCTGCTGCCTGGGTCTGGAGAACACCAGAGAGGCCTGCCTGAACCACATCTTAGACTTCCGCGCTCCCGGGTCCCCTGCAGGCTCGGGCTGCACCTCGCCTCTTCCGGCTGTTTTTCTCTGGCGGACCTCTGCGCACTGGGTTCCACCCCTGGGGCTGGGCTGTTCCCGGCCAGCAAGGCGCGGAAAAGGGGGGTGCTCACCCTTTCCACCCCACAGGCTCCAGTAGGTTTTGGTCCCAGTCATCATATCCGAAGGATAGAGAAGGAGAGGGAAAGCAGAGAGCGAGCTTAGAGGTAAAAAAAAAAACTGGGCTTTTAATCCCGGCTGGCGCACGCTGCTCCGGTTCCCCACAGCCCTGCCTGGCTTAGGCTGCTTCAGGTGTTCTTAAAGAGACAGGACAGAATGGGGCCGGTTTTACTCACAATTTTGAAGTCTCCTTCTCCGGCTGTACTCCTTTCCTGGCTGTACCCCTCTTTCTGGTGTACTCCTCTTCTGGTGTATCCCTCCCCTGGCTGGCTCGCCAAAATGTAATATTGGGGTTCAGGGGTTCAGGGTGCCCTCAGCTCCCCTGAGAGGATGTTTCTCCACGTTCTTGGTCTCCTGCCCTCTCAAGAATGAGAGAGGGGACCATGGTGCAGTGTGCAGTAAATGCCGGACTCAAAAGTATTTGTAGAAAGTGATTTATTTAGAGAGAGAAACAGGAGAAGGAGAGAGAAAGAAACAGCTAACTGTCACGCTGAGTGAGAGAACCCAGAAAGATGGAATCCAGGAGACGAAAGCAGCTTCCACACTGAGTGGAAGGGAATAGAGAGAGATGGAGTTTAGGAGGGGAAGACAGGCTTCCAGGAGAGAGTGTGAAAGGGGACTCCAGAAGGAAAATCTGGGATAGAGAAAAAAAGCTTCCAGGAGCTTTTTCATGGAAGGGGATCCAAACATGGAGTCAAAAGGGGTGTGGAAGAGGGAACTTTTCACCTGGGAAGAACCCCCTCCTTTTCTAAGAACGCTGGCCAATGAAAGGAGTTCCTTAGAACTTCCGCTGAGGCGATTGACTCTGTTTCTTCCCGCGTCTTCGAAATTGAAACATAAACTCTTAAATACAAATACGAAGTTCCATAGCCTTCAACTTTTGAATTTCCCCTGAAAGATTTCACCAATTCAACACTAGCTCCACCAGGGATTTGAAACTGAAACGTTCCAGGTGCAGACCCTACACCCTATCCAACCGTGCAAAGAAGCCACTTGTGTTAAAGGATGGCAGAAAGCTTTCTTAAGCCGTATTCTGAATGAGAATGCTGCACCCTGAGGCAGTGTGGCCTGCCTAAAAGCCAGGCGGGGCTGATGGCCAGCAGCCCCCTCCTTTCCGTCAGCCGCACAGGCAGAGGAAAAAAGCCACTTGCTGCGTCAGTTTAAAAGCTGCTTTTGGCCATGAGCTGCCCCGCCCCCGCGGCTTTCGGTCGCCATGTTGACCCTGACAGAACCAGGTGCGCAGTTGGGCCACTCCCAGAGCTGTTGCCCACACCAGGACCCACGGCAGGCAGGTGACCGTCCTGGGGAGTCTTTTTACCCTGCTGCCTGGGTCTGGAGAACACCAGAGAGGCCTGCCTGAACCACATCTTAGACTTCCGCGCTCCCGGGTCCCCTGCAGGCTCGGGCTGCACCTCGCCTCTTCCGGCTGTTTTTCTCTGGCGGACCTCTGCGCACTGGGTTTCCCCCCGGAGCTGGGCTGTTCCCGCCGTCTAGGAGCCCAAAGCGGGGGTGCTCACCCTTTCCACCCCACAGGCTCCAGCAGGTTTTGGTCCCAGACATCATATCCGAAGGATAGAGAAGGAGAGGGAAAGCAGAGAGTGAGTTTACAGGTAAAAAAAACTGCACTTTTAATTCCGGCTGGCCTGCGCCACTTAAGACCAGCTGGGCCAAGCCGCTGCTCCCGTTCCCCACAGCCCTGCCTGGCTTAGGCTGCTTCAGGTGTTCTTAAAGAGACAGGACAGCATGGGGCCGGTTTTACTCACGATTATGAAATCTTCTCCAACTGAACCCCTTTCCTGGCTGTGACCCTCTTTCTGGTGTACCCCTCTTCTGGTGTGCCCCCCTCCTGGCTGGCTCACCAAAATGTAATATTGGGGTTCAGGGGTTCAGGGTGCCCTCAGCTCCCCTGAGAGGATGTTTCTCCAGGTTCTTGGTCTCCTGCCCTCTCAAGAATGAGAGAGGGGACCACAGCAGAGTGCACAGTAAATGCTGCACTCAAAAGTGTTGTGGAAAGTGATGTATTTATTTATTTAGAGAGAGAGAAACAGGAGAAGGAGAGAGAAAGGAATAGCTAACTGTCATGCTGAGTGATAGACTCCAGAAAGATGGAATCCAGGAGAGGAAAGCAGCTTCCACACTGAGTAGAATGGAATAGAGAGAGATGGAGCTTAGGAGGGGAAGACAGGCTTCCATGAGAGAGTGTGGAAAGGGACTCCAGAGTGGAAATCCAGGAGAGAGAAAAACAGCTTCCAGGAAGGGAGTGTTTGTGGAAAGGGACCCAAACATGGAGTCCTAAGGGGTATGGAAGAAGGGGACTTTTCACCTGGGAGAAACTCCCACCTTCTCTAAGACCCCTAGCTAATGAAAGGAGTTCCTTAGAACTTCTGCTGGAGTGATTGACTCTTAGATTCTTCCCATGCCCATGAAATTCAAACATAAATTTAGGAGGAGAAGACAGGCTTAAATCCTTAAATCTCCTGGATAGAGAGAGATGGGAGGGTGGCATAGCACTAGGAAGTTCTTGCGCTTAAAACTACACCCCCTTGTGGACCCGGAAAGAGAACATATTCCCCCTCAATGTTTAGTTTTCTGTTTCTGTTTGTTTGCTAAGCATGATGGCCTCCAGTTCCATCCATGTACCTGCAAAGGACATAATCTCATTTCTTTCTATGTCTGCATAATATTCTGCTATCATTGATGGGCATTTAGGTTGATTCCATGTCTTTGCTATTGTGAATAGTGCTGCAATGAACATATGCAGCTATGTGTCTCTATAATAGAATGATTTATATTCCTTTGTGTACATACCCAGTTATGGGATTGATGGACCAAATGGGATTTCAGTCTCAATGTCTTTGAGGAATCACCACACTGTCTTCCACGGTGGTTGAACTAATTACTAATATATACTCCACAAACAGTGAAAAAGATTCCTCTTTTTTCCATGGCTTCACCAACATCTGTTACTTTTTGACTTTTTAATAGCCATTCTGACTGGTGTGAGATGATATCTTGCTGTGGTTTGATTTGCATTTCTCTAATGATCAGTGATGTTGTGCTTTTTTTCCATATGATTCTTCTCCACATGTATGTCTTCTTTTGAGAAGTGTGTGTTCATGTCCTTTGCCCACTTTTTAATGGGGTGGTTTCCTTTTTGTAAATTTGTTGAAGTTTCTTATAAATGCTGGATATTAGACATTTGTTGGATGCATAGATTGCAAAAATTTTCTCCCATTATGCAGTTTGTCTGTTTAATCTGTTGATACTTTCCTTTGCCACACTGAAACTCTTCTGTTTAATATATCCTGTTTGTCAATTTTTGCTTTTGTTTCAGTTGCTTTTGGTGTCTTCCTCATGAAATCTTTGCTGGTGCCTATGTCCTAAATGGTATTACCTAGGTTTTCTTCTAGGGTTTTAATAGTTTTGGGGTTTAGTTTTAAGTCTTTAAGCCATCTTGAGTTGATTTTTGTATATGGTGTAAGGAAGAGGTCCAGTTTCAATTTTCTGCATATGACCAGCCAGTTCCCAGTACCATTTATTAAATAGGAAATCCTTCCCCTTTTGCTTTTCTTTGTCAGGTTTGTCAAAGATCACATGGTTTTAGATGTGTGGTCTTATTTCTAAATTCTCTATCCTGTTCCATTGGTCTATGTGTCTGTGCTTGTGCCGTTACCATGCTGTTTTGGTTACTATAGCCCTGCAGTATAGTTTGAAGTCAGGTAGCGTGCTGACTCCAGATTTGTTCTTTTTGCTTAAGATAGCCTTGGCTATTCAGGCTCTTTTTAGTTTCCATGTAGATTTTAAAATAGTTTTTTCTAGTACTGTGAATTATGTCAATGGTAGTTTAATGAGAATAACATTGAATCTGTAAATTGATTTCAGCAATGGGGCCAGTTTCACAATATTTATTATTTCTACGCACGAGCATGAAATATTTTTCCATTTGTTTGTGTCCTCTCTGATTTCTTTGAACAGTGGTTTGTAGTTTTCCTTGTGGTGATTCTACACTTCCCTTGTTATCTGTATTGCTAGGCATTTTATTCTTTTTGTGGCAATTGTGAGAGGGAATCCATTTGTGATTTGGCTCCTAGCTTGCCTGTTGTCAGTGAACCGGAATGCAAGTGATCTCTGTATCTCTGCCAGATTCTGGTATTTGTATGATGCTGGTCTTATAGAATGAGATAGGGAGGAGTGCCTCCTTTTTGACTTTTTTTGAATACTTTCAGTAGGAATGATACCAGCTCATCTTTGTATGTCTGGTAGAACCCAGCTAGGAATCCCTCTGGTCCTGGGATTTTTTTTGATTGGTAGGGTATTTATTACTGCCTCAATTTCAGAACTCATTATTGGTTGGTTCAGGGATTCAATTTCTTCCTTGTTCAGTCTTGGGAGGGCATACATGTACAGAAATTTATCCATTTACTCTAGATTTTCTACTTTATTTGCACAGAAGTGTTCATAATATTCTCTGATGGTTATTTGTATTTCTGTGGGTTAAGAGGTAATATCCCCCTTATGAATTTGTTGCTCTTTTGAAGGGATTTCCATGTCTCTATCTCCTTTTGTTCAGCTCTGATCTTGGTTACTTATTCTGTTAGCTTTGTGGTTTGTGTGTTCTTGGTTCTCTAGCTCTTTTAATTGAGATGTTAGGTTGTTAACTTGAAAGCCTTCCAGTTTTCTGCTATGGACATCTAATGTTATAAATTTCCCTTTTAACACTGCCTTATTTGTGTCCCAGAGATTCTGGCATGTTCTATCTTTTTTCTCAATAGTATCAAAGAACTTCTTGATTTTTGCCTTAATTTCATTATTTACCCCAAAGTCATTCAAGAGCAGGTTGTTCTATTTCCATATAGTTGTATGGTTTTGGGTGAATTTCTTAATCTTGAGTTTTAATTTGATTGTGTTGTGGTCCAAGAGACAATGTGTTATGATTTCAATTATTTTGCATTTGCTGAGGAACATTTTACTTCCAATTATGTGATTAATTTTAGAGTCAGTGCCATGTCGTGATGAGAAGAATGCATATTCTATTGTTTTGGGGTGGAGAGTTCTATATATATTGATCAGGTCCACTTGATCCAAAGCCAAGTTCAGCTCCTGAATATCTTTGTTAATTTTCTCTCTCAGTGATCTGTCTAATATTGTTGGTGAGGTATTCAATTCTCCCACTATTACTGTGTGAGAGTCTAAGTCTCTTTGAATGTCTCTAAGAATTTGCTTTATAAATCTGGGTGCATCTCTGCTGGGTGTATATAAATTTAGGATAGTTAGGTCTTCTTGTTGAATTGAACCCTTTATCATTACGTAATGTACTTTTTCTTTATTGATCTTTGTTGCTGTCAATTCTGTTTGTCAGAAACTAGGATTGCAACCCCTACTTTTTTCTGTTTTTTATTTGCTTGGTAAATTTTCCTCTATCCCTTTGAGACTATGTGTGTCTTTACACATGAGATGGGTCTCTTGAAGACAGCATAGTGATAGGTATTCATTCTTTATCAAGCTTTCCACTCTTTTTTTTTTTAATTGGAGACTTTTGCCCATTGACATTTAAAGGTAGCACTATGTGTGGGTTTGATCCTGTTATCATGATGCTAGCTGGTTGTCTTATTAGGCTTATTTATGTGGTGGCTGCACCATGTCACTGGTCTATGCACTTCAGTGTGTTTTTGTAGTGGCTGGTGATGGTTTTTCCTTTCCATATGCAGTGCTTCTTTTAGGATCTCTTGTAAGGTAGGTCTAGTGGTAATGAATTTCCTCAGCATTTGGTTGTCTGAAAAAGACCTTATTTTTTTCTTTGCTTGTGAAGCTTAGTTTGGCTGGATATGAAATTTGGGTGGGAGTTTCTTTTCTTTAAGGCTGTCAAATATTGGCCCCCAATCTCTACTGGCTTTGTAGGGTTTCCGCTGTAAGGTCTGCTTTTAGTTTGATGGGTAACCCTTTGTAGGGGATCTGGCCTTTCTCTCTGGCTGCCTCAGCCCAATTCTGATCTCTTACTGGAGAGGTGTTCTGGTCATTTGGAGGAGAGAGGGCAGTTTGGCTTTTTGAGTTTTTAGTGTTTTTGAGCTGATTCTTCCTCATTTTTGTGGGTTTCTTGATGGCGCCCAGCCCCTTCCTCTGGCAGTTCTGGGACATGGCAGTATGGAACTGTTGCTGGCTCAAACACACCTATAGGATGTGTCTGGAGACTCTGGTTCAGAGGTCTCAACCAGTCAGGAGTGACATGATC
Organism: Sapajus apella; assembly: GCF_009761245.1. NCBI lineage: Eukaryota > Metazoa > Chordata > Mammalia > Primates > Cebidae > Sapajus > Sapajus apella. Next base: position 31,651,344 of record NW_022436949.1, read on the forward strand.
AGGGACCTGCTTAAAGAAGCAGTCTGGCTGTGTTTTAGTAGAGAAACTGCTGTGCTGGGGCATCCCTTCAGGACCCAATCAATTTGCACTCCACAAAGTCCATAGGCTGGAATGTCTGATACCCAAACAGCAAAGGTGGCAGCCCACCTCACCTCTTGGGCATTCCATTCCAGGGAGAAATTAGAACTCTGTTGGTCATAGAACACAGGAAGGGGTGGCTGGAAACCCCAGCTGAGAGGTCTCACCCAGTAAGAAAGAATGGATTGGGATCCCATTTAAAAAAGCAGTCTGGCCATGCCTCTGCAAAGCAGCTGTGCCATGCTGGGGTACCACCTCTGCCCTGGTTGGCTTGGACTGTCCAAAGCCCTTAGGCAAAAACAGCCAAGTTGCCCAAACAGAAAGGTGGTGGCCTTCCCCTCCCTCCAGGCACTCCATCTCATGGACAAATCAGAACTCTGTCTGTCGAATGTGACAGGGGATGGCTAGAGGCCTCAGCTTGCAGGTCCCATCCAGTGAAGAGGAATGCAACAGTGTCCTTCTTAAAGAAACAGTCAGTCAAGTGCAGTGGCTCAAGCCTGAAACTTGAGGTGGATCATGAGGTCATGAGTTCAAGACCAGCCTGGCCAAGATGGTGAAACCCCATCTCTAGTAAAACTATAAAATAAATAAATAAATAAATATAAAAAATAAATTAGCCAGACATGGTGGCATGTGCCTGTAATCCCAGATACTCAGAAGGCTGAGGCAAATAATTGCTTGAACCTGGGAGGCCAAGGTTGCAGGGAGCTGAGATCATTCCACTAAACTCCAGCCTGGGTGACACAGGGAGACTCCATCTCAAAGGAAAAGAAAAGAGAGGGAGGGGGAAGGGAGGGGCGGGGGAGACAGTCCGGCTACGTTTTGGTAAAGCAGCTGTGCCATGCTGGGGGACCCCTTTCTTGTCTGGTCCATTTGGACTCTCCAAAGCTTGCAGGCTGGAACTACACCAAAGATGGCGACCTGCCCCTCCCTATGGGAGCTCCTCCCATCTCAGCTAGGTGTACTCTCTTCCTGGTGACTGACTGGAATTCCCAGTCTGTGAGTCCTATCTTTTGAGGTGCGTGAAAGTGGGGCCTGCGGACCAAGCTGCTCAGTCTCCTGGATTCAGCTCCCTTCCAGGGGTATATACAGACCGCCCACTTTGCCTGAATTGCAGTTACCTTTGCTGGAAATCCCAGGGGCTGGAGTATGTAAAGCTCCTAGGTCTCTGTGTGTGGCTGAGAAGCTGCTCTGCCAAGACTCCGCACAGCTCAGTGCTCTGATTGAGTGAATTCATGAGGGGATCTCTTGATCTGAGGGTTGCAAATATCCATGGGAAAAGCGTGGTTTCCTAGTATTGCACTCAGTGCTTCCCTTGGCTGAGGGTGGGTGTTCCCTTGGCTCTGCATGGCTCCCTAGTGGACTACTGCCTTGCCCTAATTTTCCCTGTTTTCTATGGATCAGGCTGTTCCCCTGATCAGTCCCAGTGTGAGTACCTGAATGCTTAGGTTGAAGGTGCTCTATTTACTCACCCCTTTTGTTCTCTCCATGAGTGTCATGCACTGCAGCTGCTTCCAATCAGCCATCTTGGCCCCACGCTCTAATGTTCTTTTAATGACAGGCCAAAACATACTGACACTTTGATAGATGAAAAGCGGAACTTTTTGTTATCTGCAGATCCAAAGGAAGAAGTAAAACAGGGGCCACACAGGAGCTTTGCCCAGGGACAGTAGCAGTAGGCTGGAGCTGTAGTGAGCAGCTTGCTCATGCCACAAGGGATAAGATTAGCTACATTTTTCGGACTCCTTATGGATTGCCTAATTTGAATAATTTTGCAGGTTTCTGAAATGTGTCAAGAAGAGTTGGGGTGCAGATGCCTATTACCTTTGGACATTGGTATACACTTATGAAACCATCACCACCATCAAGGTAATAGACACATTCATTAATATTAAGAGTACCCTTATCCTCTGTTTTGTTTTGTTTTGTTTTCATGTTTGTTGTTAACATGATTTCAACCATTTTTAAACTGCATCATACATTATTGTTAGCTATATGCATTATGTTGTGCAACAGATTTCTAGAGTTTATTCATCTTACTTAACTGAAAATTAATACTTATGAAACAGCAATTCCCCATTTATTCTCCCCGCAAAACCCCAGATACCTACTATTCTGTTCTCTGCTTTTATGAGTTTGCCTGTTATAGATGCCTCATTATATGTGGAATCATACTGTTTTTTGTATTTCTATGACTGGCTTATTTCACTTAGTATAATATCCTCAGGGTTCATTCATGTCGTCACAAATGTCATAATTTCCTTCTTTTAAGGCTGAATAATATTTCTTTTTATAAATAAACCACACTTTAACCTTTGTAGAATAAGTATATTCTATAAAATATTTGAGATATGCTTAAATTCATTTTTATCTGGAATTTAAATTTAGCTAGGTATTTTATATTTTATCTGGCAATCCTTGTCTATTATATTACGTTTTCTGTAATAGGAAATCTGTCTATCATGACCTAGAGAAATTGCCTACTCTATTACAGGAAATCTGTTTTACCTCCCTGGTAAGGTTGAAGAACTTTATACCTTTGTCTTTGACATGTAAATGTTTTCACAAAATATATCTAGATTTTAATTAAATCTTGTTTATTCTCCCATATATTAATCTGTATTTTTCAACTTAAATTCTCATATTTCCTTAGTTTGGTAAAATTCTTAGTAGTTGTCCTTTCAAATATAATTTCTCACCACTCCATCTATTGCATTCTTCTGAAACTCTTAGTATATCTTAGCCCTTGAAACTATCATCGTATATTTCATGTATTATTTTATGTGTTTATATCATCTGAGTGAATTTTCAGTTGTGTTTTAGGTTTATTAATTCTTTCTTATTTTGGATTCACTCTGTTGTTTTTTGCTTAATATCTGTTGCTTTATTTTTTATTCCCATTATTTCTGATTTTTATTACAGTCATTAATTCTAAATTCTGTATTTCATCATCCTATTTTATATACATTCAAATGTTATTTTAGCATTAAACAAACTTAATGTACCATTCAGATTTTCTTTATTTCAAATATATCTGGGTAATTGCATATGGCAGTTGTTTATTTTATTATTATCTTTATTGATATTAAATGTCTTCCTTTTGTGTTTCCATCTCAACTCAAGTTGGAGGTCCTTTCTTTCTCACTCTCTCTCTCTCTTTCTGTCTCTCCCTCTCTCTCTCATGCTCTCTCTGCGTTCTTGATTACCTTTATTTAGCTTTCTAGTCTTCCAAAGGAGACAAAAATTTTGGAACAAAAGTTAGGGCTTCTACTACCCAAAAATATTGTAAAAATTACTTCTCTAATTACCAAGCCCCTGAGCTGCTTGCCTAACTTCCAGAACAATAAGTTATGTTCTTGATCTCTACTCATTAAGACTACTAAAGCTATAAATTACAGCACATGCATTGGTCTTTTGAAACACTTTTCTGGTACTTAATTTGTGAAATTACATATAACTTTATTCCTATTTGACCTACTCTTTTTAATTGTGGTAAAATATATATACATAATAAAATTTACCATTTTAAATTTTAAGTGTTCGGTTTAGTGGAATTGAATTCACATTGTTGTGTAACCATCATCTTGGTCTATCTCCAGTGCTCTTTCATTCTCCAGAACTCTCATCTTCCAGAACAATGGAACCTCATGTGACCAATTTTAATCCTTGCCACATCATATAATACCAAATACTAACTGTAGCTTTAGAAACTAACATGGCTGAATTCTCCCCACCCAAATCTCATTTTGAATTATAATCTGCAGAATCCCCATATGTAAAGGGAGAGACCAGGTAGAGGTAATTGAATCATAGGGGCAGTTTCCCCCATGTTGTTCTCTTGATAGTGAGTGAGTACTCTTGAGATCTGATGGTTTTATAAGTGTTTGGTATTTTATTCTGCATTCATTCTTCTTCCCACCACCCTGTGAAGAAGGTGTCTTGCTTCCCCTTCACCTTTCACCATGATTGTAAGTTTCCTGAGGCCTCCCAGTAATGCTGAATCAAGAGTAAATTAAACCTCTTTTCTTTATAAATTACCCAGTCTCCAGTAGTTCTTCATGCAAAATGAACTAATGCAGAATCCTTGTTCTTTGAAATCTTATTCCATGGGATCTTACTGTAATTTTGAACTTGAATATTAGTTTGCATCATTTTAATATTTATTTATTACATGTATAGAAAGACTAGGGATGCAGACTTAAATAAAAAGACTTACAATATCATCTTCAAGGCTAAAATGGCCAATATGAACACATGTTCAGGATGTTTTGGCATAATCTCATTTCTTTCCATTCAGTTTTCATACTCTTCATTTAAAATTGTATTCAGCTCCAGTGGATGTTAAGCAAATGCTTTTCCTTCTATATAGAGTACTCAGGCTATTTATCACTTCTGTAGAGAAAATGCTAGACACTTCACATTTTTATGCTGCTTTTTCCTACCATGTTTTGGTTGCCCTCGCTTCTATTCCACTATATAAGAGTTCTTAGTCATAGAAGTGTAGACTTAGAAGGTCACTTTTGTTTATTAAAAATTACAAGGAGAATAGTGAAATGCAGTTACATAAAATTTGTCAAGTAATTCCATTACAAAAAACAAATTTCCTTGAAATATTATCTTTTTATTGTGCCAGAGATCATGATGTTTTGTCCAGGAACTTGATGTTTTTCTTTATGAAATGGAAGATTGTAGAAATAGTCCCTGAATGCCACCTGCAGAAAAAATTAAGTGAATATTTGTTGAGAGTCAATTAATACAGCCAGTTATATTCCTGGTAGTTAAAATATCTTAAGTTACCTGACATGCTCAGCTAATCAATACTGAACTATTGTTCGTAGGGAAATAAAGGGCTAAACCTACAACGCTGTCTAGTGATAGATTTTTATCACCTGTTCAATATATAACCATGACTCATACATGTTTTTGTTCAAAAACACTGAAGCAGGAAATTTTCCCTGACCCCTTCATGGGCAGAAACTGCCCCTGCTGTTGCCAAAGTAACTGGCATTGGAGCTAGCTGGCTGCTTCCGCATAGGCAGGGTTAAACTCCACTCACTCACACTGCTTGTGCTCAACCCTCATGGGAGGGATCATGCAGGCAGTGGGCGCAGGAGCTGGGCAGAGTGCTTTTGGGCGCCAGCATGAGCAAGACTCTGTGTGGGCCCCACCAAGGCAGCCTCTAGTGGGGAGTACCCATGACCCCCCAAAGTCCCAGAGTGTTATAGACAACCCTCTTTTAGCTTTGCCATCAGTAGACAGCTTAAGTATTAATAGCTCAGTGGGCCCTCTGTATTTTTGCGTGAGGTGTCTGCCTTCCACCAGCAGGGGCAGAGAGTCAGTTTGACAGCCTTTTGTATCCTCACCCATGGTACCTAAGCTCTTGTTCAGCATCCAGAAAAAATCAGGATATGGAAATGAATTGCAGGGTGGTGATATAGGTTGGCTGTGTCCAATGCAGTTCTCATCTTGAATTGTGATTCTTATTATCCCAACATGTTGTAGGAGGGGCCAGGTGGAGATAATTGAATCACAGGGGCAGTTTCCCCCATATTGTTTTTGTGATAGTGAATATGTCTCAGGAGATCTGATGGTTTTATAAATGGGAGTTCCCCTATACGGGCTCTTTTGCCTGCCACCATATGAGATGTGACTTTGCTCCTTTTTCTCCTTCCCTCATGATTATGAGACCTCCCCAGCATGTAGAACTGTGAGTCAATTAAGCCTCTTTCCTCTATAAATTACCCAGTCTCAGGTATGTCTTTATTAGCAGTGTGAGAAGGAACTAATCCAAGTGGTAAATGCAAAGGATTTTATTGCTGATGAAAGTGACTCTCAGCAGGAAGGGGAGCTGGAAAGCAGACAGAATGGGTAGATTATCTTCCCCTGGAGTCAAGGCTTCCCCAGCCAGACTCATCCCTGAAGCCACACTTTCAAGCTTTCCCTCTAAAGTCAAGCTGCTTCTCCCTGACATGCAACCGTAGTCTCTGGGACCCAGCTACTGCTTCTCCTCTCAATCAGCCACTTCTCTTCTCTGCCACCCGGTTAGGGGTTATTTTGGGTACAGGACGAGGGACAGGGTAAGCAATGGGTGCTTTTGCAAAAGGCAACAAACAAGTGGGAAAACAGGAATGTATATTGTCACTTTGGGCTATGGTTCCAAGCTTGAGGGTGGGGCCTTCACCAGGGACACACCCTCTTCTGCCCAGAATTTCCCTGCCTCCTGTCCCTATCAATAAATACATACTTGATACATATTGTTAATTAATTAACATTGGACTCACGGCCAACAGCACTGTAAATTTTGCGTGATCAAGACTTACCTAACACATAGAGTTTCTCCATGAGGCATAGCGTAGCCTTCTTGTGCTTAGTAACATAGAACAGTACTTCATTACATTTCAGGGACATTTTAAACAGCAAAATACACACAAACATGGAAAAAATTATGCCAGAAAATATATCACATAAAGGGCACTTGTTTAGACTCTGAGAGCTGAGATGAGACAGAGCATTGCCTTGTTCAACCTCAGCTGGGGCATGCACACTGGGAAATTCAAATATTTTCCCTATCTATGCATGTCCACAGATGACCACAAAAGTGCTATGAGTGTGGGTTTTGGGGATACAAACACATTTTAGTGAGTAGGAGAATCTGCAATATAAAATCTGTGAATAATGAGGATTGCCTATACCAGACAAAACTCTTGTGTGAAAGTAAAAGCCCAGGAATGAGGTGATGATTGGGAAGATCAAATGATCTATTGTATAAAAATTGAAATGATGAGAATATCAAATCCAAACATTATTTGATTTCTTACATACTTCATAGGCTTAAAAATAAAAGTAAAATAGATTTAAATAATTGAAAATATAAAATTTGTCTTGTGATTTTTATCGATATATCTCAGTTCTTAGGTTAAAGTGAATTTTTACTAAATATAAAGCAGAAAGAAAATTAATTTCACACTACTTTAACAAGAAAAAATAAATATTAGCATTTAATATATTATTAATACAGAGGGTTAAACTGAACTGATTTCTACAAAAGACCAAAAGAAATAGGCTTTATATGTATGTGTGTGTGTGTGTGTGTGTATGTGTGTGTGTGTGTGTGTGTATGTATATATATATATAAAATATATATATAAAATACATGTGAAAGAAAAATTATATATATGTTTTTGTGTCTGTACTGTAATATATAGTTTTTATTTTGATATATGAGTTTTGGTTTAATATATAGGTAGTCATTAGCAGTTTATGTTAATGGTATTTATATTTTTCTTATATCATTTTTGTGGAACTATACAATTCTAAATCCACATAGTAATAGAAATGAAATAATTTTGTAGTATTTTCCCTTCTTGTTGCTTTTTGATACAGAAATATGTTAATAGCATTTTAAATTATTTTTACAATTACAATTTCAGATTGAAAGATTATATCTTTAAATGGCCGATTCATTTAGCAAAAATAAGCACAATATGACAGTGACCTTTTATATTCGAAATTGCTTTTCTCAAGATTACTTCCCTGTACACAGAAAGATCAGCATTGAAAAGTCAATCAAATCAAAAGGAAAAGGTTAAATTAATAACTGCTATGTGATATTGCTTTAGTGTCATGAGAGTGACTACTGTCATTTTTATATTTCATTCCAAAGATTATAAAAATAATACTTGGTACATTCTTCCTGTTTTCTAAAATTAAGAAGAACATGATCAATATACCATCCCTTTCACTTGCACTTATGTAGATTAGTAAATTCTGGATCTTTTAATACAATCAAGATTTTTCTCTTCTTAGATGCCATTGTTCACTAGTCAGCTTAGACTGTACAGCCTAGACTCTATAGCATTTGAGTGTTCCAGTTAGTGACTCTAGAAAGACTGAACAAGATAGGAATCTTATCCACACCCTTCTGGAAGCATTACAAGATTAAGCAGAAAATATCTAAAGGACTTGATTCACTTTCTCATTTTGTATCCTTAGCTTTTAAAAGCATAACTGAATTTACTGAGGGAGAATTTACATAACTTGCTACTACAGAGATATTCGTAGATTGTTTTTAAAGCAAATAATTACCGATATCTGTATTTTATTATTAGCAAAATGTTACTTCCGTCACCACACCTATTTACAAAACAAATTATAAGAAAATGTCTAGACCTCAAAAATGTATGATGCTGATAGTATTTGGCCCTTTCAAAATATTATGCTAAAAGTTCTAGATTTGGCCTTCTCTTAATTTCTTCCAGATGACCACCATTTCAAATGCCTTCAGGGTACATGTTTTACAGCACAGCTGAAAGATATAAGACCATAGAGTTCGTCCTTCTTAGAGTTATTGACCTATCAATCATTTTGGGAAATACATCTTAGAAAAATCTGGTTATGATACTGTATCCATTTGCAAAATATCTATTTGGATTTTTTAAAAAAAATTATAAGCTTCTCAGGGAAATTGTTGCTACTGGTTATTGTGAAAAATTACAGTTGTTATGAGTATGAATATGCAACATGCAATTACCAGAGATTGTAGCAGATATTTAGAGTTGTGAATATTCATACTGTATATACATTTTATAGAGCAGATACCATTTACATTTTAATCATAGAATTTTTAATTGACAGTAAATTTAATAAAACCATATTCTGCTTACTGCAATGTTCATGGCAGTAAAAATGTTGCTGCAATACTAAAACTATGTTCATGATTGAATAAAATTAATTTATTATACTCTTTACCTTTGATTTTATGTTCTTCAGGAAGTAACACAAAAGTGAAGAAGAAAAATTTCACTCAAAACTTTCAGTCTATTTGGTTGAGACAGTCACGACACGAGGAGCACTGCTCAGATGACCCTTCAAATAAAACTAGCCAATCTACTGGAAGGACCTCCTGCTCTTTCCAGGCAGGTTCTAGCCAATGAGTGAGCCTTATGTGACCAATGCTAGGCATAAGAAAATGTTCCTACAAGGGAAATTGATAGCCCAAATTAATAGGCTAACCAGGAAATATTATTGTTGTTACAATATCTATAATGTACTTTAAAATACTTTAAGATTGTGAGATGAAGCTCATTTTATTTGAGCTATATAGTTTCTCAGCTGACACTGGTAACAATCAATTGCCCTGACTGAGAATCAACACTCCCAGGTAGTGAGTTAACATTGTATTATTAAGCCTGAGCACACTAAAGGCAACACTGGAGCCCTTTATTTATATATATCTTAAGTCACACATAAAGTTTTATTAATTAGTATATAAAATACAACAAATAGTTGTATTGACAAAATTCATGACTTGTTTATGAAGAATGAATAGCCTTTCATTGACAAAGCTAAAAGTAAAGAAAATACACGGGACAACATGGTTTTTAGATACTTGCCATCATGTATGCGGGTGGCATTAAAGCCCTATTCCTTTAGAGGTGGCATCCAGAAGCATAACTCTCAAACAGGTCTTTGATGAGCTGCTTGCGTGGAAGCATTTATGGTTTCTACTGATTTTAAATATATCAGCGACAGGCTCTTGTCTCTGGATCATTGATAAATCTGCCAGATGTTGACTTTTCATAAAATATGATGAGATCATCTAAAATACAAAGAGTTGACACTTCATAGAGGCAACAGGATAGATTTTATGATTGTCTTTATGCTTCTTGCTATAGAAAATCTGATTAATAGGCAGAGCACAGTGGCTCTTGCCTGTAATCCCAGCACTTTGGGAGGTCAAGGAGGGTGGATCACAAGGTCAGGAGTTCAAGATCAGCCTGGCCAATATGGTGAAACCCTGTCTCTACTAAAAATACAAAAAAAAATGAGCCAAATGTGTTGGTGCATGCCTGTAGCCCCTGCTACTTGGGAGGCTGAGGCAGGAGAATTGCTTGAACGTGGGAGGTGGAGATTGTAGTGAGCCAAGATTGTGCCACTGCACTCCAGCCTGGGCAACAGAGCAATACACCATCTCAGCAACAGCAACAACAAAAAAGAAAATTAATAAATGCCTATTCATGTAGAAGAATTTGCTCCAAGATTTAGTTTGATACAACCACGAGAAAAAAAAAAAGAAGAAGAAACAGCTCTGAAATCAAAGAAATAGACTCATCTCAGAGTTATGAAGAACTGGGCTGGTGCTCATAGATAAGCCAGGATGTACTTCTGAAGAGCAGTCAGATAGCAGAGTGACATTAAACAAGGTTTAAGACTGAGACCATAATGAAGTGAGGTGATAAAAACATAAAAAATACACTACATTGGTCATTTTTTTTTGTCTGAGCATAGAAACAAGGTAATAGAGCAAGTACAAAAATGACCAGATAGTCCGTTTTTTCTGGCTAATACAAGTGACTAGTGATTCTTTATTAATTACAGCTCAATTTCCTTCTGTCCTTCCCACCGTCTAGATCATGGTAATATGTAAAATCATAGAATTAATCCCACTTTCTAATTAGATTTAACCTAGAACAAAACAACGCTTTCTTACACCTTCCCCACAATTACGTAACACAAGCACAAATCCTGTAAGTTCTTCCCAACACCCTCTAACTAGAACATCCCCAGTTACACACGTGTCCTCCCTTTCTGCAACTTGGTAATCATCATGAGCTGTATAACCACAGGTCTGATGGGAAGTCATTGACACTTAGGTATGCTCTAATTCCAATTCTTAAATGTTCCTCCATTTTTATACAGTAGAAACCATTTACTTAAAAATAGCACTAAAGCTTTTAGCTGATAAAATGTAAAGCAAGGTACTTTTAAATTTTTTTTTGAGACGGAGTCTCACCCTGTCGCCCAGGCTGGAGTGCAATGGCAGGATCTCAGCTCACTGCAACCTCTGCCTTCTATGTTCAAATGATTCTCCTGCCTCAGCCTCCTGAGTAGCTGGGTTTGTAGGGGCCTGCTACCATGTCCAGCTTTTTTTGTGTGTATTTTTAGTAGTCAGGTTTTCACCATGTTGACCAGGCTGGTCTCGAACTCCTGACCTCAGCCTCCCAAAGTGCTAGGATTACAGGTGTGAGCCACCTCACCGGGCCTAAAGCAAGGTTCTTTAATAAGAAAGTGTGTATTTGAATAGAGTCCCTGGTTCTAGAATTAGTCAACACTTTGACAGATAGCTTCCTTGAGATATTTTACTCCCTATTTCTTTCCACATTAACATTAACTATTAAGTAGTCATAAGGAAAATCCTCTATCTTAACAATTTTGGAAACGGTATGTTTATATTGCAGCATGGCTCTACCAACTAAACTTTGTGTTTTTCCCTGCTGTCACTCTGTAGTCTCATTCAGTTACAATAAAGGCTTAGAATGATCTCAAAATTGTTTGTTGATTTTACTTGCATCTAGATGATACAGTAAATGCTCTTTATTTCTGGCTCATAATTCGTTCTATTTAAAATTATTTTTGCCACTGCTCAATTTTGAAAAATATTTTGTCCATCTCTTCCCAATGGCATCACAACCTAAATCCTGTGCTTGCCTATGTGCAAATCTGAACTAATACAAAGCAGATTTTAGTAGCCCAATTCTTTTTTAAATTAGTTGATTTTAATTTTGTTAGTGTTTTCATTTTACAACAAATTACCTGCAGATGAAGTTCTGCATTATAACTGTAGCAGATTAACCACATCCTAAGTTATTAGCATACTTTTTTATAGAAAATATATGCTACAGTTCAAACTCTATGTTATCCTAATGTGTCTATAAAGTTCTTGGTATTGTGTTAATGAATTTGTTTACTTCCAAAGAAAATCTATTTCTTCTTGATGCTATGACAAGCCATGTAAATAAGCTCCCTTGATGATAAAAGTTCAATGAGATATAAAGGCCTCAAAAGAAGTAAGAATATGAGAGAGAGAGAGAGAGAGAGAGAGAGAGAGAGAGACAGAGAGAAAGAAAGCCTTTTCCAACTCCACTTCCTCCAGCAATTCCAGTTGAGCAAGGCAGGCATCTTAGACACTTCCACTTCACTCAAGCTGCCAGCTGATTGCAGACACAGGAGTGAGTGAGTGAGCCCAGCAGACATTCCTTGGAGCAGAGAGGAGCTGCCAGTTGAACACAGTCCAAGTTGCAAAAGCAGTCAACTCTTAGAGCAAGGACTCAGTCATTGTCACTACTGCATCCCATAGGCCTAAAGCACTCAGTAATATTATTGAAAAAAATGAGTTAAGAATAACTGACATGAAGAGATAATCTGGGGCTTCATGAAGTCATAGGATAGAATCAAGGAAAGAAAGCCTCTGAGAAATGGAGTCATCTATATGAAACACATTTGGGGAGAGAAGAAGCCGGGAGACAGCGATGAGAAGTGGAGGGATGTAAGCATCTTCTCAGGTCACTTTATAGAAAAACTGATGTCTCATAATGTAATGAATTTGAACTGTCTTAAATATCTCATCGATACTCACTGATGAAAATTTATAAATATTAATATAATTCCAGGCCGGGTATGGTGGTGCACACCTGTAATCCCAGCACTTTGGGAGGCCAAGGTGGGCAGATCACCTGAGGTCAGGAGTTTGAGACCAGCCTGGCTAACATGGTGAAACTCAATCTCTACTAAAAACACAAAAGTTAGCCCGGTGTGGTGACAGGTTCCTGTGATCCCAGCTACTCAGGAGGCTCAGGCAGAAGAATTGCTTGAACCTGGGAGGTGGAGGTTGCAGTGAGCTGAGATTGCATCACTGCACTCCAGCTTGGCAACACAGCAAGACTCCATCTCAAAAAAAAAAAAAAAAAAAAAATGTAATGCTTCCCAGCTCATTCAGGATACAAGTCAAACATATAAAGCCTGCCCTAACTTCCCAGGTCGGAATAAGATCCTCTCTTCTCACTGCTCCCATAGTACTTGACTCAGTGTATTCTCCATGGGAATGCTTACTACTTGGGACTCAAACATCCTGTATACAGATTTCTATAAGCCAGAGTGTATATTCTAAATGTAAAAGTAAAAAAAGAAAACAACAAATGCAAAACAAAACAAAACAAGAACTCTCATTCTTGTAACTTGTCAAATAAGAGAATGAACGTGAACATATTTTAAAACTATTCAGTATGATATAAAAGCTAAAAGCCATGTACTGTTATGATAGTGGTAACTAGTCTTGCACTCATCCTCATCTCTTCTCCAAGAGCTCTTGTATTACAATTTCTATTCTAAATTATTTTAAGAGGGGATTTCTAGCTTTCCCCTGTAAATCTGCAGACTAAAATGATCTATACTAGTGCTCAGGCTTCCAGCAGCAGGAACAATTGAAGCTAATATAACTCTTCTAAAGGGCAAATTATTTCATTATAATAAAAATGGAATTAAATGCTTCCCCAAAATGAAAAAAAGATGTTTGGTAAACAGAAAACTCTACTTTAGCCTCTGAAATCACTTTTGTATTTTAAGAAAATAAGTAAATATATTTTAGGGGGAAAAATTGTGACTCATTTCAAAAGAAAGTATGCATGACACACATCTTGGCTATTAATGGAGTATAAGCTAATTTCTATTATGTCCGTACATGTTCCATGGTATTTAGTTCTTTGTTCATTCAACACACTCTTGTTAAGTAACCAAATGTGCCAGGTTCTCTTCTTAGCCCTAAATACACATCAGTACAAGACAAAGTCCCTTTAGAAAGTGAAGTTAAAACAATACACGTAAAACATATCATCACAACAGATAGTGGCATGTGCAATCAAGAAATAGCTCAGAAAGGGTAGAACTTCAGATGTGATGATGTGGTGAGCAGGAGGCCATTTTACTTACCACTGTCAGGAAGGTCTCTCAGAGAAAGTGACATTCGTGCAGAAACCTGAATTAAGTAAGAAATATTCAGAGATCTAAGTAAGATCATTTCTGACAAAAAAACAAACAAAAGAAAAAACTAATCATATATTTACAAAGGTCTTGTTATAGAAAAACTGTGGTATGGTGGAAGGATAACAAAGAGGAGAATTTTTTGAAATAAATCTAGGATAGCTGTTTAAACTACATTGAAACATAATCTTGCATAATTGCCAAATAAATAGCTACTAGGTTTATTTTTCTGTGATACACACAAAACATTATTTGCATTGTTGTGCAATATTGTGCTTTTGGGTAGTGCTTGTATTGTCTAAAGTCACTTTGTAAGAATTAGATTATGCTGGGATGTGAGGGTGAATATACCAAAACTCCTTTCTTCCATTTTCTATTTGTTCCTCTATCTGGATTTAGAAATAACTGTGAAACAAAGGAAAAATAACAAAGATAAAAATGTCAAATTAGTTATTTGCAAGTTGGAGAATATAACGTAACTATAGATAAGTGAATTCCTTAATATGACATTCCATAATTAGGTAGATTTAATTACACAGTCTTTGGCAAAGATGAAACACTGCAGGTAGCTTCTACCATGAGGCCAAGTGCAGACCAGAATATATATGCTTTCACAATTTGGCCTGTAAGCATAATAGAGCCCAGAACAATTTCACCTCCAGAAGAATCTCTCTCACTTCTAATTTATTCTGCAAAGACCTCTTGGTTGTTACTCTAGAAAAATCTTTCATAAAGAATTAAAAATATAATTAAAAACTACCAGTAATGGAAAAACAGAAAGGCAGGGTGACCTTATGTCTTAATTAGCTTAGGACAGACTCAGTTAGCATTACTAATTCCAGCAAATTGGTTTGTAGTAGCCACTTCTACTGTGAACTACCCCAGTCACTCTAGGGAGATGTGTCCTCTACCAGTATATTCACATTTTGCTTCTTGTCTTCAGAAAGACATTTCAATTCATTTCATCTCTTGTTGGGATTCACTCAGGGTGGCTGGCAAAATGTTAGGAAAATATTAGGGAAAGTTAGAAGATAATAATAATCCAAAGAGTATGAAGGAAGAAACTGCCTCCAGAGAAGGAGGAAAAAGAGTATTTAGGATACTCTTATATGAAGCTTGCCCTTACGGTGAGATGCCCTCCTTTTCTATTAACAGTCCTTTTTTTTTGAGGTGGAGTCTTGCTCTGTCGCCAGTGTCTCTTGTTCGTAGTACCATAAAACTGCTGCACCCACAAATCAGAACTATCATGTTTTTTAATGATGCGTATTTTAAAAGTTTATTAGTGGTAAAATTCAAATTGTAAGAAATTACAACTTCGTTCATAGAGCTAGCTGCATTACATTCAAGTTCTCTATTTGATCTCACTTCAATAGAATTAGTTATTAGGTATTTCATATGAGTTATCTGGTTGACATTATTTAAATTTACTAGAACTTAGTTGCTAAATTTTGGAAACATTATTTGCTAACTCTTTTGCTAATAGGAAAGTAACATACACTTTTAAAAGAGGACCATTTTTTCATATGTGTGCCTAATTATATGTTTCTGTACAAGGGATGTTTTTCTACATTGCCAAAAAACTTTGACAACCAGGCTTCAACTTTTCTTCAGACTAATTCCTTTACATTTTTATATTTTAGTCATGGATTGCTTTATTCTTGAATGACACATTTTAAATTTATTATTCTCCCCTTTCCAATAATTTTTATTATATGAAATCAAATTCTTTCATACTGGATTATATGAAAAAAAGAACAGTTGAATGTTTTTAGTGCTTAAAAGCTGTTAAATCATCTCAAAAACTCATACACATTTCCAAGAATATAAATTTTATGAGAACACAATACAATAATCAAAACGAGAGATGATTATTTAGTGTGCACCATAATATAATGTATTACCTAGAAAACACATTACATCTCTTAATTATGCACCAAAAGAAAATGGAACAGGATTTCTCAATAAATAACTTTTATGTATTGGACTATTTTACCATTAAGTAGAAATGATATTGTTTCATCAAACACATAATAGATAAAATAATCATGCACAGATCTCATATTGAACACTTCATAAAAATGGATTAATATTTGTATTATAGCTGAATTTTTCAAAGCGAAGTTATTGTGGACTAGATATCTAATTGTTTCCTCACATTGATTTCCCTGAATTCTGTTAATCTTTGAATGGAATAGACATGTTCTCTCCTGTCCTCTAGTTAGAAGACATATGTCCTAGTAGAGCTAGATAGCTGTCTTACATCAAAAGATAGATGCTAGTATTGAAATTGGCAGAACATCTATTTATATTAGCAGAACATTTATTTACATTCACTGGCTGCTACGTGTCAGGCACGTTTCTAAGTACAGGTGATAAAACTGAACAAGGTAAACAAAAATCTCAAGACTCATGTAGCCTTCATTCAAGTGGATATTAAAAAATTTTTTCCAGAAAAAACACATGGGACACTACTGCTGATCTTCTAAATCGCCTCTTAAAAATGTACTGTTTTGTACATTTTTGGGGGTGGTGGCTCACGCCTGTGTCCCAGCACTTTGGGAGGACAAGGCAGGCAGATCCTGGTGTCAAGAGCATCCTGAGGTCGAGACCATCCTGGCCAACATGGTGAAATCCTGTCTCTACAAAACATACAAAAATTAGCTAGCATGGTGGCACATGCCTGTAGTCCCATATACTTGGAAGGCTGAGGCAGACTGATCAGTTGAACCTGAGAGGAGGAGGTTGCAGTGAGCCAAGATCGTGCCACTGCACTCCAGCCTGGCAAGCAACAGAGCAAGACTCTGTCTCAAAAAAAAAAAAAAAAAGTACTGTTTATAGAAAAGGAGGGCATCTGACCATGAGGGCAAGCTTCATATAATATTATCTTAAATACGCTTTTTTCCTCCTCCTTCTCTGGAGCCAGTTTCTTCCTTCATACTCTTTGGACGACTAAGAGGAATAGCTGAGGGTAGATAGCTAAACTCCACCTCAAAGATCAAATTGTGTAATTGTATATGCAAACATCCCAGGATAAATCTATCCTGTAAAAATCTCATATTGCACCCCATAACACAAACTAAATCTCAATCACCACATAACACAAACTAAAAATTAGTGAGTAGTTTGTGAAGCCCAGGACCTCAACAACAAAATTGAAAATCTCTGCCCTGACATCCTTCTAGATTCGACCATAACAGAATTGCCACATGTACACTCAGAACATTATGGAAGACAAATGAACTTGTTTAACTCTTTGTTGTTTAGCCTGTGTTACAGCAGCCACACAATGAAACAGCAATACAATAAGAGTAAATGTTAAATGAGTTCACAAACTTGCAATTGTTATTCATGAAAATATTATACATTTACTTACTTTTACCTGCATTATATATGCATTTGTCCTTATATTTCAATAGTACAGAGAAGTAATAATTTCATTGATGGAAATTGTTCCATCTAAAAAATAAACAGCAATGTAATTTAAATAGTTTAAATACACATGTTTTGAGGTTAATATCAGGGTTGCAGTACAATTTTCTATGAAAATGTCTATTCATTCTAAATGAAACTTTCATCAGTCAATAGATACCATATGTTATAACTAACTAGTATTGTCTATTATATTGCATTTATCCAGTATAGAATATATAAGTATTTCCAAAATAATTAAGAAGTTTACGACTGGCAACATTATCAGTCTAACTGTGTGTGTGTGTGTGTGTGTGTGTGTGTGTGTGTGTGTGCGCGCACGCACGCGCGTGCATGTGCGTGCACGCATTTTTAAAGTAGTTAAAAGCATTTGGTGAAATAAAACATCAGGTCTTAAGTTGTTATATCTGTGAGAAAACTTTTTAAAAGGCCCATTTTCAAAGTATGATAAACATAACTACTGGCAGCCAGTCAGCGGATGTGACAAACCACGTGGATTGTGCACCTAGAAAGTGATGATAAGTGAAAAGGATGTAGAAGAGGGCGTCAGCACATAAAAGGGAAGAATATTTTGCTATTGGGAAATCGAAACTTAAGTGGGAAAAGGGACCAGGGGGATGACAAAACTTGGGTGATGTCCAGGAATATTGTAACCCCATAAAACTCAACCAATGAGGAACTCAGGGAGGCACTTACATGCTAGGAGATCAATATCTGCTGTAACTGCCCTGGGTGTGCCTGCTTACCAAACATTTGATCTTGCAAGTCCACATTAAAAGTCTCGCTTATACTGCTCTTCCTGTCTCCGAGACAATTGTTTGGGTTTGGATGGGTGAACGTGTTTCTCACATATCTAAATCTGAATTTATCTTTGATTTATTCTTTTTCCCTACCATTTAAAATTTATCCTATGTTGTCCATTTTGAGAAAGCCACAGATAATACATGGCTGGAGCTCAGAAGAATACTGTATGAGTCTGTTCTCACATTGTTACAAAGAACTACTAGAGACTGGGTTATTTATTTATTTATTTAAAAAAATACCTTTAATTGGTTCATGGTTCCACAGGCTGTACAGGAAGCAGAGCTGGAGAGGCCTCAGGAAAATTACAATTATGGCAAAGGGCAAAGAGGAAGGAGTCAAGTCCTTAGATGGCCAGAGCAGGAGGAAAGAGAGATGAGGGAAGGAGCCGCACTCTTTGAAACTACTAGACCTTATGAGAACTCATTCACTATACAGAGAAGACCAAGGGGAAAGTCCACCCCTATGATCTTACCACCTCTCACCAGTCCCCTCTTCCAACATTGGAGATTACAGTTAGAAGTGAAATTTGGGTGGAGACACAAATTGAAATCATAAACTGTGTCATGTCCTCCCTATACTCTCTGTAAAAGCAGCTCTTTAGCCCTCAAACATACCCAATTGACGAGAAATGGGAAAATATATGCTTAGAATATATTTTGAAGTACTACACATTTATCCTTTAGTTCAATAGGAAGCATAATCATACTAATGCCTACTTATTATCAAAATAGTTACTTGGAGTAACTCATGTAATTCAGCCCAAAACATAATGAGTGAACAGTTGTTATTTTTCCACTGTGTAAACAGGAAACCAGTCACAAACATTTAAGAAGTTTTGCCAAAGTCATTCTCTTACACTTTCAAATGTCAGGGAGTCAGATCCTAGGACCATCATTCTTAAATAACAAATTATAATAATATCCAAAACATTAACATTTGGTATTTTAAGGTGAATAAATTTTTTATTCATACCATAATTACATTGTTTTTACAAAACCATTGACATCCAATTTCAATTAAATTTATCTTTAGGCTAATGAAATACTTTCCAAAATACTTCCACTTTCTTTTAGCCTTAGAACCTTTTAATATATAACCATAGATTTTGTATCCAAAGTATATGCTTAAGCTTGTTATTATTGTTTTCATACTAAGAAATATTTTGTCTTATCCTAAAATGTGGGTCTTTAACAATCTGGAAAAAAATTTCTTTCAATCCTCCCATTCTAAATTACCAACAATGGCAGCATGCAGCCTCTGTTCCATCACCTGGAACTCTTTTCTGCTTCCCTAAATATATAACAAAATGTAGAAAACTATTTTCTATAAAGGACCATATATTAAATATGTTTGGTTTTATAGGTCACTGAGGCAGTGCTAAGGGACCTGTGAACAGGAAAAAACAATAAGCAAACACATGGATGTGGCTGAGCTACTTTTTCTTTTTCCCATTTATTTTATTGCATTTTAGGTTTTGGGGTACATGTGAAGAACATGCAAGATTGTTGCATAGGTACACACGTGGCAGTGTGATTGCTGCCTTCCTCCCCATCACCTACATCTGGCAACTCTCCCCTTGCTATCTCTCCCCAGTTCCCCACCCCCCACCATCCCTCCCCTATTTCCCCCCAACTGACCCCAGTGTGTAGTGCTCCCCTCCCTGTGTCCATGTGTTCTCATTGTTCAACACCCACCTGTGAGTGACAACATGCGGTGTTTGATCTTCTGCTCCTCTGTCAGTTTGCTGAGAATGATGGTTTCCAGGTTCATCCATGTCCCTATAAAGGATACAAACTCATCCTTTTTTATGGCTGCATAATATTCCATGGTGTATATGTGCCACATTTTCCCTGTCCAGTCTATCATCGATGGGCATTTGGGTTGGTTCCAGGTCTTTGCTATTGTAAACAGTGCTGCAATGAACATTCGTGTGCACGTGTCCTTATAGTAGAACAATTTATAATCCTTTGGATATATACCCAGTAATGGGATTGCTGGGTCAAATGGAAGTTCTATTTCTAGGTCCTTGAGGAATCACCACACTGTCTTCCACAATGGTTGAACTAATTTACACTCCCACCAACAGTGTAAAAGTGTTCCTATTTCTCCACATCCTCTCCAGCATCTGTTGTCTCCAGTTTTTTTAATGATTGCCATTCTAACTGGCGTGAGATGGCATCTCAATATAGTTTTGATTTGCATTTCTCTGATGAGCAGTGATGATGAGCATTTTTTCATATGTTTGTTGGCCTCATGAATGTGTTCTTTTGTAAAGTATCTGTTCATATCCTTTGTCCACTTTTGAATGGGCTTGTTAGTTTTTTTCTTGTAGATCTGTTTTAGTTCTTTGTAAATTCTGGATATCAGCCCTTTGTCAGATGGGTAAATTGCAAAAATTTTTTCCCATTCTGTTGGTTGCCGCTTCACTCTAATGATTGTTTCTTCTGCTGTGCAGAAGCTGTGGAGTTTGATTAGGTCCCATTCATCTATTTTGGCTTTTGTTGTCAATGCTTT
Organism: Sapajus apella; assembly: GCF_009761245.1. Taxonomy (NCBI): domain Eukaryota; kingdom Metazoa; phylum Chordata; class Mammalia; order Primates; family Cebidae; genus Sapajus; species Sapajus apella. Next base: position 31,671,984 of record NW_022436949.1, read on the forward strand.
TGGTGTTTTGGTCATGAAGTCCTTGCCTACGCCTATGTCCTGAATGGTTTTGCCTAGATTTTCTTCTAGGGTTTTTATGGTGTTAGGTCTTATGTTTAAGTCTTTAATCCATCTGGAGTTAATTTTAGTGTAAGGTGTCAGGAAGGGGTCCAGTTTCTGCTTTCTGCACATGGCTAGCCAGTTTTCCCAACACCATTTATTAAACAGGGAATCCTTTCCCCATTGCTTATTTTTGTCTGGTTTGTCAAAGATCAGATGGTTGTAGATATGTTGTGTTGCCTCTGATACCTCTGTTCTGTTCCATTGGTCTATATCTCTGTTTTGGTACCAGTACCATGCTGTTTTGATTACTGTAGCCTTGTAGAATAGCTTGAAGTCCAGTAGTGTGATGCCTCCTGCTTTGTTCTTTTTGCTTAGAATTGACTTGTTCTCTTTTGGTTCCATATGAAGTTTAAGGTGGTTTTTTCCAGTTCTGTGAAGAAGGTCATTGGTAGCTTGATGGGGATAGCATGGAGTCTGTAAATTACTTTGGGCAGTATGGCCATTTTCATGATATTGATTCTTCCTAACCATGAACATGGAATGTTTCTCCACCTGTTTGTGTTCTCTCTTATTTCGTTGTATTCCTAGGTATTTTATTCTCTTTGTGGCAATTTTGAATGGAAGTTTATTCTTGATTTGGCTCTCTTTAAGTCTGTTATTGGTGTACAGGAATGCATGTGATTTTTGCACATTGATTTTGTATCCTGAGACTTTGCTGAAGTTGCTTATCAGTTTCAGGAGATTTGGGGCTGAGACGATGGTGTCTTCTAGATATACAATCCTGTCGTCTGCAAATAGAGACAATTTGACTTCCTCCTTTCCTATTTGAATGCCCTTTATTTCTTTTTCTTGCCTGATTGCTCTGGCTAGAACTTCTAGTACTATGTTGAATAGGAGTGGTGAGAGAGGGCATCCTTGTCTAGTGCCAGATTTCAAGGGGAGTGCTTCCAGTTTTTGCCCATTCAGTATGATATTGGCTGTTGGTTTGTCATAAATAGCTTTTATTATTTTGAGATACGTTCCATCAATACCTAGCTTATTGAGGGTTTTTAGCATAAAGGGCTGTTGAATTTTGTCAAAGGCCTTCTCTGCATCAATTGAGATAATCGTGTGGTTTTTGTCTTTGGTTCTGTTTATGTGGTGAATTACGTTTATAGACTTGCATATGTTGAACCAGCCTTGCATCCCTGGGATGAAGCCTACTTGATCATGGTGGATAAGCTTTTTGATGTGCTGTTGCAATCGGCTTGTCAGTATTTTATTGAAGATTTTTGCATCTATGTTCATCATGGGTATTGGCCTGAAGTTTTCTTTTCTTGTTGAGTCTCTGCCAGGTTTTGGAATCAGGATGATGTTGGTCTCACAAAATGATTTGGGAAGAATTCCCTCTTTTTGTATTGTTTGGAATAGTTTCAGAAGGAATGGTACCAGCTCCTCTTTGTATGTCTGGTAGAATTCGGCTATGAACCCGTCTGGCCCTGGTCTTTTTTTGAGTGGTAAGCTCTTAATTGCTGCCTCAACTTCAGACCTTATTATGGGTTTGTTCAGGGTTTCAGCTTCTTCCTGGTTTAGGCTTGGGAGGAGGCAGTGTCCAGGAATTTATCCATTTCTTCCAGGTTTACTAGTTTATGTGCATAGAGTTGTTTGTAATAATCTCTGATGATGGATTGAATTTCTGTGGAATCTGTGGTGATAACCCCTTTATCGTTTTTTATGGCATCAATTTGGTTATTCTCTCTTTTCTTTTTTATTAATCTGGCTAGTGGTCTGTCTATTTTGTTGATCTTTTCAAAAAACCAATCTGGATTTATTGATTTTTTGAAGGGTTTTTTGTGTCTCTATCTCCTTCAGTTCTGCTCTGATCTTAGCTATTTCTTGTCTTCTGCTAGACTTTGAGTTTTTTTGATCTTGCTCCTCTAGCTCTTTCAATTTTGACGATAGGATGTCAATTTTTGATCTCTCCTTGCTTCTCATGTGAGCACTTATTGCTATATATTTTCCTCTAGAGACTGCTTTAAATGTGTCCCAGAGATTCTGGTATGTTGTGTCTTCATTCTCGTTGGTTTCAAAGAACATCTTTATTTCTGCCTTCATTTCATTGTTTATCCAGTCAACATTCAAGAGCAAGTTGTTCAGTTTCCATGAAGCTGTGCGGTTCTGGGTTAGTTTTTGAATTCTGAATTCTAACTTGATTGCACTGTGGTCTGAGAGACTGTTTGCTATGATTTCCATTCTTTTGCATTTGCTGAGGAGTGATTTACTCCCAATTATGTGGTCAATTTTAGGGTAGGTGTGATGTGGTGCTGAGAAGAATGTATCTTCTGTGGATTTGGGGTGGAGAGTTCTGTAAATGTCTATCAGGTTTGCTTGGTCCAGGTCTGAGTTCAAGTCCTGGATATCCTTGTTAATTTTCTGTCTGGTTGATCTGTCTAATATTGACATTGGGGTGTTAAAGTCTCCCACTATAATTGTGTGGGAGTCTAAGTCTCTTTGTAAGTCATTAAGGACTTGCCTTATGTATCTGGGTGCTCCTGTATTGGGTGCATATATATTTAGGATCATTAGCTCTTCCTGTTGCATTGATTTTTTACCATTATGTAATGTCCTTCTTTGTCTCTTTCGACCTTTGTTGCTTTAAAGTCTAGTTTATCAGAGATGAGAATTGCAGCTCCTGCTTTTTTTTGCTCTCCATTTGCTTGGTAAATCTTCCTCCATCCCTTTATTTTGAGCCTTTGTGTATCCTTGCATGCGAGATGGGTTTCCTGGATACAGCACACCGATTGGTTTTGGCTTTTTATCCAGTTTGCCAGTCTGTGTCTTTTGATTGGTGCATTTAGTCCATTTACATTTAGGGTTAATATTGTTATGTGTGAATTTGATACTGCCATTTTGGTGCTAACTGGTTGTTTTGTCCATTAGTTGATGCAGGTTCTTTATTGTGTTGATTCTCTTTACCATTTGGCATGTTTTTGGAGTGGCTGGTGCTGGTTGTTCCTTTATATGCATAGAGCCTCTTTCAGGAGCTCTTGTAAAGCTGGCATGGTGGTGACGAAATCTCTGAGTACTTGCATGTTCACGAAGGATTTTATTTTTCCTTCACTTATGAAGCTTAGTTTGGCTGGATAGGAGATTCTGGGTTGAAAGTTCTTTTCCTTAAGCATGTTGAATATTGGCCCCCACTCTCTTCTGGCTTGTAGGGTTTCTGCTGAGAGATCGACTGTGAGTCTGATGGGCTTCCCTTTGTGGGTAACACGACCTTTCTCTCTGGCTGCCCTTAGTATTTTCTCCTTCATTTCAACCCTGGTGAATCTGATGATTATGTGCCGTGGGTTGCTCTTCTTGACTAATATCTTTGTGGTGTTCTCTGTATTTCCTGGAGTTGAATATTTGCCTGCCTTGCTAGGTTGGGGAAGCTTTCCTGGCTAATATCCTGAAGAGTATTTTCCAGCTTGGATTCATTCTCTTTGTCGCATTCAGGTAGACCTATCAAACGTAGATTAGGTCTTTTCACATAGTCCTACGTTTCTTGGAGACTTTGTTCATTCCTTTTTACCCTTTTTTCTCCATTCTTGCCATCCCGTTTTATTTCATTGAGTTGATCTTCGACCTCTGATATCCTTTCTTCTGCTTGGTCAATTCGGCTGTTGATACTTGTGCATGCTTTGCGAAGTTCTCGTGTTGTGTTTTTCAGCTCGATCAATTCACTTATATTCCTTTCTATTTTGTCCATTCTTGTTAGCATTTCATCAAATCTTGTTTCAAGGTTCTTAGTTTCTTTGCATTGGGTTAGAACATGTTCTTTTAGTTCACAAAAGTTTCTTACTACCCACCTTCTGAAGTCTGATTCTGTCATTTCATCACACTCGTTCTCCATCCAACCTTGTTCCCTTGCTGGTGAGGAGTTGTGATTCCTTTTAGGAGTAGAGGTGTTCTGGTTTCGGGTGTTTTTATCCTTTTTGCGCTGGTTTCTTGCCATCTTTATGGATTTATCCACCTGTCATCTTTGTAGTTGCTGGCTTTCAGATTGGGTCTCTGAGTGGACGTTCTGTTTGTTGATGATGAGGTTATTTCTGTTTCTTGGTTTTCCTTCTGACAGTCTGGCCTCTCTGCTGTAGGTCTGCTGAGGTCCACTCCAGGCCCTGCTTGCCTGGGGATCACCTGCAGCAGCCTCTGCACTTTCACTGGGAGCGGCAATCCTGAGATGTTCCTAAACAGCCATCTTGGATCCTCCTTCGTGGCTGAGCTCTTACATAAAATACCTGTATTTACCAACACACGCAGCAGGCCAGATTTGATGAATAGCTTGGAGTTTGTTGAACCATGTTTATACATCTCATATTTTAAATGCCCTTTACTTTTATCTGTGCTTATTAAAATGTTCTGGTCATTTTTAATTTTCAAAACCATCTACTTCCCCATGAGATCTTGTCAGCCTTTGTTCAGCTATACCAGCCTCTGTTCTCTACAGTTGTCCTATGTAAATGTACCTAAAAATAATCACAAATCACAGCAGGCCAAACATTTTAGTTACTTGTACATGTGTGTGACTCCTTTTGCATTTCAACTTGGTTACTCATGGTATTCATCCACAGTAACTAAGATAATGACTTATTCATGTGAAGAATTTATTCAAATATAGAAGTAAAAATCCATACAAATCCAAGATAGAAGTAATTATAAATCCATATACATATAATTTATATATAATTATAAATACATATACACTCTATATATATATATATATATGACACACATGTATATATATATGTATATGGATTTATAATTACTTCTATCCTGAATCGTATAGCCAGGATTTTCTCCTTATATGTATAAGGATTTTAAGTTAATTATTTTTTAAAAACTATCTATTACTCTACAGATCTGGGAATTTTGTATGGGAAGTTACAACTAAGATTCTATCTAAACAATGCCAAAACATCTAGATTAAAAGTAAAACATTCAGTCAACCATGACATTGTTTCCAAGTATCTATATGCTTGGCATTGGGAAAGGAAAATGTTTAGATAATTGATGTTACTTTTCAGTTTCCATCTGGATGTTTTGGCTTCATGTAGACGGAGTCTCTGACAATCAATGCTGATGACAAAACAATTTTAGGTTTTAGATTTGGTTTTTAGCCCACCCACATGGAGGTAAACAGATTAGTCTGAAGAAGAGAAACTGTTGAATGTCTAATCACATTTATGCTTTCAGCCAAGAGAAATCTCTGAGGAATGATGATCTGCATTTACATCTTCCCCGGCTGTAACTCTATGCCATTTCATAGAAGAGATTTGGCTGGAAATCTCCCCAGCTCAATTATACAGGCAAATCACGAATTTTCAGTAAGACCCATGTCAGGCTGGGGCTCCACATGCAGTGGGGAGAGGGCAATAATTCTACCCACTGTGGTCAACACTGAAAATTAACTGGCTGGAAGTCTTTTTGCAGTTTTCATAATGAAATATATCTTTGGGATATAATTGGGAGAAACCTGGTTATAATGGGATAGAAAGAGATACATGTTTTTGGTTCATTTGACAGGAGTTTTGGATTTTGCTTTGTGTAGAAGCCTATTGAGGTAACATGTTAAACATTAAGAATACTACATAGTAACTTGTAAAACAGATACACTTAAAGTCTTTGAAATTTTGAAAACAAAAAAGTTTAGATTGGCTTCAGAGTGACTCAGTGCAGCAGAGATTTATCAGAGTCCATATCTGGGTGAAGTGTAGGTTAATTATAAGGGATTTTTAAAAGTTATTAGTAGATGAAAAACCCCCAAGCATGCGTGTGTGGGCACACACACACATACACACACATCCAAAACTATAAAAGTGAATTAGCATACACTAGAATGTTAATATATACATATACATAGAAAAACTTATACACACATAAATCTAAGTATCACAATTCAGCTATTTTAAATGAAAGCAAATTTAATCTACCATGTTAATATTTGTTTGTTTATAGTCTTTTGTAAAACCACAAAATTGTGTTTGACAGGATACAGGTCTTCAAACCATAATTATCTTAAAATAATAATTTAATAGTGAAATAAATAGGAATTGGTGATTTTATTTCTTCAGGCTATTGAAAATGTGCAATTTTCATCACTACTGATAGAAATATAGGATTCAGCTATATTTAGCCTTCTTAGCAGTATTAATCTTTTAGTCATTCCTCGAGAGCGATGAAAAGAAACCTCTATCTTGATTTATATAGCCAAGCTTATTGTCTGATTGGATAATGGATGTGGTTGAACCCACATTTTATCAATGCTATTAAACTCTTACATGTTAAAGAAGTGTAATTGGCACTATCAAATAGAAGTATTATTCATTCTAACATAGGCAGTTGTGGAAATTAGAATATTGAAAGATCAGTAAATATTGTTCAGAAGGGCTTTTCTAAAACTTAATTTACTTGCAACTTTATTTGCACTGTGTTATTCACTATATATAGAGAGGCTATGTCTAACATTTGCATATTGTAAGTTATGCTCAAAAAACTTAACATAAATTTCCCACACATTTTCAAATTCATGATTAGCTCTGCACCCTATTGTCTATTATAAACATCATGTCTGAATTTGGAATAATATTAAATCACTTGACACTTGTAGTCATTTACAAGTCTGAGCTCTTATTGTTCTTACATTCAGTTGGGTGACTTTAATCAGTTATCAACTTTTACCTGGGACAGAACCATATATTAACTTCTATTTGAATTGGCATTTTATGGCATCAAATAACAGACACAAATATTAGTGACTTAAATCCTATGAAGGTTTATCATCTAATATAACAAGACTTGAGATAGGGCAAGTGGTTAATACAACAGATTAAAACACATTCAATACTTTAGGTTTCTTAAAGGCTTTTTAATTTCTGCTATCCCTTTTCAAAATTGGTTAGCTTCTCTTAAGAGCTACACAATTTCTATCACTTCCTTATATAACTATATCCAAAGGTGATGAATGTTATGAAGACTCAGACAGCAACAAAGTCTCCTACAAGTGACTTTCATCTGTAAAGCACAATTACCTTCTCCACTGTGCTTATGTTCTTCTCTTTGGAGGCAACCTTAGAGAATAATCAGAGGATATTGAGGTCCTTGAAACTTCAAGTAGGTGACTTAAAACATGAGATTTTAAAGTTTAATCATTTTGTCTATAAAAGAAAATAAATACATACTTTACAAAGTTCTCCAATGTGTATAAATTACTTATGAAAACAGTATTGCGCAAAATAGGGCAGGCTTGTAATAAAGTTTAAGTATTTATTTTATTTATTTAAAATTTTAATTTTAATAAACAAAACTAATACTTCTTAAATTATGTATTTTTTACTACATAAATAAAATTTCAATTACAATATTTCTAGATAGCCCAGCCTCCATATTTCCTGGAATTTCACTTAATAACGACCAGGTCCCATATAAAAGCATCGTTATCAAAGTTGGTTTTTCATTTCTTCCTAAGATTGGTCTTGTGGTTTTCATCACATAGCAGTTATAGGCACCCAGAAAAAAACCAGTTCTATTCTTCATCAGTGAAGCTGCTATATCAATGTTACTTTGTGGAAATACATGGGTTATACAGATTGAACATGCCACTCATTCTTCACCTTAAAATTTCACATTGTTAAAATATTTTTTGTTTTCCTCAGAAATAATATGAGTGAAAAACAAGTCCTTTCTGGGAGATGCCATATTTCCTATTTTTCATACTCACCTGAATATCCACCTTTTTTGCCAGTATTGCCAAGGAATTATTTCTATAGTAGATTCTTTCACTATATTTCTGCCAAAGTCTTTTGATAGTCACCGTATTTTACTTAATACTATTTTGAATGTTACTCAAGTTCTATTGGTCATTGTCTCTCATTCTCATAAATATATTTTCTCTAAACTGCTTGTACAATGTTACTATAAGAATCAAACAACAGGACTGGCTCTGATATGCATTAAACACATCATGTGGATTAGGAGTAGGCACGAGCCAAGAGAGTGGACCCCTGGAACCTTTTGTCTCCCTTCCAGGATACATTCTTGGCATGGCATTTTTCTACCCAATCACCAACGGCCAACTTTAGGACCTACAAGTGTCTCTTCCCTATATCCATCTTCCATAGAGTATATTTTAGCAGGTGAAACTCTCACATTAAGTGTTGGCTAAGGTACAGCACTTTAAGCTGGTTATGGTCACAGTAAATATATACAAGCTGAGATAATCACCCAGGTTTAGAAGAGGTTTCCTGTATTGATAAACAAAGCCATGATGTAGGGGTGAGAAAAAGGATGAGTCTCAGGTGAGGGGCCGGGTGCCATCCCCAAGCCACATAATTCATAAATGCAACTCTGATGAATATGAATTTGAATCTGAGAATTCTAAATTTGAATCTGACCTTCCATTTCATTAAAGAGTATACTTGTTAAGGTACTAGGCCAGAATCAGTTTTCTTTAGCAATTTATTCTCATGATTTATAACTTCTAAATATTTAGCAAGTAACACATTGGCCTACATTTGTATTATCGCTAGGTCTCCCCAAATTGGAGGTATAGGACTTTTTGTATGCTCTGATTCAATTCTTCTGTAAGGATTTGTAAATTCTGTTAAGCTTATTCTTCTTTAGACTGTATTGACATGTTGTCTTTTCATAGAGGCATAATTTTGTCATCCTGAAGAGAAAGGACATTAGAACCTGATTATCTGTGTTCAAACCCAATTGTGTGAATTACTCAAATCCTCTAAACACTGTGTTCCTCAATTCCTTATCTAGCAAAGGCTGATGACAATTTCACCTATCATGGAATTACTTAAAGAAGGAATAATACATGTTATTGACATAGAACAGGACTTTACATATGGTAAACTTTAGGCAGATTTTAGCTATTCTCAATGGTTTATTTATTTCCTAATTTTAATCATCGGTGTCTTCAAATGAATGTCAGAGGGCATGGTTAACTGGATTTCACATCTGTAGTTGTTTTTCCTGAAGTTGTATTTGCCAAAATTCTTTTGTAGAGCAGGTCAACATATTATATCTTAAGGAGAGAAAGAAAAAAGTTAAGACTTCATTGTGTCTCCAAGAAGATTAAAACATCAGACAAACCAAACTGATACTTATGGAAAAACAGTGCATATAATACAAGAGAAAACTTAACATGTAAAGGATTATCTAAAGCAAGTTCTAAGAGCTAGAGGAGTTTAGAGACAAGTAAGGAATCAGAGAAAATATTTATGTGCTTTGCTTGTAAACCAGGTGGGCAGAAAAAAATAAGAGCCACAGATAAAAAGAAAAGGCGGGGAGGGCAGAAACAAGAAAGCTTTTGATCAGCCTTCTGAGTAACTAGACACAGCCCCAGTTACTGGAGCCTTATTTTGCATTCTATTTTTGTGCTGTCTGATTTGCTCATCTTAGCCCTAGGTTTCCCTTAGATTTTCATTGCTCAGTCTTATTTATGTGTGCCTCAGAAAGAAAGATAGACTCTCCAGTTCTACTTAATTTCTCCTTCCACTGAAACTAGCCTCTTTGCTGTACAAAAAGGCACTGAGTTTGGCTAATCGTCATAATTTTGAAGAAGTTGCATCACAGCCTTTACTAAATTATTACAAGTTAGAAAAACTTAGTATCCTTTCAAGTACAGTTGCATATAAGCATGAAACCCAAAAAGACAAAGAAATATTCTTAACTTTAAATAACTGAATGTTTAATGGTAGATTTTTAATTTTGGAGTGAGGAACATCATGGATGACATAAAGTAAATTACGGCATATAAGCAGCATCCTAATATATTTGTACATAAATCTAAACCATGGAGATGAGTTTGGTCTACGTATTTAATTAGATCTTTGGAGAAGAACTGAAGAGAATCCTCACTGTAGAAGAAAACAGATCTTTGTAATAAATATAGACACGTATAATTTGCCTATGACTGCATCTTAGAGAAACGTCTACCTAACAAACTTTTTTTTTTTTCTGATGTTTAGAAAGCATATTATCAGAATAGGCTGGGCATGGTGACTCATGCCTGTAATCCCAGCAATTTGGGAGGCAAAGGTGGGCTGATCACAAGGTCAGGAGATCAAGACCATCCTGGCCAACATGGTGAAACCCCATCTCTACTAAAATATAAAAAATTAGCTGGGCATGGTGGTGCGTGCCTGTGCTCCCAGCTACTCGGGAGGCTGAGGCAGGAGAATTGCTTGAACCCAGGAGGCAGAGGTTGCAGTGAGCTAGGATCACGCCACTGAACTCCAGTCTGGCAACAGAGCAAGACTCTGTCTCAAAAACAAACAAATGAAAAACGTGTTAACAGAATAAATATATGAACATTTTCTCAAAATTTTCTTTCACATAAAAGGATGCATTGTTAATTATTTAGGTAAATAGATATGAGAAAAATGAAAGAAATTTTCAACAAGACTGTAGTGCAAAGCTTTAAATATCACAATTTGATATTGAGGGAAAGTTAGAGAAAATAAAGTGAAGTGTAAAAGATTATTTTCATGTATAGACATTTGATTACAACTCCATTACTTTATATTTTGAGACTTGTGCTTCATGGCCTAGGAGCTCAGACAGCTTTTCTACACATTTTTACCTTAAAATTGTAATATCATAAGAGACGCTGAAAATGTCTTTAAAGTTAATCTTATTCATTAGTTTCAGAGAGAAATACAGCATGTCTAAAGGACATAAGGGATTTTTAAAGTCACATAGATTTATTGCGGAGTTTATTTAACCTGCCCTGGGAAAGTGTTTGGTTCAGTTTTGTTTTATTTTTAGACATTATCAAATCAGTCTGGAATGCGGCTAATAAGAAAATATAATATTTAGCTTGCATACATTAAAAAACTCAAATTATGCTTCTGTATAATCAGTCTGAATTGATAAATAGGTACTTTCTGGAAATGGATTGTGTGGTTGGTAATCTTTAAATCTTTCTACCTATAAGCGGGCAATTTATATTTCTCCTAAAGAAATCCAGTTTGGATCTTCTAGTCCCTTTTTAATGAGTGAAGTATATACACATGTTCAAAATTAAATACCCATCAGGAAATTCAGATTACCCAAGTGAGTTTAATATGCCAGGTGGGGATTGTGTAAATTACAGAAAACATTCTCTGGCTTAAAAGAGGAACCTACTATTTAGTGACAGCTAAATTTGACTTTTGAAAATACATCATAAGGGATGCCAAATATTTGAGGTTTTTCAAGAAAAGCCAGAAATATAGAATGCCCTTTAAGCTTAGTTATACTGCCTAATATTGTTATAGGGACTCGTTTAGCATGAAATAGAAGATATAATGTATGCTACAATCCTCTCTCTCCATTAGGGCATTTGATGAGCTTAAATGCTTTATATTCTTTATAGTAAATAGTTAAAGATTTACATATTAAAAGATGGTACAAAGCTTGCTTAACCTATTCCTCTTAGTCTGTCAAGATGGTTTTTTTTTGTTTTTTTGAGATGGAGTCTTGCTCTGTTGCCCAAGCTGGAGTGCAGTGGCAGGATCTTGGCTCACTGCAGCCTCCGCATCCTGGGTTCAAGTGATTCTCCTACTTCAGCTTCTCAAGTAGTTGATATTACAGGCACCTACCACCACACCTGAATAATTTGTTTGTATTTTTAGTAGAGATGGGGCTTCAGGGTTTCACCACGTTGGCTAGGCTGGTTTCAAACTCCTGACCTCGAGTGATCTGCCAACCTCAACCTCCCAAAGTGCTAGGATTACAGGTGTGAGCCACTGCACCCAGCCATCTGTCAAGACTTTTTAATTGCACATCTCACAAACATGATACCTTCATACTGTAAAACATTTAAAACTCTATATAACTGATTTCCCATATTTGTATATAGTTTATCCTGATATTAAAACTCTCAAAGAGCCTCTAAACTGTTCAGTTGATCTAGAACAGGGTTGGAAAACTATAGCTCTCCAGCTAATTCAGTTTACCACCTATTTTGTGGGTAAGGTTATATTGAAATCCAACCATATCTATCTTCCATATTGTCTGTGGCTGCTTTCCTGCTACAATGGCAGAATGGAGTGTTGATGAAATAATTGTATGGCCCAGACAGCTGAAAATACTTATTGTCTGGCACTTTACAGAAAATATTTGCTGACCCTTGGTCAAGAGCAAGAGCCAGGAATCTGAATATCTTAAAAAGGTTTCTTCTAAGTAACAGTTATAATCAAACTAGTTTGGCTCTATTTAATTTCGTGTGCCAAGTTAATTATCAAAGTGTTTTGCAAATAGTAGATTGCTGTTGAGTGATACAACAATGAGACACATCAAATCTTGGCTATTGACTCAACCAATGCTTCCTTTTTAAGGAACTGGCTACTACACCATGAGCTTTCAAGAGAATTGTGTTAAAATCTAGAATTCCTAAGTTTACTCACATTATTCACGTGAAATAAAAAAATAAAGAACCTTTATGGATTGAATTATCTAGCTTTCATTCACTCCTTTTTTAAATCCAGTCAACACTGTACGAGGAACAATGGTAGACCATGAAGAACTACCTTAAAGAAATATTTAAATGAAGATAAATAAATACAATAGCAAATTAGTATATATTGTCGCAAAGTTTTAGCCACAGGATTAAAATAACATCATTTTTTCTTGTTTTGTTATTACACAAGAGAAATCCATTGATTGTAGAGAAAAACTAAATAAAAATATTTAGAAATATGCAAATTCCAGAAGACATTTAAAAAAATTATTCTTTTAAATCTTTTAAATGCAAATATAAATAAACATTAGAATTTTAAAATGATAGAACTGCTTGGTGTTTATTTTAAGCTCCCATTCAGTACAAGGAATAGTTTCTACTAATTTTATTTTTATATGATATAATCAATTTGTGATTTCAAAAGTATTTGCATTAGATGTATTAAACTTTTCTCCAACACAGTGCCCAAATAATATTAATAAAGCTACCATATATATAAATTATGTGATTGGCATGTTTCTAAATTATTCATGTGAAACAATCCACTTATTTTTCATAATATGCCTACTAGATAGATATTCTTTATTATAACCACTTTACAGATGTGGTGATTGAGGCATAGAAATATTGTATTGTTTACCCAGAGGTATAGCATCTAAGTGGCAGAACAAGAATCAAATAAAATATATTCAACTTCAGAAAGTTATTTTTAGATAGTGTCCACAAATTTTCACATAGTAAAAACTCTTTTATTGAATCATTCTGTCTCTTCATCATGCTTGAAACTAAGATATGCTCTTAAGAGTGATTTTTTAGTTTTTTTTTTTGGGGGGTGGACTCCATATTCTAGTCATTACTCGTAGAATTGAAATGACAAAATCTTAAGACAGCCTCACTAAAACAGTAGTAACTAAGCTCTCAAGCATTTTGTGAACTTAAGATAGCAGAGATATCCGATTTTCTGAGGAGTTCACAATTAAATAATTAAGTCATTTTATAGATGCAATTGCACAAAATTAATGGCTGACGCATGTATCTGCATACTTTGTAGTAAATATTTATGATATTCCACTCAGCATACCTACACTAACCTTAGTTTAAAATCCTCCATCCAGTCACATGGCATAAGGGAATCTACCCACTGTGGCATGATTTTGGTCCTTGACAGAGGTGACTACCAGACAAAAACTAGATCATCCAAACTGCTTCTGCACTGTGACTTAAAATCTCAACAACTGAATAAGAATCATTCCCTTAGCTGAAGTGTAAAATATAAAATTGGATTGGTTACTGATGGTGGCCATGTGTTCTGACTTGAACAGAAAATGAGTGTGAAATGAATGGATGGTGGGAGGCAGTGTGGAGAGAGAGAGAGAGGATGCAGCTATCACAGACATGTAAGTTTCTGGTTTCAGTTTTTCTTGAGGCCCCTGAAAGTGTGCAATTTAATTATTCCTTGTTATCCAATATCCTCACAAAGGATCGCAAGTAATACAGTATCAGATCCAACAATTAGAATTCAAGTTTTCTGACTTTTACTCGTTAAAAGGAACCATTAACTTAAAAATAAAATAAAAAAAATTTCTGTTAGTACAGGTTTGAAGAAAGTAGAGTTCCTCTGGCCAAACAAGATAGAGGCTTGCTTTCTCTACGAAGAAAGATAGATATTTAAGTTAGTAAACAAAAAGCTGATGGTAGGTTTAGATTCAGAAGACTTGCTTTACTGTTATGTCCAACATTAGGAGAAAAAAATAATAGAATAAAAACTAAATTGTATGTAGGAGAGAATGTTAAATAAACAATAATACTAGCATACAATATTTTTATTTTTATGTAATATATAGGGTCAAAATATTTTTAGAAAAAAAAAAGCATTAAAATCTGAAAATCACCCTGTTCATTCTGAGACAGGAATGAAGCTTTAAAGAATCAAATTTTAGGCCAGGCATGATGGCTTATGCCTGTAATCCCAGCACTTTGGGGGGCTGAAACAGGCAGATCACAAGGTCAGGAGTTTGAGATCAGCCTGACCAACAAGGTGAAATCCATCTCTACTAAAATACAAATATTAGCCAATCATGGTGGTACGTACCTGTAAACCCAGCTCCTC